>NC_136068.1:398263312-398798312 GCF_964261635.1 Lissotriton helveticus | reverse complement strand
CATTGACAATTTTCTTCCAAAAAGTTTCAAAGTGTGGAGTTTTGAAATCTAAAGATACTCTTTTAAAATCCTGCGAATAACCAACATGTATTTACTTATCTGTTTGCAGGAAATGTCCCAGTGCTGAGTCTAGGTATCCAGCACTGAGTTAGAAAAGTAACTTACCTGCAATTTACTGAAAAAGCCTATTCATGCAATGTACTGTATTTGCTAAGTGTTGCAACCTACAGCATTCCCTGTAAATCAAACAAAGTACAATTTCCATTGCATTTTTAAACTGTTCTACAATCAGCAACTTATTCCTGTAAAGTATTTTATGCTTACCTGTGCCAGGCTTGCGTGGTTCTAAATATAACAGTATTTTTTTTTATACAAACACAATTGGCTTAGAGTTCAGTTATTGAGTGTGAATTCATTTGCTGACTGAGTGTGTACATCAAATGCTTAACGCTGTCCTCTGATACGGTCTTACTGCTCAACCACTCTACCACAAATAGAGAGTAAGGTTCTATCTAACTTTAACCTCTGCCTACCTCTGGGGTCACCTGGACTCTATACACACTATGCCTCATTTTGGTGTGGTATTTATAGAGCCTGTTTCCTACAAGGAGTACCTATGACCTTTTTAGGTAACATTCCTGTAGATGACGTTTGTGAAGGAGCTACATGGTCCACACCACACACCTTTACCAAACACTATTTGGGATGTATTAACACGTCAACAAGCTAATGTAGGACAGGCAGTGCTGAAAATGCTTTTTTTTTTTAACAACTGCAACGCCCACTAGTTAGCCACCGCTTTGGGAGAGTACTGCTATGCAGTCTGCACAGCATGTGTATCTACAGCACACATGCATCGAACGGATGATCTTACCCTGTAAGCAGATGTTCTTTGCATGTAGATATGTAGATTCACATGCGCCCTCCCTTGTCTCCGGACACCTATGGTCGTTGCAGTTATTCTCATTGTACACGCATGGACATCTCTGTACTACACTTACTTACTCCATTCTCACCCTTTTGCGGGAAAACAATCTAACAATGGAGTCATTGCCCAAGTGTACTTTTACCAAATTAGTCCCCTTACCTAGTGACTGAAAAATACTTCTTAGAAGAAAAACAACTTACAAACATCCGGACCCAACACTAGATGGCAGGAGTATACAAAGTATGTAAATCTACAGCTCTACATGCCAGGAACAGGTGCTTACAGGGTAAGTAACCTAATCTATTCTGGACTTTCCTCTGTTCATAAAGACTTTTAAAGCACATCACCATTAGGAGGACTGTGTTCGAGAACATGTCTCTTGATTTTGTAATCTTTTCTTATGTCCGTAAGTTCCCTGATAGTCTTCTTTACCCATTCTTACAGGGCTGCAGATAGATCAAAAGAGGAACCAGCTAGAGGAGCTGAGGAAGTTTGGAGCAGATTTTAGGGTAAGTTTGTGCCTCAGTTGCTTTGTGTTCTGGATTACACCATGGCACATTATTTTCCAATTCAAGTAGCAATTTGCTTTATGTTGGGAGCTCAACCTACAGAGCGCTTTACTGATTCATGAGTAGACTAATCTGTAAGGGGTTCAAACGAAGGGAAGCTTATAATATACACCTATTGTACATCTAAAGACGACATTTTCAATTTTGGTTAATGGATCCCAGAGTCCTATGAAATTGTAAAAATGTCTTTACATCTGCATTAGGAGCGACTAGGTAAAATGTCTTCGGCAATTTTAGAAATGCTGTGCCATCCTGTGGAGTTGTGCCTTCTTGTCACTTTTTTTTTTTAATTACTGAGTTTTATATAGCACAAACTTGACCCGAAGCTATCTGGTATTGGAGCACTTTACAAGCTCACCAGTTGCTTTACAGGAGGACACAATCATTTTTGTTAGACACGGGGAAATTAAGTGATTTGCCCAGGATCACATGATTTTGCACGTCCTTTCCGAGGCCCGAACCCGGTTCCTCAGATTTGAGGTCGACCATCCTAGCCATTGGGCCACATCCTCTACCCTCTGTTAAGCATCCGAGCTGTGCTCTGATTACTGGGGATACCCAAAATGCGGGTGACTACTGCCTTTCGAATTCAGTCGGTGCGATGACTGCTTTTTTTAAAATACGTTTTTATTCTGATTTTCTACATAACTACAGGTTTGAGGCGTGTGCTGTAGATACACAGGCTTTGCATACTCCTGCAATCTAGTGTTGGGTCTGGATGTTTGCATGTTGTTTTCTTTGAAGAAGTCTTTTACAGTCATGAGGTTAGGTGACAACTCCTTTCGGTGACAGCGCACATGGGCATCAACTCCATTGTTAGATTATTTTTTCAGCCATCGGGTTCGGACGTTATTTTGTGGCGCTCCAGTTTGACACCATTCTTCGGGGTCCCCTTGGTGCAATGCACTCTGTACCCTCGTCTGTATTGTTTCGTACGCGTTTCACATTTTCTGATGTTGCAAAAATAGAAAACCACTAACTTCAGTATAGAAGACATCGTTGTCGGCCTTTGGGCTTAGCCCCGTTGGTCGACTTACACTCAGTTTAGTAGTATGCAGTCTTCTGCTAATGGAATAGACTGTTTTACTTCTGTGCTCGGTGCCACTCTCAAGTATCCGTGTGACTGACCTGCATAAAGTCTGCAACTTGTGCCTCTCAACAGAACACAAGAAAGAGGACTGCAATGCTTGTCTAGCGTTCAGGTGGTTGAAAAAGGCTTTGCGGGACCGTCTGGCTCGGCAAAGGGACATGCAGTGGCAAACCATTGAACACACCCCGGATATCTTTGGAGATGATGTGAGAAAGTGCCCTCTTTCCACATGGTTTTCTCCACCTTTTGCTGAATTGCTGATGTGCTATGACTGAGTGTGCCCGGGGCTCCTGCTTACCGGGTACCCAGGGCCTATATTCTCTCCCTAAAACTGCATTGAAGCCTAAACCCAAGTGGCATCTCTATCCACAGGTCAGCCCCTGGTTAATGGTACTGCGGGCACTGTGACCAGAGAAGATCTCTAGGGGCTGCAACACTTATTGTGCCACCCTTAGATGTCCTTTACATTCACACTCTGCATCTGCAGGCTGCATGTTTTGGTGCAGAACAAAGTAAAGAGTCGACATGGCACACATCCTTATGTGCCATGCCTACGACCCACTGCCCTGAATTAGGTCAGTCACCCCTCTAGCTGGGTGCGCTCCACCAGTGGTGAGGGGACAGGTGCATGAGACCTGTACCCCATCAGTGTCTAAGTCCATTCTTAGACATTGTAGGTGCAGTGCTGCCATTAAGATTATATGGTGCTGGGAGTTTGTCATTACGAACTCGTCAGCAATAATGGCTACAATGAAAACTGAGAAGTTTGATATCCAACTTCTCAGCACATTAAATCCACACTGATGCCCGTGTGGGATGTAATGAAAAATACATACAGAGGGCATCTTAGAGATGCCCCCTGAAAACAAACCTACCACTAGTGTCCAGGCTGAGTGACTGCTTTCAGCTGCCACCACCAGACATGTTACTGGACCCCTGGGCCGAGAGCCTGCTGCTCTCTGGGTCCCTGAAACAATGCACATCCTGGGATGAGCAGCCAAACCACCTCCCCCAGGATGGGCAAGCTTAAGGAAGGGGAAGGTTCAAAGGCTTGCCGCCTTTGTGAGCTTACCCAGGCCACTTGCCCCACTTTGGGCGGGAGAACTGGCTGGAAAAACATGTGAGGAAGAGAGGTGTGCCCACCTTTGCCAACTCCACCCCTCAGGTGTGGGAGGCGAGGTGAAGCACAACTCTCAGTGCAGGTCATCTTGAAGATGGGGGGGGGCTCAGCCAACCAGGGACAGGCTCATGCCCCCCCTCCACTGGATTTTGGCACAATCGGGGGAGTACCCACCCCACGGGAGGGACCCATTGGTCCCTGCCTTTTACCTACCTGCAACACCCCTAAATCTAGTATTCAGGGGCTCCCCTGAACCTTGCTTCCTCAGACAAGGACCTGCAACAAGAAAAGAAGGTCCGAACAGCCGTGCTGACGGTAACAAGAGGAAGACGGCATTGACTTGGCCCCAGCCCTCCCGGCCTGTCTCCCCTCGAACCTGTTCCTGCGAGATCCTGGTGTGTCCTGCAGCCTGCAACTGCGAAAACCCCAGAGGACCTGCCTGCCTGCCTTCAAGCACAAAGACTTTGTCTCCCGTGAACACAAAAATGTGTTCATCTGCAATCTCTGGCTCCGGCTGGACACCACAGATCCGCCACACTCTGCACCCGCTGTCCACGGCCGGAGCTCGAGTAGCAAACATCACAAGAAAGCCACCCCGGCGATCCTGACCTGTGATCCAGCAACCCCTGACCTACCTTACGCCTCCAGCCAACGCCTAAACTCAGAAACCCCCTAACCACGACAAGGAGCTGGTAAGACAATCCAACCTCAAAAGGCACCCCTGCACCCGATGCCCCACGGCCATGTGTGTCCAAACCAACGGTGCCTAACCAATCCCTAACTTCCCAACTTACCTTTCGAAGTGGTGGTCGCACCCAGAAGGCCTTTGTGAGAAAGTGCCATCTTTCTTGCCTTGGTATGCCCCCACTTTTTTCTGAACTGCTGATGTGCTTGACTGAGTGTGCCCTGGGTCCCTGCCAATCAGGTACCCAGGGCCTGTGTTCCTTCCCTAAAACGATAAGCTATGCTGAAACAAAATAATCAATTGGCACCTCTGGCCACCTGTCAGCCCCCAGTAAAATGGTACCCTAGGTACCCAGGGCATGGTGACCAGAGGAGACCCCCCGGCTGCAGCACTTATTGTGCCACCTTCAGGGGCCCTGTACCCTGGCACCCACACCCTGCCTTTGCAGGCTGAGTGCCTAATACAGTACTAAAACAATAGTCGACATGGCACACATCCCTGTGTGCCATGCCCACAGAACCCACTGCCCTGGCATACTTCATTCACCCCTCTAGCAGGGTGCCCTATGCCAGGGGTGAGGGCACAAGGGCATGAGCCCTGTGCCCCTACAGTACCCAGGGCCATTCTTGGGCACTAAGTGCAGTGATGCCATTTAAGAGTATATGGTGCTGGGAGGTTGTCATTACGAACTCCACAGCACCATAATGGCTACACTGAAGACTGACAAGTTTGGTACCAAACTTCTCAGCACATTAAACCCGCACTGATGGCAGTGTGGGATTTAATGTAAAATGCACGAGAGGCCCTCCAAAACCCGAACCTACAATCCACGTCTGGGCTGAGTGGCTGCAGAGGCTGCCACACAGCAGACATGTTGCTGGACCCCTGGGTGGAGAGCTCCCCGCTCTCCTGGGCCTGCAACAATGCACATCCTGGGCGAGGTGATGTCTCTTCCCCCAGGGGGAAACTTCAAAGGCATACTGCCTCTGAGAGCTTCTCCAGATCATTTGCTGTACCCAGCCCCCCCCGTTCTGCCCCCACTCTGGCAGGAAGACTGACGGGAAAAACTACATCAGGAAGGAGGGTGTGCCAACCTTTGCCAACCCCACCCCTCGGGTGGAGGAGGCGAGGTGAAGCATGACCCCGGGCTCCGGCCATCTTGTAGATGGGGAGCCCTGCCCAATCCCAGCTAGGCTCCTGCTCCCCTCCCACAGGAGAGGAGCAGGCTAGGGGGTGTCCTCACCCCAGGACAGGGACCCATTGGTCCCTGCCCTTGCCATACCTGTAACACTCCTAAATTTAGTATTTAGGGGCTCCCTGAACCTTCATTCCTCAGATCCCGATATCAAAAGCAGAAAGAAGATCAAGAAGAAGATCCGCCGCGCAGCTGCTAACAGGACAACAACTGACTTGGCCCCAGCCCTACCGGCCTGTTGATCCTGGAACCTGCTCCTGCCTAATACCGGCGACCTCCGCGGACAGCAACCTTGGGACACCCAGAGGACCTGCCTGCCTTGACCCTCTCGAAGATTGGGACTCCCATCAGCAGAGGCTCTGCTGCAACACCCCACCTGGTGCTCACCAGGAAGCTCCGAACCAGCCCACTCTGCACCAGCCAGGGCCGGGCCAACCCGAACCAAGACCACGAGGACGTCTCCAGGGCGACTGGGACCCGAAGTCCAGTGCCCAAAGACCCTCCTCGACGAACCAGCCGACTCCTGCAGACTCAGAACCAGGGGCCACCTCAACCGCGACCAGCCGAGGGTAAGCTTTTCCGACCCCCAAAGACAACCCTGCACCCGGCGCCCCGTGGCCAGCTGTGCCTCCCTTTGGGGTACCTACCTGTGCTCCATCATCCCAACTTACCTCTCGAAGTGCTGGTCGCCCCTGGAGAGTCAAGGTCCCCGAGCCTGCAGCCTTTGTTTTTCTTTCAAGATCCTCATTCGATAACATTGAGCGCCTGACGGCTCAAAAGCACCCTGCACCCAGCCGCCCGAGTGCCGCTGGCTGTGACCTCTTTGCCCTTTCCTACTTCCCCCCCCTTGCCCATAGCAAGTGACCAGGAGCCCAGCTCCCAGAGCTGCGTGGCCTGCTAGCCAGCAGCCACCAACCGAAGGCCCCCTTTCCCTCATTGGATAACATTGGGCCTACCTACCTCTGCACCCGGCCGCCCCTGTGCCGCTGGGACTGAACTAACTGTACTCACCTGAACCTGGGGGACCCCTGAGTCTACGCCCAGAACCCTAACTTCACCAACCAAGTACTCACTTGGAAACCGATAATTCACTTACCTGCAATTGGATAACATTGATCCATTTTGACTCAAAAATGTTCGAAGTGTGAAGTTTTGAAAACTGAAAATATTCCTATAAAATCAGCCAAAGTCCGAATTCGAAAATACTCACCTGTGATCAGGAGAGAAGCCAGTACTGTACCTTTCAGCCCAGTACTGAACCGCAAAAGTAATCCCTAGCGGGTTTACTAGTAACCTGTATTTTCTCTGTAGGAACCCATTGTCTGCTTTTCTGTGAAATTTCTTCTGTCTACTTTTGAAAACTGCAAATATTCTTTAAAAATCGTATGAAATACTCTCAATTACCTACCTGTTTTGAGTTAAGCCCCCAGTGCTGGCCCTGGGAGACTAGTACTGGGTTACAAAAGTAACGCGATCGTACTTTACCTGTAACCTGAATTTCCTCCCATTGGATAACATTGTCAGAATCACCTTGAAAAGTTTCTAAGTGTGAACTTTTAAAACAGCTCTATATTCAGGAAAATTCATCACAGTAACTAAAACGTTTTTGCTAATCTGGTTTCAGCTTAGACCCCAGGACTGAATCTAAGATCTAGTCCTGGAACTACCAAAGTAATCCATAAAGTAATCTACTTTACTTTCCTATGAAAAACCCATTGAGCCCAATGCTAGTGTGTTTCAGAACTGTATTGCTGATTAGCTATCCTGTAATTATTGTGTGTACAAACTTATTGCTCCTCTGCAAAGTATTTACATGAGTACTCGTACCTTGAAAAGTATATTTTGATAATTTCTAAAAATAAAACCACTATATCTGTGGATATAAAAACAATTGGCCTGAAGGTCAGTCCTTGAGTGTGTGAAACCTTTTGCTGACTGAGTGTGTACAGCAAATGCTTTACCTTGTCCTCTGGTACTGCCTTACAGCTCGACCAAGCTACCACTTTGGAGAGTAAGGTCAGTTCTGACTTTAACCTCTGTTAATTCTCTGGGGTTGGTGGACTCTATACACACTGTACTTCCTTCTAGTCCAGTGTGTATAGAGCCACTTTCTCACAACCTTCATCCCCGAGCCTGCAGTGCCTTTGCAAACCAGAGGTTCTCCATTGAAAACAACAGGGCGCCCGACATCGAAACAGCACCCTGCACCCGGCCGCCCTAGTGCTGCTGAGGGTGCACCTTTGGTGCTACTTTGTGTCCCCATTTGCCCTGAGCTAAAGTCCAGGAGCTTTGCTCCCACAACCCATTGGCCTGCTTGCCAGCAACCACCATCTGGAGGCCCGATATCCCCCTTTGGATAACATTGGACCTCAGCACTCTGCACCCGGCGCCCTAGTACCGCTGAGGGTGTAATGAGTGTGCATCCTTAACCCTGGGGGAACCCTAGAAGCCTTAACTCCAAAAACCAGTTACCTACCTGGTAACTGTTAACTTAATTTCTCTCCATAGGAATCGATTGACTGTTTTTCTCTGAAACTTTTTCCAAGTATGGAGTTGAATTGTATGGAAACACGAAAAATAACAATTGTGCTAAACTGATTTACTTACTTTTTCTCTAGGAAATGTCCTAGTGTGATATCTGTGCCACATATTATTTTTTTCTTTTACGTAGTTTTATATAGAGTGAACTTGACCAGAATCGGGTATCAGAGCGCTTTACATAGCACCAGTTGCGTTACATTAGGACACATTCATTAGGTCTTGCGTGCGTTGCAGCGCATGGGCTGCTCGCTGGTGACAAATTTTGTGAGGGATTTCAGAAAAGGGCTTTAAGCCCCACCCCTCATTTCCATTGGCTGGCGTCACTGTTTATGCTAAATGGTGGGCTGCCAATGGAAATGAGGGCTTTTTGTGGACGCCATTTCGCCTCCGATCCGACTGGGTCACCTGCTTTGCTGCTGTCGCAAAGCACTTTCTTATCTTTATGGCGGCCATGTGTTTCTAATTCACGCTAATTAGAAATACATGGCCCCATAAAGCGAAGAAATCGATGCTTGTTTAATGTTTCACGCTGCTTTTAAAGAATTGCTGATTGTCATTGCCCCCGCACTTTTTAACCAGTCGTAGTAGCACAAGCAATATCAATGCAAGCTGTTTTATCGCACTGTACTGGCTTCCCTTGAGCGCCCAAAGCGCTTTGAAGGTCTCCTCAATCTTCTCTTGTGCGCATGGCTGCGAGCGGCACTACACTACACATTGTGTACGTGTCACAAGGCGTTGCAGCAGAGGCATGCTTTGTGAACATAGAGCTCTGGACTTTGATATAGGCTCCACTTGTGTGCACAGCACTGAATGAGTGCAAGCTTCCAACTTGTGCACTACTTGAAGCGCTGTAATGCAAGTGACCCATTAATGGGTGTAGCATAAGCCACAGTTGTTTGCTTTACTTCTACTCCCAAATATGCAAGGAGTGCACCAACAACAGTGCAGCTGTATATAGTATATTTATAGTTAGTGCAACAGTGCAAATTTCCTTAAATACGACCTTCTGCTGGAGGGTAAGACTCACTTATTTCTTTATTTGCCAGGTGCAAGCTTTCGTCACACTTTAAGGAAGACCACTGTATGAAAGTAGCTCTGTATATACTGGACCAAAGTAAGGTACAGTGTGCACAGAGACCACAGTCCCCAGAGGTTTGTCAGAGGCTAAAGTTATCTTTAACAAAAAGAGAGGGGCTCTATCTAACCAAAGGGATAATGGAGCTCCAGTATACTGTTAGGTAAAAAAGATTTTTTCCGTTGGGAGGACAGTACGTCACAGGTTACAGGTTACACACGTTCACTAGACTCTTTCATTCATTGGTCACACTTATAACCAATATATTGAAATGTTGGCAAACACTTAACAATGAGAAAACCACGTGGGGTCAAATAATGTACATTTATTCATGTTTAAAAACATGAATCCGTTTACAAATACATTAAAATCATTAAAAATACAAAGAGAAAACTGATGTGAAGGGTGGAGAAAAGAAAACGAGACAACACACTTTGTCTTGTAATATGGTCAGTTCAAATCATTTGTTGGCAACAATGGGGAGGATATCCCTTCCTATACCCAATACTCTGTTGACAACTTAGAATTTTAACCCTTCTGTAATGCGTCGACGCGTTTCGGAAGCTTTGGATGATTATAGCTTCCTTCTTCAGGACAATTTCAATATATTTCTCCACAGCCAAAATGTCACCGGTGTAATAACATCTTGGTGAATTAGTCTAAAATTAAACTCGTTTTCCTTGCGGTGAGACGATCTCCCCCACAGCTGTACTGGTTTAAACTTAGATTAAATCATTCTCTTCAACGGTCCTACAGGAATAGTTTGTAGGTACCTCAATAGCTTCCTTCTATGTCTCACTATCGAGTGATTGTTTAGTCTTTGCAGTTATCGCCTTTTGTTTCTCATTTAAAACCAGCTTTTCAGTCCAATGTTTATCTTCATCGTTCCGGGTACTCCACGTTTATGGCTTATTCAATTCGCCAGCAGGTTTCCCCGGGATGTTGGAACAGCGTCCTTCTGATCACGGTCGTGGTCCTCTCCTGTGGGAGGGGGGCAGGAGCCTAGCTGGGATTGGGCAGGGCTCCCCATCTGCAAGATGGCCGGAGCACGGGGTCGTGCTTCACCTCGCCTCCGCCACCTGAGGGGTGGGGTTGGCAAAGGTTGGCACCCCCCCTTCCTGATGTAGTTTTTCCCACCAGAGTGAGGGTTGAACCGGTGGGGGCCAGTTGCTGGGTACAGCAAATGGTCTGGAGAAGCTCTCAGAGGCGGCATGCTTTTGAAGCTTCCCCCTGTTCATCCTGGGGGAGGTGACATAGCACCTCGCCCAGGATGTGCATTGTTGCAGGCCCAGAAGAGCGGGGGCTCTCCACCCAGGGGTCCAGCAAAATGTCTGCTGGGTGGCAGCCTCTGCAGCCACTCAGCCCAGACGTGGATTGTAGATTCGGGTTTTGGAGGGCATCTCTAAGATGCCCTCTCGTGCATTTTACGTTTAATGTGCTGGGAAGTTTGGTACCAAGCTTGTCAGTCTTCAGTGTAGCCATTATGGTGCTGTAGAGTTCGTAATGACAACCTTCCAGCACCATATATTCTTAAATGGCATCACTGCACTTACAGTGCCCAGGAATGGCCCTGGGTACTGTAGGGTGCATGAGCCCTGTGCCCTCACCTCTGACATAGGGCACCCAGCTAGAGGGGTGACTGAAGTATGCCAGGGCAGTGGGTTCTGTGGGCATGGCACACAGGGATGTGTGCCATGTCGACTCTTGTTTTAGTTCTGTACTTAGGCACTCAGCCTGCAAAGGCAGTGTGTGGGTGCCAGGGTACAGGACCCCTGAGGGTGGCACAATAAGTGCTGCAGCCCTCAGCGGTCTTCTCTGGTCACCATGCCCTGGGTACCTAAGGTACTATTTACTACGGGCTGACAGGGGGCCAGAGAGTTAAGTTATGATCTTGGAGGATAGGTGGACACCCAGGAGTTGGGCACAGGGTGCCGTGGGGCGCCGGGTGCAGTGGTGTCTTTTGACAGTGGGAAATCAAGCTCTCAGCTGGTCGCGGTTGGAGGGGGTCCCTTGTTGTCAGGCTGCAGGCGGCGACTGGGTCGTCGAGGAGGGTCCTTGGGCACTGGAATTGTGGTCACAATCGCCTGGGGGAGGTCCTTGTGGTCTTTATCCACTCAGGCACAGGCCGGGCTCGGCAGGTGTAGAGTGTGCTGGATTAGCGGTTCCTGGCTGACACCAGGGGTGTTGCTTGTTTGAGCAGAACCACTGCTCGTGGGTGTCCCAGTCTTGGTAGAGTCACAAGGCAGTCAGGGCCTCCGGGGTTATTGAGGTTGCTGACCACTGAAGGTGCCGAGTTTTAGCAGGAGCAGGTTTGAGGGTCGACAGGCATGTAGGGCTGGGGCCAATCAGTTGGTGTCGTCCTCTTCTTAGCAGCTGCAAGGCAGGTCTTCTTGTTTCTTGATCTTTTTGCTTGTATCTGATTAAGGAAGGTTCAGGGTGCCCCTAAATACTAAATTTAGGAGCGTTTACAGGTAGGGTCAGGGCAGGTACCTATGGGTGCCTGTCGTGGGGTGAGTAGACCCCCTATCCTGCTCCTCTGCTGTGGGAGGGGGGCAGGAGCCTATCTCTGATTGGGTGGGGGTCCCCATTCTCAAAAAGGCGAGAGCCCGGAGTTGTGCTTTAAATCGCCTTCCCCACCTGAGGGGTGGGGTTGGCAGAGGCTGGCACACCCCCTTCCTTTGTTTTTCCCGCCTGTCTTCTGCCAGAGTGGGGGTCAGAGCCGGTGGGGACTAGTTGCTGAATAAAGCAAGTGGCTTGAGAAGCTCACAAAGGCGGCCTCCCTTTGAAGCTACCCCTGCCCATCCTGTGTAGGAGACCTAGCACCTCGACCCAGGATGTGCATTGTTGCAGGCCCAGGAGAGTCGATGGCTCTCTACCTAGCGGTCCAGCAACATGTCTGCTGGGTGGCAGCCTAGGCAGCCTCTCAGTCAGGACACTGGTTGTGGGTTAGGTTATTTATTTATTTATTTATTCAAAGTTTTATATAGCGCGAACAAGATCCTTACAGATATCAGAGCGCTTCACAATGACAGGGTAGGGGCAGTAGGAATGAACAGAGGTAATGGGAGCAATGTAGTAGTCACTAACATGAAAGGATAATAACATACATAAAACATATCAATGTACAGTCAGGTAAACAAGTAATATAAGACGGCATAAGTCATTGATCCCACTACAGAGGTGTTGAGGTACACTTTGGGTGTGTGGGAGGCTTATAACAGTGTTTTAGTATAGAGAGAGCACTGAGTGGGGGCAGCGGGAGGGTGAATCAGTGACCCAACGTGTATCATATATTGGTCGGTAGTAAGAGAGTAGCGTAATAGTGTCTCCCTCAATTAGAGGTATAGTGCCAAAGGACAAGGTGAGCATTGACACGAGGCAAAGCAGAGTCTCTGATCCAACACCTATAGCGTTCAGGAGATCTTGGCCAGAAGGATGGTTTTCACCTCTTTCTTGAAGAGTGCAGTGGAAGAGATAAGCCTGGTTTCAGCAGGGAGCGCATTCCAGATCCTGGGTGCCATTCCTGAGAAGGAGCGCTTGTAAGTTTTCTGTTTCCGGAATCTACGGGGTTTCAGGAGGAGATTTTTTGAGCTTCTATTGGATCTCGAACCTCCTGATATAGACAACTTTTGAGCGAGGTAGTTGGGTGCATTGTGGTGCACTGCCGCGTGTGTCATAACTGCAATTTTTAGTTGTATTCTGGCTTCAAAAGGCAGCCATTTTAGGGACTTTAAGTCTGGGGAAATATGCGGATGTTTTCTTGAGCCAGTAATGAGTCTTGCGGCAGCGTTCAGGGAGGCTCTTAAGGGTGCTGTTGTGGATAGCGGGAGTCCGCTGAGGGCCACAATTCCATAGTCTATTCGAGGGATGACTAACGCTTGTACAGCAGTTCGGAAGTCTTCAGCAGGGAGGAAGGGTTTAATTTTCCTCAGTGTGTTGATTTGGAAATTAGCTGCTTTTGTGGCTTTGCTGACGTGCTGCTGCATGTTGAGCTTGGCGTCCAGTGTGATGCCTAGGGATTTCGCTGAGTCCACGATGGTGGGTTGGACATTGAGTGCTGTTAGGTTGTTGAGCCATGTTTGGGTGATTGAAATTTTCGCCGGGGGTGAGAGGAGAAGGAACTCAGTTTTCAGAGCATTTTGTTTGAGGTGATTATCGGCTAGCCAAGATTGAGTGTTAATAAGCGTGGAATTCAGATGTTTGATGTCTTCCGGGGATTGAAGCTTTAGGTACAGTTGTGTGTCGTCGGCGTACATATGGAATTGGACATTAGAAGCTTGGAGCAAGGTGGCGAGCGGTTCCATGACGAGGTTGAACAATGTGGGGGAGAGGGAGGATCCTTGTGGAACACCTAGATCTGCAGGCACAGGTGAAGATAGCACATTGTCGATCTTGAACTTCTGAGTCCGGTTGTGAAGGAAGGACGAAAACCATTTGAGAACCGTTCCCGATAGTCCCATTCTAGGGCTTAGCAGCTCCAGCAAGTTCTCATGTTTGACCGTGTCAAATGCTGACGAGAGGTCCAGAAGGATGAGGAGGCAGGACTCATTGCGATCAAGAATTTGGAGGGCGTCATCAATTATGTGTGTCATAGCTGTTTCCGTGCTATGTTTCGCTCGGAAGCCTGATTGATGAGAGTTGAGGAGGTCAAATTGGTCAATGTGTCTTGTTAGTTGGAGTTGGACACATTTCTCCAGCAGTTTGGCCAGGGTGGGGATATTGGTGATGGGCCGGTAATTGTTTAGGTCAGACGGATCAGCTGTAGGTTTCTTGAGTATAGGCGTCACTTGCCCCACCTTGAGGGAGTCCGGAATGAGGCCTTGTTGCAGGGAGCTGTTGATGATTTTGGTCCAGAGAGGGAGGAGCAAGGGGATGAAGTCTTTTACCGCATTGGCAGGTAGAGGGTCTGTGAGGTGATTAGAGGGCTTCAAGGTGCAGAGCAGTTTGCGGATTGCTTCTTCCGAGTAGGTATCGAAGTACAGCCAAGATGCCTTGTTTTTAGGTTGAGTGTAAGACATTCTGGTGTTGTTGGGGAATCGACTTACATCCAAGATGAGGTTATTTCTTATGTTGTCAGTCTTTAGCTTAAAGAAAGCAGAGAAGGCTTCACAGTGTGGGGTGTCGCTTGTTGTGCTGTTTGATTGTAGGGGTTGAGTCTTTGTTTGGGTCTTGATTAGTTCGAACAGCTTTCTTGGCCTGTTTTTTGCTTGATCCAACTGACGGCTGAAAAAGTCCGCCTTTGTGCGCTTTATTTTCCTGAAGTAGGCGTTTCTTTTGTTCTTAAGCCTTTTGAGGTGCAGTGCTGAAGGGTCCGATCTCCAGGTGCGCTCTGCCATTCGCATAGTACGCCTGTCGTCATTGAGTCTATCATCATACCAGGGGTTAGAAGTTTTGGTGGAGACTCTCTTCAGTTGAAGTGGGGCGACTTCATTGACTACTGTGTTCATAGAGTCAAGGTAGTGGTCCATCAGTGTTTGAACATCCGAGTCACCTGAAGGGGGAAGGAGGATATTGCCGATGTGGGGAGGCAGGGTAGAGGGGTTAAGGTTCTTCATGTCCCTTTTCCAAGTTTTGGATTTGATTGGTTGAGCTGGGATAGGTTTCACTTTTTCATTGATAAAGAAGGTGATAATGTGGTGGTCAGACCAGTCGCAGGGTTGGATCGCCTCCAGTTGTGTTGAGTTCTCTTTGGCAATGATGAGATCGAGTATCGAGCCTTTGTCATGTGTTGGTCTATCGCATATTTGGGTGAGGTCAAGCGCATTAAGGAAAGTTTTGAGACTATTCACCACTGTGTCTTTCTGATCGTTCCAGTGAAGATTGAAGTCACCCAGGTAGACTTGGGTTGTCTGCCGACCGGCATTGGAAGTGATCATGTCCATGAGTTGTTGGGTGAACATGAGGTTGTCACCAGGCGGGTGATAGAAGAGATGTAAAGCACAAGCTTGTTTGCCCTCGCTGGTGATGTCGAGGCAGAGGAGTTCACTGGAGGGGAAGGCGGGAGGGGTGATTTTAGTAACGGAGAGGTTGCTCCTAAACATGCATGCAATTCCCCCGCCCGTCTTGCCAGGGGACCTGTCCAGCCTAATGATGTTATAATTGGGGGGGGCTAGTATGTCCATAATCGGGGTAGAGGCTTCAGTAAGCCACGTTTCCGTTAGAATGGCTAGGTCCAGATCCCTAGCTAAGACGAGCTCAGCGATGTCGGAGGAGTGTCTCTGGGCCGATCTGCAATTGAGTAGGATGCATTTGAGTTTGGGAGAGAGAAGGGTGGTCGAGCTTTCTAGTGTGAGGGGGACTTTTCTGAGGTTGTTAGGGACGGAACCTCTATTATTGAGTGTTGGGAGCCTCAGAGGGTTTGTAAGAATTGTGGGTATGGGGATGTGTACGTTGGATATGTGTTTTTCCGGACCTGGGCCATAAGAGTGCAGTAGAGAGCATAATTCACGGTCCGACAATGGGTTGAGGCCACGCCGGGGGCGGTGGGCGTTAGTGCGAACGGGGATAGTCTGCCAGCGCGGGTGTCGTTGGTGGCGAGGGTATGTAGGGAGGGCGCGTCGTTTGTAGGGTAGAGGGATGGTGGGAGGTAGACTGCGCTGGGAGGAGAGAAGCTCTTTGATTGCGTGGACATCTTTTTTGATTTGTAGCATGTCCTCTTTGACTTGCTGGAGGGTGGATAGCGTCTGGTCAGGGGGTGTATTGGGGATGGGGTTAGTGATGAGAGCCATTGGAGAATCGTTGAGTAGTGAGTTGGAGAGCAGGCAGGGTATCGAGGGGGTGGATATGCTAGCGTTGTCGGAGTGTTCTGCAGTGCTAAAGAGTGGGATGGCATTCAACGTGGGGGCCTTTTTGTGGGCGAGGGGTGTGGGTGAAGTAGGAGAAGTAGGAGAAATGGGCGGTAGGTGGGAGGCATAGGTAGTGCCGTCAGTGGGAGACGGTGTCGGTGGGTAAAAGAGTGAGTGAAGGCTGGAGACAGTAGGGGAGACAGGAGGGTAGTGGGGGCTGAGAATAGGAGGTGGGAGAGAGGGGGATGCTAAGGTAGAGGAGACGGTATGTTCTGTATCTTTTGTTGGGAGGGTGAGAGTGTCTTTGGCAGGAGTGGGGAGGGAGCTGGGGAGGGAGAGGTGTCCGCCGTGGGGGGGATGGGAGTGGGGGGTGGATAAACTTCAGATGGTGGTGTGTTCAGATGGCAGCGTGTGGGTGAGGGTTATTGTGTCAGGTGTAAGAGGCTCGTGGGTGGGAGTGGGGAGGGAGTTGGGGAGGGAGAGGGGTCTGCCGTGGGGGGGAAGGGAGGAGGGGGTGGATACGGCCCGGGCGATGGTGTGTTCAGATGGTGGCGTGTTGTGAGTGGGAGTTGTTAAGTCAAGTGGGAGAGGTATGGAGGGGGTGTGAGAGGGGGTACGAGGGGTCCTGTTAGAGGGGCGGCTAGTATATGATGTGGAGACGTTTGTGACTGTTCTTGGGGAGTGCGGGGCGTTAACCGCAGGTGGGTCGTTTACTGGGGTGCTAGGGGTATAGGTGTTGTAGGTGGGGGCTGCGACGTCAAGGGTGGTAGTGCTGGTGGAGTTCTGGGTGGGGGTCCGCAGCTTGGAGAGGTGTTCTTTGAACTTGGGGAACATGTTGTCTAGCAGTTCTAGGTTCTTATCCGTGGATTGAATTAGGACAATCCCGTTATTGTAGATAGTAATGGTAGTCCTGCCAGGGAAGAGGCGGGAAGGTGTGGTAGAGAGAGTTAGGCCATGAGTTGTTTTCCTGGTGGTGGAGACGGTGAGTAGGGATAGGAACACTTTTCTCCATTGGGCTCTGCGTGAGGTGTGGAAGATGATGTCAGTATTCAGGGCTCCATTGCCCGGAGAGAAGTAAGTGTCGGCAAAGGGTGTTTCAGGGTGCGATCTCAAGAAGTTATGTTTAAAACGTTTAGTGGCTTTTTTGGTGAGTGTGGGAGGGTAGATAATTCTAAAAGTGTGCGTGCCGTTGGGCTCCATTATAGAAAGGCTGTGATGTTGGGTATAGGAGAGTGGACGACAGTAAAACTGTCAGCCGCTAATTCCAGTGTAAAGGAGTGACACTTGAGGGTGACCAATGTGTAAGAGGTAGAAGTCAGTGCAATCCAGGGACAACAGTGCCTAAGGTGCAGCTTACACAATGTGTCCAATATGCGAGGTAGCAGTCAGCTTACACCATGTACATAATATGTGAGGTAGAACCGGTTAGATGGAGTCACATTTACACATCAGAATGTCCGAGGTAATAGTGGTGTAGTCGGGGTGTAGAAGGTGGCTGGGTGCCGCTTACATGACTAGACGAAGTGAGTAAGGTAGTAATACTAATCGGTGCAGCATCGTGAGGTATCTTACATCGAAGAACCCACACATAAATGAGGTAGCGAACAGTGAGTGATAGGGATAAGGGAGATATAGGTGCAGCTTACCGCATATATAGTATGAGAATAGCGCTAGATTATTAATGAGTTACTGAGTCCGATAAATGTGCAAGCAATTTACAGCAATAGCAAATACGACAGTAGAATATGAGAATATGAGGTAGCAATCAGTGCACTGTCAGCGAGTAATAGTGAAGATGGGTGTATATTGCCCAAGATGTAGGGTACCAGTGGTAGTATAGTACTGCACTAGAAGGCGGATCCTTATGCACATCAGGAGCTCTAGGTTACATAAAATGTAAAAATGTAAAATACAGTAGTAATAAGTGCCGCAGTAAAAGACAGACACTTAAAAACACAAAATAAAAGCCGCAGTAAAATACAGACACTTAGGAGCACATAGGTTTAAATATAGGGCTAAGTGAGGCTACATAGAATGGTACATAGGTTACATAAAATGTAAAAATGTAAAATACAGTAGTAATAAGTGCCGCAGTAAAAGACAGACACTTAAAAACACAAAATAAAAGCCGCAGTAAAATACAGACACTTAGGAGCACATAGGTTTAAATATAGGGCTAAGTGAGGACCTTGGTACCGATAGTGAGTAATAGTCGGCAGGACTAGTCCATGATGGCCGTCAGAGAGCAAGAATAGTGTTTAAAGATGGCCACCAAGTAGGGAGGATGTAGTCATTAGTCCTCTTTTAGTTGTTGCTGTTTAGGTAGCCGGGCAGAGCAGTTTCACATTCCGTTCCGGCTGTCTCAGGGTCCTGCATACCAAGGGGGTCTTATCTCTAGTTTGTTATCTGAAGAAGGGTTGCTGAGGGGCCTCGTGTGTTCAGGCGGGGGTAGAGTGTTCAGTTCAGTTTAGTTTATGGCCCCGGCCATTTTGAAGACAATAAGTTTTATTTTATACAAGATGTATCAATAAGAGGGGCGGCACACGTAACTTATCCAACAAAAGTATTGGGGCACAAACAATACCTTAGTCAACCTTCACTTAGGCGTGTTCTCTGCACGTCCAGCCGCCGGGGCAAATACGACCTTAATTGCCAGCGTTTGCGTAACACCAGCAGTGGAGCCCAGATCGACAGGCTCACCGGCCGTCACTGCTCCAGAGTATTGCATCCACGCAGCCCTTCCCAAAGAAAAAAAAGAAAAGCGTGAGCGTGCATAGGTTCCGGCAGTTCAGGGCAGACCTTAAGGGCATATTCTTCCTCCATGCCTGGCTCGCCCTTAGACGCTGTGTGAGGGAGAGCCGTGTCAGATCCCTACGTTCTCACCCCCATTCCTAGGACGATGGCCGCTCACAACCCGCGGGGATCCGTCAGGTGAGCCCAGCCTCTCGCCCGCTCTCCGCCAGTCCGCCCGTCCTGCAGCTCCCCGACCAGGTGTCGACGCAGAGAGGCGCCGGGGACAGACCAGCCGAGCTGGATTTTGGCAAGCTCCGCGAAGTCTAGCCCCTCAATGCCTGCAGGGGTGGAAGCGTGGCGGAGACACTCTTCTCGGGTCTGCCAGGACCCCGGTGTGCCCTCGGGTCCGTTTCAGCCACGGGCGTCCCTCTCGTGAGCAGCTCAGCGTTCGGCAAGCGGTGCGGGACCCCAGCGATGCAGCCACAGCCTCCTCAGCTCCGGCGGAGATGGACCTGGTCACGGCGATCTCAGCGGTGGAGTCCTCACCGGTCCGGTGCGGTCGCGGGAGCCAAGCGACACCTCCACGGGAACCCGGACTCCAACTAGCCAACTAGGTTCAAGGGGCATCTCTAAGATGCCCTCTGTAGTGCATTTTACATTAAATCCCACACTGACATTAGTTTGGGTTTAATGTGCTGAGAAGTTTGATACCAAACTTCTCAGTCTTCAGTGTAGCCATTATGGTGCTGTGGAGTTTGTAATGACAACCTCACAGCACAATATACTCTTAATGGCATCAAGTGCCCAGGAATGGCCCTGGATACTGTAGGGGCACAGGGCTCATGCACCTGTGCCCACACCACTGGCATAGTGCACCCAGCTAGAGGGGCGACTGATGTATTCCAGGGCAGTGTGTTTGTGGGCATGGCACACAGGAATGTGTGCCATGCCGACTCTGTTTAGTTCTGTACCAAGGCACTCAGTCTGCCAACGCAGTGTATGAGTGTCAGAATACAGGGCCCCGAAGGGTGGCACAATAAGTGCTGCAGCCCTTAGGGGTCTTCTCTGGTCACAGTGCCCTGGGTACCTAGGGTACCATTTACCAGGGGCTTACCTGTGGCCAGAGAAGCCAATTGGGTTTTGACTTTAGTGCAGTTTTTAGGGAAGGAACATCCTTCTCTGTTCAAGCAGCCAAACTATGGAACTCTTTACTCCCAACATAAGGTCCACCGACAACCACCTTATCTTCAGAAAACTAATCATGATGTGGCTCTTCCCCACATAAGCACCATACGCAAACAGAAATTTACAGCAGATCCCTCTGTATACAAGCATTTGTTTTCACTATAGATATGTACCTATCTTTGTGTATTACTTTGTATAAGCACGTAAAATAATTGTTGTTGAGAGAAAAAATAATAGTAAATAAATAAAAATCATCTTTGGTCTACATGTACATACTTCCACTGTGCATCTATGTACCTCCCATGTACTTGGATCTGTGTGTTACTATTCTTGTGAAAAACATATCCAATGCACTACCCTATTTCTCATCCTGTGCCTCTATCATTATCTTTAATCTACATATATTTTCCTCCTTTATGTATCTATATACTTTCAATGTAATTATGGATCTGTATATTTATCACTTTTTTCTAATTTAGCATTTACTTCGCTCAATATATCTAGCTCAACCTTCTGACTCATCTCAAACTTCTTCTACTACTCCTTCCAATGCACTACCCTATCTCTCATCCTATACATCTATCAATATATCCTCTACATCCACTCTCTCATTTATCCCAAACCCCATACCACTACTGATTGCCAAAATAACCCTGTTCGAGGCATGTGGGCTGCTGAATTCATATCTGTGCATAGATCGCCGCCTAGTTTTGGGTCCGGATGATTGCACTTTGTTGTCTTGGAAGAGTCTTCAAAGTATCACGAGATAGGTGACTCCTCCCCTGGACTACAGTGCGCATTGTCAACCTCTCCATCCTCAGATTGGTTTTTTCCGCCATTGGGTTCGGATGCAAACTTCTATACTCCAACTCGGAATCAAGAACAAAACTTTTCTAAGGGCGAAAAGGCCTTAGGCTTCGACGGTATTGTTCTCGTTCGGTACCTCTCTACTCGATTCACACTTCCATCTCGAATCGGTAGTTGACGCGGGCCGTTGGGCCTTTACGACGCCACGTGAGCCGACCGTCAATGGAAAGAAGCCCTTTCAAAAGGTGCCCACAATGCCACTCCAAGGTCCCACATACTGATAAACATTCAGTATGCAACAAGTGCCTTTCCCCAGACCATAGGGAAGAAAACTGATCGGCCTGCGCCCAGTTTCGGTCGAAGAAAACTATACGGATCCGACGGGCCGCTTGGCATGAAATGCAGCGACAGGCACCCGAACCGGACAACATCTTCGATGATGACCAGGAACTACCGGACGCTCAGGACTCTGACCTAGAAATCGTCACCGTTGAGGACTACTGTGACGACGAAATCCCGTCGGGGCAAATCATGAGTACAACACCCCCGACACCAACTGTCCCTTTACCAAAGGCTCCGGTTGAGACATCGCCAAAAGGCCTTAGCCAAGATCATAAAAGACTTTCGAAAGCCCTGCCTTCCGGCTCGGCTCCGAAACCGAAACCTTCAGAAACCCCAGGGCCCAGTACCATCGCCCCGAAGAAGGTTCCAGAGCCAAAAAAGGTCGACCCAAAGGGCGTCGATCCAAAAAAGGCCGCACAGCCAAAGAGCGTCGAGCCAAAAAAGACTGTCGACCCCACAAAGGCCGTTCAGCCAAAAGCCGTCGACCCCAAAAAATCAGTCGACCTGAACAAAAGCACGCAGCCGAAGGGCGCCGAACCGAACAAGGTCGCCGACCCGAACAAGCCTGCTGTTCCAAAACCCGTCGACCCGGCATCCGGTGCCGTACTGAAACCATCGAAGCTGGACAAACCTGTCGACCCGAAGTTAACAGCTCCAAAGCCACCAGTCGATCCAAAGAAGAACATCGACTCGGTGAAAGACACTCCGAAGAAGAAGCCTACGAAGCACAAAAAACGTGTCGACCCAAAACATCCGGTCGAACCGAAAAAACTTGTCGACCCGAAATCAGGCCCCAAGCTTAAAAAGTCCAACAAAACTCCAAAAGTCGTCGAAAAAACTAGTGTTGCTGACCACAAAAAGTCAAATACTAAACCCAGGACTGTAGAGGAAGAACTATTCCACCCAGATCCATCAGACGACCAAGCTAAAATATACATTAACCCAGAGACTGGTAAAGTTACCATCCTGCATAGGAAAAAGAGGCCCTTGGACTTTGAACCTGATTCACCTATTCCACTAAAGAGAAAGGACTTTGGGACTTCTCCCTCAAGACCCATCAGCTCTTTTCAACCTATTATTCCTGGCACACCTTTTGCACCTACATCACCTTCTTACCAAGGGGACGGTGAGGGGGACCCAGGGTATGAACCACAGCCTCTATAGGATTTCCCACAAGATCCTCCTCAGGAGGAACCTTGGGAAGAACCAACAGACCCTTATGACACCCATCCCATCCCTGATGTGCCCACTTATCCTACTAGGCCATCACCCACTGATGACACAGTAGTTTTCAACCAGCTCATAGATAGGGCAGCACAATTCCACAACGTGGACATGCACAGCGACCCTGTAGAAGAAGACTTCCTGTTTGACACATTTACTACTGCAGAAAAAAGTGTCCAAACTCTTCCCATGTTAAAGGGAGTTCTAAAACACGCACCTGACATATTTAAGGACACAGCCAGGGCACGGGTAATCAATCCTAGAATAGAAAAAAAATATACACCGGCTCCTACAGACCCTACTTACATCTAGGGACAGTTGCCTCTAGACTCACTGGTGGTTGCTAACGCACGAAAACGAGCCAACTCTCAGACAACTGGGGAAGTACCTCCCCCTGACAAGGAGTCAAAAATCCTAGAGGCATCAGGCAAAAGGGTAGCTGCACAAGCATCGTACTCCTGGAGGATTGCTAACACACAAGCCCTACTGGCTCGTTATGACAGGGCACACTATGATCAGCTCTAGAGCCTTATGCAACACTTGCCCGAGCCTTTCAAAGCACAAGCCAATGATCTCATTCAGGAGGGTCAATTCATATCAAACGCCTCCATCAAATGTGCGCTTGACGCTGCAGACACCACAGCTAGGTCTATTAATACTAGTGTCCTGCTACTCAGACATGCATGGCTGTGTATTTCCGGTTTTAAGAATGAGGTGCAGTCCACCATTCTTAACCAACCTGTCAATCAAGACTTTCTATTTTGCCCTGCGGTAGACACCATCTTGGACAAAATGAAAAAGGACACAGAAACCGCAAAATCTATGGGTGCATTGTAATTTCTGCAACATAGGGGCTCCTTTCGTCGCTCCTCATACAGAGCAAATACACGAGGGAATGCTTCACAAACATCTGCCTCATACAAAGGTAGCACACAAGGCTCCTTCACAAAGAACACAGCCAGAGGTGGTTACAGAGGTAACAGTAATAAGGGAAGAGGACGTGGAGGCAATAACACCAGGGCCTCCACTGCCACAAAACAGTGACTTCATTACGCTGCCTCCAGACCACTTAACACCAGTCGGAGGCAGACTCCAACAGTTCCTACCTGTCTGGCATGCAATTACCACGGACAGGTGGGTGAAAGAAATTATCCAGTCTGGTTATTGCCTAGAACGGACTTCTACACCACCAAACATACCACCCAGACATCGTCCGATGTCCGCAAAGCACATCACCCTTCTACAACAAGAGGTAGAATGCATGCTGGAAAAGGGAGCCATAGAGCAAGTCCCTTTCCACCAACAAGGGAAAGGAGTATACTCCCTGTTCGAGGCATGTGGGCTGCTGAATTCATATCTATAGCATAGATCGCCTCCTAGTGTTGGGTCCGGATGATTGCACATTGTTGTCCTGGAAGAGTCTTCGAAGTATCACGAGATAGGTGGCTCCTCCCCTGGACTACAGTGCGCATGGGCATCGACTCCATCCCCAGATTGTTTTTTTCCGCCATTGGGTTCGGATGTATATTCGTTATCTCCAGTTCAGAATCGATATAGACTTTTCTTAAGGCCTGAAGGGCTTTTCCTATACCGTCGGTATTGTTTTTGCGCTCGGTGCCCAACTCTGTTCCGGCTCAGTTCCTGAGTCGGACGTCCCATGGAGTCGCGTGACTCTTTGGTGCTCGAGGCCCAGTCGACGCAACAAGGATTTCCACTACACATCATGGAACGGAGCCCGTTCAAGAAATGTCCCGTGTGTGGATCGAAGTATCCCCACATCGACGTCCACCCGATGTGCAACAAGTGCCTGTCGCCAGACCACGATGAAGCCAACTGTATGGCTTGTTCCCGCGATCGTCGAAGACAATTCGACTTCGGCGCGCGGCGCGCCTGGAGGCCCAGCAGTCGGCCCCGGCACCGGTGGACATCTTCGAGAGAGAAGAAGCAGACGACCAAGAAGTTAATCTGCAGATTTCACCTCCTGCGGAGGAGATAGACTACGACGCGGACGTCGAATCGCTCGATGCAGAAGAAGTCGTCGACGAGGTAGGAGACGACAATGAGGCCTATGGGGCCATGGAAGATAGCTCAGACGAAGAGCTATGCCCCGTTCGACCAATCACTAAGGCTCAGGTCGTGGGATCGCCACACGGCCTTACCCAAGACCTTGCACCCAAATCCACGGCCTCGCCTACGGGCCGCTACGGACACTTCTGCGGAGCCGCGGGTGGTAAAAACGAAACCGAAAGTGATGGACACGCCAACGAAACAGAAGATGTCTGTCCCTCTGGCCGCCTCCTCGTCTTCCGCTATGTCGGGGCAGCCGAAGCCGAAGAAGGCTGTCGACCCGGTGAAATCGACCAAAGCCGTCGAGCCGAAGTCGGTCAAGGGCGTCGGTCCAAACCCGAAGAAGGGCGTCGAGCCGAAGACTGGGGCCCCAACCCCGGGAGTCAAGGCCGCCGACCCGAAGTCGTCGGCGCCGAAGGCCGTCGGCGCGGAAGGAGGACACGGCGCACCTAAGAAAGCTGCTCCTGTGCCTCAGCCGGCGAAGAGCAAGACACCGGCGCTCGAGTCTTCACACGCTGGTGGACAGAAGACGTCTGTCGGGTCGACTAAACCGTCCGCTTCCTTTACGAAGCAGGTGTCGGACTCACTGCAACGCCTCAGGAACAAGGCTTCCGCGGTTGCTCCGATGGATGCTTCCACACCGAAGCAGGCTGCCAAGACGCCAACGTCTTCAACGCCACTCCTGTTTACGTTACCGCCTAAGGTGGCACCGAAGGCCTTCGCACCAAGGTCGGTCACAAACGCGCCCATGCAAGGGTCTGCTGGGTCGAAGCCTTCTCCACAGCTTGTGAGCTTGAAGCATCGACAACCCTTGGTGGAGGAACAGTCGGAACACTTTGTCGACGCCGACACCGGTAAACTTACCCTCTACAAGAGAAAAATCACGGCAACGCAGCCTTTGGAGTCCTACACGATTCCTTTGAAGCGCAAGAAGCCTTCTACGGATTCCCCGGTTCTGGTTGAGCCACTTGCTCCACAGACTCCTAGAGTTGCTACACCCTCACCCACTTACTCAGATGTGGAGGCTGGGGAAGGTGAGGACGAACAGTATAACTTTCCTGCTAACACTGATCCTGAGGATCACCAGGACTCTTGGGCAGATGCAGGGGACTCAGGGGATCCGCAAACTGCCCCGGACACTCAGGTGTACAATGTCAAAACCTCTCCTACTGAGGATTCTGCGGCATTTAATGCTCTCATTGAGAGGGCGGCTACAAACCACGACGTCCAGCTGCACGCTGACCCTGTTGACGTGGACTTCCTTTTTGATACCTTTTCCACAGCAGAAAAAACTGTCAAAACTCTCCCAATGTTGAATGGGGTTCTCAAACATGCTGCGGACATCTTTAAAGAACCCACACGTGCCAGGGTGGTCAACCCTAGAATTAAAAAAAAATATAAGCTTGCACCTGGCGACCCGACCTACATCAGGGGCCAGTTGCCATTGGACTCTCTGGTCGTTTCTAATGCCCGGAAGAGGGCTAATTCACAAACAACTGGTGATGCTCCTCCCCCCGACAAGGAATCTAAAGTGCTGGAGGCATCAGGGAAGAGGGTGGCGGCTCAAGCAGCCAATATCTGGCGTATCTCAAACACTCAGGCACTCTTGGCCAGATATGACAGGGCGCACTATGACACACTAGAGACCCTGCTACAACATCTACCCGATCAGTATAAAGAGGCGGCGGAAATGCTCATTCAGGAGGGGAAGCTCATCTCCAACGCTTCTATTAAATGTGCACTGGACGTGGCGGACACCGCGGCCAGGGCCATTAACAGTGTGATGTTGAGACGTCAGGCATGGCTCAGAATCTCCGGTTTCAAGCCGGAGATACAAACCACCATTCTCAATCAGCCGGTCAACCCGGATAGGTTGTTTGGTCCTGACGTGGATGCCACACTGGAAAAAATAAAGAAGGATACTGAGACTGCAAAGTCCATGGGAGCTCTCCAGTCCCAACAGTTTCGGGGCAGTACTTTTTGTCGCTCAGGCAATAGAGGTGTTTCCAGAGGCCAGATGTCCCAGCAAACGCAATACACTAAAAGTGGGGCGCAGTCCTCTTACACCAAGCAGAGTAGAGGCGGCTATCGGGGCAACAGTGCCAAAGGCAGAGGCCGTGGAAATAACAACTCCTGTTCCTCTGCCACCACCCAGCAGTGACGCCCTGTCCCTGCCCCCTGACCACACAACACCTGTCTGGGGAGACTCCAGCCGTTCCTGCCAGTCTGGAAATCCATCACCACAGACAGGTGGGTCAGGAAACTTATCCAGTTCGGTTATTGTCTAGAGTTAACATCCACTCCACCCAACATGCCACCAAAACACCGTCCTATGTCCACAGAGCATTTGCACTTATTGCAGCAGGAGGTACTTGTCATGCTGCAAAAAGGGGCAATCGAGCTCGTGCCGGTGGAGGAAGAAGGCACAGGAGTGTACTCCCTGTACTTCATAATCCCGAATAAGGACGGGTCCCTCATACCCATTCTAGACCTCAGACCCTTAAGCCAGTATATTCTCTCAGAACACTTTCACATGCTAACGCTGCAGCAAGTTCTTCCGTTGCTCAACCAGGGAGACTTCCTCGCAACCTTGGATCTCAAGGATGCATACTTTCACATTCCACTACATCCATCACACAGAAAATACCTCAGATTCACCATTCAGGGTCGGCATTATCAGTTCAAGGTCCTTCCTTTCGGAGTGACCACGGCGCCAAGGGTATTCACAAAATGCCTGGCGACAGTGGCTGCGCACCTCAGGAGGCAGAACGTTCACGTTTACCCTTATCCGGACGACTGGCTTGTCCAAGCGAAGTCGGCCCAGCTGTGCGCCACCAACATGTCCCACACCATTCACCTTCTTCACAGTCTGGAATTCTCACTAAATTATCCCAAATCGCACCTTCAGCCAGCCCATGTGCGGCAGTATCTGGGCGCATCGATAGATACTCTGGCGGCCACGGCTCAGCCGAATTCTGTGAGGATCAACAGCATTCAGTCGCTCATCCAGAAGTTCAGACCGCAACACTCGCTTCCAGCAAGAGTGTTCATGCAGTTGATAGGCATGATGGCCTCCTGCATCTTCATAGTCCCGCACGCGAGGCTACATATGCGTCCGCTTCAAGAGTGCTTGGCTCGTCAGTGGAATCAGGCTCACGGACAGTTAAAGGACCTAGTGTTGGTGACCGGTCGGGCATACAACTCTCTGCATTGGTGGAATCCACACAACCTTTGCAAGGGCCGACCGTTCCAGGAGCCTGTGCCACAACTTATCCTGACAACAGACGCATCTCTCCAGGGTTGGGGAGCTCACGTGCTCCACTACACAGTGCAGGGACTATGGACATCACAGCAAAAGAAGATGCACATCAACCACCTAGATCTGATGGCAATCTTCATGGCAATGAAGGCATTCAAAGTACATCTGTGCAACAGTCGTGTTGATCCGGACGGACAACATGACAGCCAGGTACTACATTCAGAAGCAGGGAGGTACACACTCTCCACAGTTGTCTCATCTGGCTCAGAGCATGTGGAAGTGGGCCATTCAGAGAAACATCTTCCTCATGGCGGAACACCTCCCGGGCAAGGACAATCAGATGGCGGATCTGCTCAGCAGGTACAGCCACCAAATGCACGAGTGGGAGATACATCCATCAGTACTCCACCCGTACTTTCAGCAGTGGGGTCATCCAGAGATAGACCTGTTTGCCACAAGGGAAAACGCAAAATGCCAACACTTTGCCGCCAGGTTCCCTCACCCACAGTCGCAGGGCAATGCGATATGGATGAACTGGTCAGGCAGATTTGCGTACACTTTTCCCCCAGCACCTCTCATACCGCTGGTGGCACGAAAGCTAAAGCAACACTCAATGACACTCATCCTGGTTGCTCCAACGTGGGCACGCCAACCATGGTACACCACGTTTCTAGAACTCTCCGTGGTACCGCATCAAAGGCTGCACCTCACGCCCAGACTTTTCACGCAGAGCCATGGCGAAATTCAGCACCCAGACCCGCAACAGCTCAACCTGGCGATCTGGCTCCTGAAGTCTTAGAATTTGGCTACCTTAACTTGCCTCCCGACTGCATGGATATCATACGAGAGGCAATTAAGCCCACCACCAGAGCTTGCTATGCAGCAAAATGGAAGCGGTTTGTCATTTACTGTACAGAACACAACATCAACCCGCTAGATGCATCCACTCACAACATCATCTGTTATTTGTTACATCTTTACAAATGCAAGCTGGCATATGCTTCCATTCGGATACACTTATCCGCCATAGCAGCTTCTCTCCAAAACAGGCAGCATCTCTCCGTTTTCAGAGTGCCTGCCATTAAAGCCTTCCTAGAAGGACTGAAACGGGTCATCCCTCCCAGGACCCCGCCAGCTCCTGTATGGAACCTTAATGTGGTCCTCACCAGGCTCATGGGCCCACCTTTTGAGCCTCTGCATTCCTGCGAGGTTCCGTTTTTAACATGGAAAGTGGCTTTTCTAATAGCCATTACGTCTCTGCGCCGTGTTAGCGAGCTACAGGCGCTCACTGTCCAAGAGCCATTCATACAAATTCACTCGAACAGGGTGGTGCTGCGCACTAACCCTAAATTTCTTCCTAAGGTGGTTTCACAGTTCCATGTCAATCAGACCATTGAACTGCCCGCGTTCTTTCAAAACCCAGAGACTGTAGCCGAAAGAATGTTCCACACTCTTGACGTCAAACGAGCTTTGATGTACTACATCGATAGGACCAAGGATTTTAGGAAGACACAACAACTCTTTGTTACCTTTTCAGCCCAGCACAAAGGCAACCCCATTTCCAAAGCAGGTATAGCCAGGTGGATCGTTAAGTGTATTCAAATTTGCTATCACAAGGGTAAGCGCACTTTAACGGTCCCCCCCAGAGCCCACTCCACCCGCAAGTTGGGGGCCTCCATGGCTTTCCTTGGTAATATCCCTTTAGAAGACATTTGTAGAGCAGCCACATGGTCTACACCACACACATTTACTAAACACTACTGTGTATATGTGCACTCCAAGCACTATAAACACCTCGGTGGCGAAGGCATATCCAAACACAGCAAAGATAGCCAGCATGCAGATACTCATTCGCAAATTCCAGCCACAACACTCCCTGCCAGCACAAGTCTTCATGCAGCTCATAGGCATGATGGCCTCCTGTATATTTATTGTCCCCCATGCCAGACTTCAGATGCGCCCATTTACAGGAATGCCTAGCAAGGCAATGGAACCAGGCTCGTGGACAACTAAAAGACCTAGTGTTGGTGGACAGTCGCGCTCACAACTCTCTGCAGTGGTGGAACCCACAAAACCTTTCCAGAGGGCGACCGTTCCAAGAGCCGGTTCCACAACTAGTACTAACAGCGGACGCATCACTGACAGGGTGGGGAGCCCATCTTCTCCAATACACGGTACAAGGGCTCTGGACAACCAAACAGAAAAACCTGCATATCAACCAACTAGAGTTGCTAGCGATATTCCTAGCCCTAAAAGCCTTTCAAAAATACGTGTACAACAAGACGGTGTTGATCCGGACAGACAACATGACCGCAATGTACTATATCCAAAAACAGGGGGGTACGCACTCTCCACAGCTGTCCCATCTGGCGCAGAGCATATCGAAGTGGGCAGTTCCAAAGAACATCTTTCTCCTAGCAGAACACCTTCCAGGGAAGGACAATCAAATTGCCGACCTGCTCAGCAGGCACAGCCAACAAATACACGAATGGGAGATTCACCCCCAGGTTCTCCAGCCATTCTTCGAGGAATGGGGTCACCCAGAGGTAGACCTGTTTGCTACAAAAGAAAACTCCAAATGCCAGTACTTTGCCGCCAGGTTCCCACATCCGCTGTCACTGGGCAATGCGATATGGATGAACTGGTCAGGCAGATTTGTGTACGCTTTTCCCCCAGCACCGCTGATCCCGCTGGTGGCACGCAAACTGCGGCAAGACTCGCTCACCCTAATACTAGTTGCTTCCAGGTGGGCCAGACAACCATGGTACACAACATTCCTGAAACTTTCAGTATTTCCTCATCAAAGACTGTGCCTTGCTCCCCATCTTCTAACTCAGAACCATGGAGAAATAAGACACCCAGATCCCAATCAGATGAACCTAGCGATCTGGCTCCTGAGGGTTAGAGTTCGGATACCTTAACTTGCCCCCAGACTGCATGAACATCATTAGGGAGGCAAGAAAACCAACCACACGAGTGTGCTATGCAGCTAAATGGAAGAGAGTTGTTATTTACTGCAACAATAACCAAATCAACCCATTAGACGCTTCCATACAAAACATTATATGTTACCTGCTGCATTTACAAAGATGTAACTTAGCATACTCTTCTATACGACTACACCTTGCCGCTATAGCAGCATACCTTCAAAACAGGCAGCACCTTTCACTGTTTAAAGTGCCAGCAATCAAAGCCTTCATGGAAGGATTAAAAAGGGTGATCCCTCCGAGACACCCCCCTTCCCCAGTCTGGAATCTCAATATAGTGCTCACCAGACTCATGGGACCTCCTTTCGAACCTCTACATACATGCGAATTACAATTCTTAACATGCAAAGTTGCGTTTTTAGTTGCCATTACCTCACTCAGAAGAGTGAGCGAACTCCAAGCATCAACAATTCAGGAACCTTTCATGCAGGTCCATGCTAACAGGGTAGTCCTTTGGACAAACCCTAAATTCATGCCCAAAGTAGTATCCAATTTCCATATCAATCAAGCAATTGAACTGCCAGTATTCTTTCATAATCCAGTCAGTAGCGGAGAGAGCCCTGCACACACTAGATGTAAGAAGAGCTCTACTCTATCATGTGGACAGAACTAAATCATTTAGAAAAACAAAACAACTCTTTGTTGCTTTTGCACCACAACACAAAGGAAATTCTATTTCAAAGTCAGGAATAGCCAGATGGATAGTTAAATGCATTCAAATATGTTATTTAAAAGCTAAACGCACTTTAACAGTCCCCCCTAGAGCGCACTCTACACGCAAAATGGGGGCATCCATGGCTTTCCTAGGGAATATTCCTCTCAAAGACATCTGTAAGGCAGCCACATGGTCTACCATACACACTTTTACTAAACACTACTGTGTAGACGTGCAAGCAAAACAGCAAGCTGCTGTAGGCCAGGCTGTCCTCAAAACTCTTTTCCAAACTGCTGCTGCTGGCACAGGTAGCCACCGCTACAGGAGATACTGCTATTCAGTCTATGCACAGATATGAATTCAGCAGCCCACATGCCTCGAACGGAATATGCTACTTACCAGTATGCATCTGTTCTTGGCATGTAGGGCTGCTGACATTCATATCGCCCGCCCTCCTCCCCGGTGCCTGTAGAAGCTGCAGCATTATCTCTGGCATGGCCATCTCTTACTTTCATATCTCCATCTCTGCCACAATGGCGAAAAACAATCTGAGGATGGAGAGGATGCCCATGCGCACTGTAGTCCAGGGGAGGAGTCACCTATCTTGTGATACTTCGAAGACTCTTCCAAGACAAAAAGGTGCAAACATCCGGACCCAACACTAGGCGGCGATCTATGCACAGATATGAATGTCAGCAGCCCTACATGCCAAAAACAGATTCATACTGGTAAGTAGCATATTCCTTCTAGACTCTCTCCTACTCTTCCCCTCCTTGCATCATCTGACACCTTTTTTTACTGTACCGATCCCCTAAAACAAACCTTTCTAAACTCTTCCCGAGTCCTCCCCTCAAACTCATTTTTACTCATCCAAAAGCCTCCTCCTACTGCTAAGACTTAAAAAAAAAAATCCTTCACTCTTTTATCGCTCCACTATCCTTTTCAATCGAAATTAACAGACTAACATGTTCACTTCTCCAATTCCATATTAAACTATACTAATATACTACCCAAATAACTGAATAACATATCCACTACTCCAATTACTTCATATTTTTTTTACTATACTAATTTTCAACAGTAATCCTTTATGGGTTCCGGATTGGCGTGCTACTCGCCAGAAAAGCGCTTCAACACCCATCAGGGGTAACAAGTGCTATATGAATGCAAATCTTTCTTCCCCTTTTATCTCTCCGCTATCCTCCTCACTCCAAGTAACTGACTAATATCCACCACTGAAATTACTTCATATTTCACCATATTAATTCACCACTAATCCTTTGTAGGCTTTCTGAATAGCGTGCGTCAACAAGCTCTATATAAATACAAACCTTTAACCTCCTCTATCCTTCTGCTATCATTCCAAATCCAAATAACTGACTAACCTATCCAACACTTAAAATGTACTTGCATGTTTCACTATTCTAATTCAGCACGAATCCTCTATGGGTCCCGGAGTAGCGCACTACTCGCCAAAAAAGCGCTTCAACGCCTTGTCAGGGGTAGTAAGCGCTATATAAATGCAATTACAATACAATACAATCCTTGGGTACCGGATTGGCAGGGACCCAGGGCACACCAAGGAAAAGTGCATCAAGTATCATGCAAAAAGTAGGGGGATTACTGCAACAGAAACCCACTTCTCTACGATTTTAGGTTCTTTTTATTCAAAATGTTAAAACACAGCTGCCAACGGATTTCACGGACACTGGCTTCTTCAGGGCTGCAAATACCAATACAAACAAATGTCACATATATTATACAGTTAAAAACACGATTACAATAAACATTATACTGAAGTGTACATGCATAAATCCCTTAACAGACCTAAATCATATATAGACAGAATCCAAATCCTGAATTTGAGAGACTAAGAGCATATCTCTGAAGCAAGGATCACAAATAATTTGAAAACCAATTTATTTACAGTTATGTATTAGAGTAATCATAAACTGGGTCTATGGTAAAGCCAAAACTCTTACAGAAACGCTTGTTTTGGGCTAGAGAGGGGTTGCGCTACTGGGTCCTGTCCTTTCCTTCACTCACACTACCCCCAGATGCTGCCGTACATCGCATCATGGCATGTGTGGAGGGCCGGAGAGGGCCTGCGCTACTGAGCCCTGTCCTTCCCTTCACTCTCAGGCTGCCCTCAAGATGCCGCTGTGTCTTGCATCATGGCGTGCTGAGGCCCCAGCCCCGTCCTCGGGCATCTCTCCAAGCTGGCACACCCGTCTGGCAGTGGTCAGTGAATAGTTATGCAGCCCCCCCCAGTGAATAGTTATACTAACCCCTCGCCAATTCTGGCGACGGAGTTAGCATTCCACCCTTCTAGAGGGACACGACATGTATGTAACCTGTAACCCCGGTTAAAGTCAGACAGAGCCTTAGCTCCACAAAATGGATGCTGCCACCGAGACACAAGTCTGCCCTCCTGCTGCTGGGAGTCCTCTCAGCCCAGGAGGCAAGGACAAAGGGTTTCCTGCCAGGGGCGGTGCCAGCACCGTCCCAGACAGGATTTTGTGTATCCTAGGTAGGCAGGGCTTTAGAGGAAGGTGACTGCAAGTGGCACCCCGGTGCTCACTGTGCATAGGCCGGCTGGAACCAGTTCCAGGGGCACTCCAGCCCCTGATCTGGGGAAAGCCCGCCAAAGGAGAGGGGTGTAACCACCCCCCTCCTAGTCCCACCCATAGGGCAGGACTTAGTCGCGTGCCAGCCCCTTTTTGCAGGATAAAGGTAGGAACTGGCCCCCTTCCAAATCAGATCATCTTTGAATCCTGAAACTACTTTCTGCAAGAAGGAACTCAAGACTCTTCTCAAGATTTCTCCCTTGTGACTAAGGAGTAGTCACCCTGCAGCAGCAGGCACCAACCAAGTATCGCGGTTTGTTGCCAGTCTCTCCTTCGGATCAAGACTGCTCCAGCACGACGAGAACCGGCTTCCCTGGCACCTCTGACCTCAACCTACATCATCAGCCCAGCTGTGATCCGTGGGTGCGACGAGACCTCGAGGGACCGGCCATCTTCAGAACTGCATGACGCTTGTCCAGCACGACTCCCGAGTGACCCTCGACTGAGTGCTTTGGGGTAAGAGAAGCCCCGACCCTGAGCAGCTCCAGCACCGAAGTTCAGCCCCCCTGCATCCACGAGATCTGCGTGGGGCCCTTCTGCTCTTTGCTGCTCACCGCGTTGTCCAGGTCACTTGCCCGTTGGCTAGTGACCCCTTCACGACGCTCCACGACGACAACTACTGCTGGTCTGGTTGCTCCAGACTAGCCCTTGCTCCCCTCCAACAGAGGAGCACCCTGGACCCTCCTGGTCCACTCAAGACGCCATTTTAGGTCCACCGCGTGGGCCTTGCATTTGCCAAGACTTGTTGCCCCAATCCTGGGTCCAGCGACGTCGACAGCAGAGACCTTCGTGGGACAGCTCGCACCTCCATCCTGGTCGCCGACAACGCCTCCTGGTCCGAGAGACTGCAGAGCCCAGCAGCGCCCACTCACCTGGTCGAGGTGACTTCGTCCGGTGCCACCCTGGTGCCCATCTAATCACTGGCTAGTGATTAAGAACTTGGTCCCCTCTGCTTTCAGGTCTTCTTCTTTCCTGATCCAGGCTTGGATCTCCACGAACTCTCTTCACTGGCCGCCTGCCTGCAACTCTTTCTTCAGGCTCCTGGTTCTTCAACGATGGTTTCCGACGCAACTTCAACCCTATGCAGCCGCAGCCCCTGGGCTAGGTAAACCAAGTACTCCGGTGCTTCAGCATAGTCCAACCCCCTAAGTGTTCGATCCACCCCCGTTTTCGACCCACCTAGTCTGGTTCGCCCGAGAACAGTAACTTTGTGACTACTAGCCTCCATAGACTTTTTCCCGCCTTACGCGTGAGAGTTCCCACTCTGCACACGACGTCCACAGGCCTCCTGCAACTAATCTAAGTGTTTAGCATTGTAGGACTAGCGTTTCTAAAGTCTATGAGAATAGTTACTTACCTGCTAGTAGTTCGCATTCCACTTTTGTAATATATGGTTTTTCGTGTCCCTAGGGCATTTGTGTAAATTGTGCGACTTAAAGTATTTTCTTAAGAGTTTTGTTGTGTGCTTAGCTCCCTGACTCATAAAGAGATCAGGGTAGTCTTGTTATAAATAAATATCTGTTTATTTTCATAACTTGTGTGGTGTCCTTTCACTTGGTGTTCAAGGGGTAATGTGATGGTAAAACAGCTGGCTTAACACGCCCTCTAGAGTCTTAGCCTTAGACTGCTCGTATCCATGCTACTAGGATAGCTGGTCTATAAGGTTGACTTACAACCAATCATCAATAAGGGTTGTTTGGACTGATACAAAGTGCTCACTAGAATAGTGAACATTATATATCAGGCCAACTTCTCACATTATATACACGTTGTTATTGCTACGCCTCCCAGTGCTTTATTTTTGCAGCGTGAATCTTTATGGATTCCCTATGCTGTGCATTATTCCGCGGTCTAGTGGTTGGGTCCGGAATTGTCTTTTTTTTTTTTTTCGTTGCCCAGGTGGGCGTTGACGTCCCACCTTCTGGTGTCCTTCCTGTGACGTTGGCACGCTTCCTGCGGAAGCTCCTACCTTTGGGCCATCTTCAGATTCTTTTTCCGCCTTTGGGTCTGGATCGTCACCGAGAGGTTCCAGAGTTTTGGAGAAAAGAAGGAAAAAGCTGAAATCTACCGAAAAAAGTTTGGCGAATACATCACGGAACAAGACCACTGAGCTGGGACAACGAAAAAGGAGGAGATCTCCGAATACTTCAACGTCCAACGGAGAATACGCACACAGGGGGCCCCCTGAGCGCCGGAATGGACAAGACTCCGTTCAAATTCTGCCGCAATTGCCACCACAAATACGCGCAGACGGACCAGCACCCGGTTTGCAACCTCAGCCTGCCGGTCGACCACGAAAGCAAGGATTGTAACGCCTGCTCCGTCTTCACCCCGAAGAATCCCCGGATTAGAGAAAGGCCGAGGATAGCCAACCACAGCATGCACGGAAAAGACCAACCTCCGTCGCTTCGGGACTTTGGCCTCTCCATGACGAAGAAGACAACATCGCCGAGGGACCAGATGACTTCACGGTGGTAGAGACTGATAAGAAAACTACAAAAGAGGTAGGAGACGTCGACCCCTAAAACCCCGACACTCTCGAAAGCCTGAGTCAGACTCTCGAAAAACAGAGTCTAAGTCCACGAAAGGAGCGATGGCCGCAGCTGCATCCAGGGACAAACAGCCCAGCGCATCCTTCGAAAAGGATTCCCAGGCGGCGAAAACACACGAAAAGCCTAGGTAGTCTAAGCACGCCTTCGAAAAGGAGCACTCGAAGCAGAAGAAAAAGGACCCGAAGGCTTCTTCGAAGTTGAAGTCTACGTCGAAGAGATCGTCCGAAACACTCGACGTCAGAACAGGCCGCTGAGATGGAAAAGGAAAAGAGAAGGCTCGAGGCCGAAATGGATAACATCCTGAAAAGGAAAAGAGAATTCGACGAGCGGATGAAGAGGTTCACCATCCCGTCGAAGGCGACGGCAATTGTCGGGGAGGAGTTAAATGCCGAAGAGCCGCCGAAAACGCCCGAGCCCCAGGAACACCAAGAGGAAGAGGGCCTATACTATTTCGAGGCAGGCGAAGAAGACCAGTGCATGAGTTTGGACTCTGCATCCTCGGTGGTACAGGACCTGGATTGGCAGGACCTGGATGGCGAAAGCCCAGAAGAGGCTATGGAGACGTACCCTACGAGGCCTTTGCCGCCAGATGACATTGGGATCTACAACATGGTCATCAGGAACGCAGCAACAGCTTACAGAGTGAAACTGGAGGAAGAAAAGCCAAAAGCCCGCTTCCTCCTAGAGACCCTGCTCCCCACTCAAACCAGGAGTCAATTCCTCCCCATGCTACCAAGTGTCCTGGACAAGGGTAGGGAGGCATTCAAAGAACCAGCAAGCTGCAGGTCTGTCACACCTAGGACAGAGAAAAAATACAAACACTCCTCTAAGGATCCTCCCTACATCCAGGGATCCGTCACAGCTGACTCCATCATTGCAGCAACAGCCAGAAAAAGGGCCAATGTTCCCATAAACTCAGGCCCACCACCTGACAAAGAGAGTAAGAGGATAGAACTCACTGGAAGGAAAATGGAGAGGAATGCAGCAGTACACTGGCGCATTGCCAACTCGAATGCCCTACTCAACAGGCATACGTACCAGCATTGGGACGAGGTCGGACAACTGCTCAAACACCTCCCTGAGCAATACCAACAGAGGGCAACACACCTGGTGGAGGAAGGCAAGAATATAGCCAACTCATGCCTGAAATCAGCCCTGGATGCGGCAGACACGTCCAGCAGGCTCATGATGATCGGGGTGACAGAGAAGGCATGCCTTGCTGACAATATCAGGCTTCAAGCCGGAAATACAGAATAACATTCTCAACACCTCCTTCAATGGTGAAACCCTGTTCGGAGCACCAGTGGATGAGAAACTCACCCAACTCAAAAAGGAAAATGAAACTGCAAGGTCCATGGGGGCCTTGCAGTTCAGAAGAATGAGGAGAGGCACACCAACACGGAGGCCAAACGGAAGAGGGGGAAACCAGCCGGGAACGTCACATCAGACATTGCAGCAGGGCTACCAGGGCGACAACCAAGCACAGCAGGGCCAGCAAAAACAAACCTGGCAGTACCAGCATTGGGGCCAGTCCTTTCGCGGGAGGGCGTATGGAGGAGGGCAAACAAGAAGGGGGGGCCAGCAACCCACCTCAATGTGACTCCGCACCACCAACCGTGCCCACCCAGACAACACCTCTAGGGGAGGGGCACAACAAAGTCAACAAAAAAGGGTTACACGGACAAAAGATGAACGAACATGTAGCACCAGTAGGAGGCAGATTAAGACACGTCTTCCAGGAATGGAAGGAAATAACAACAGACAAATGGATACTGAACATCATACAGTTTGGATACTGCATAGAACTGGAAAAAAAACCACCTAACAGGAAACCGAAAAGAAAAATGCACTCCGCAAAAGAACTAGCGCTACTCACAGAGGAAGCACAAGAACTCAATGAATTCAAAATGACAGAACTTAATGAACTTAAAATAATTGCCAAAGGAATTAAATCAGGATCACCACTTGATCTGTCTCGTCCAGACAAATTATTGATGGGAGCAGATCTTATCATACCATACATCTCTGAACTAATCACCACCTCCTTTCAGAAGGGGGCAGTCCCTAAGAAATGGAAACAAGCAATAGTACGTCCATTGAAAAAGAAACCATCTACAGATCTGGCAGTTCTAGAAAACCTGCGACCTATCTCACTGTTGCCGTATGTCGCAAAAATTGTGGAGAAACTAGTAAATAAACAGCTAACGGCCCATATACAGAACAATGGCTTACTACACCCATCTCAATCTGGCTTTAGAGCTGCCCACTCTACAGAGTCAGCTTTATTATTGGCCACAGACACAATAAGATAATGGGTGGACGCGGGACAGACCGCTGCAATAATCCTACTGGACTTAAGCGCGGCTTTCGATACCGTCCCACATACGCTGCTTCTGAACAGACAAGAAGAATGCGGTGTAGAATGCACTGCTTTACAATGGCTGACCTCCTTTTTATCTATCACGAAGTTTCCAAGTACTGCAACAATCACTATCATCAAAAAGTGTGGCGCTATCCCAGGGAGTCCCACATGGGTCAATATTGAGCCCCACGCTCTTCAACCTATATGTGGGACCATTAGCAGAATTGGTGGAAAAACATCAGGTAAACAGCGTATCATATGCTGATTATACCCAGCTGATTGTAACACTCTCGGGAAACAACAAACAGAAAGCGCTCAACTTCTCGAGATGCTTGCAAGACGTGGCAAAATGGATGTCCAATCATTGCCTGAAATTGAATGGAAATGAAACAGAGGGGATGATAGTGGGTAAAACCCCAAACATATGGTCCACTGCGTGGTGGCCAGAAATATTAGGTCCCGTACCCACACCAAAAACAGAGGTTAAAAATTTGGGGGTCTGGCTAGACACCAAACTGTCTTTCGATGCCCAGATACGGAAGGTAGTGGGTAAATGCTTTGGCACCCTAAATACTCTAAGGAAAATACTGGACCTACTTCCATCCAGCACTAGGAAAACCATAGTGCACGCCCTGGTAACCTCCCAATTAGATTATGGGAATGTATTATACCTGGGAGCACCAAAAAGGGGCTAGCCAAGCTTCAATTAGTGCAAAATGCGGCAGTGCGATTGGTATTGAGTCTTCCCATAAGGGCATCTACAAAAAAGCTTTGAAGGATTTACACTGGCTGCCAGTAGAAAAGAGTACAATTTAAGTCACTGTGTTACTGCCATAAGATTCTTGCAAAAAAAGGACCACAATACCTTCACCCTTTAATAACACGCTAAATCCCTGGCCGCAGTTTGCGATCAGAAGGAAGGGCGCTGGTAAAAATCCCCAGAATACGGACCACTAGAATGGGGGCAAGGTCCTTTAGATACCTTGCGGCAAAATCATGGAACAAGCTCCCTGAAACTCTAAGAATGGAACCATGTGAAACCACATTTAGGAAAAAGCTGAAAACATTGCTCTTCTCCTCTGTACTGTGATATATATAAAGCCAGGATTATCTCCCCGTGTACGCTCCGGGAGTTGCCTATACCGATCTCCTAGTAAATAGCCCAATTAGCGCGGGGACACGCCGCTGGCGTAACCAGGCGCTCTAGAAATGAATGAATAAATAAACTCCTCCACAAAGAAGCCATAGAAACAGTACCATTCAAAGAAAGAAACAAGGGAGTGTACTCTAACTACTTCCTCTTACCAAAGGTGGACGAAACGTTAAGACCCATCCTGGACCTACGGTTCCTAAACCAATATATAAGAACACAAAAATGCAAGATGACATCTTTTCAAGAAGTCATTCCTCAGATAAGGGACGGAGACTTTAAGTCCACCATAGACCTAAAGGACCATGAACAGACAGCACAAACATCTACTGAGATTTGCCATCAACAAAGCACACTACCAGTTCACAGCCCTGGCCTTCGGACTAACATCCGCTCCAAGGGTCTTCAAGTGCCTCGCCACCGTGGCAGCATACCCAAGGAGGGAAGGGATCCATGTATACCCCTACCTCGACGACTGGCTCATAAAAGCAAGTTCCTACAAACAATGCAAGGAACACGCACAACGGGTCACAAAAATGCTAATGGAACTGGGATTCTCAATACACTGGGGAAAATCCTCAATGGAACCAAAGCAAGTAAAGATCTTCTAGGCGCACAGATCAACACCTTAGAGAGCAAAGTGTTCCCCAGCGACAAGAGAACACTTGCCCTGGTGAAGGAGGCACGTCCGTACCAGAGGGGGCGAGCTCTTACAGTGAGGACAGCTAGCAAGATCATGGGGATGATGGCATCCTGCATACACCTAGTCCCCAATAAACGGCTACACATGACACCATTCCAGGAATGACTGCAACAACTATGGTCACAAGCTACAGGGAGTTGGGAAGATCTAGTGGTTGTAACATACGCAGTGCAAGAGGAGATAGCGTGGTGGAACAAGGAGAACATAACAAAGGGGAAGCCTTTAACACCACGAAACCCAAGTGACCATCACCACAGACGCATCTCAGAAGGGATAGGGGGGGCACACATGAACCAACTCAAGGTGTGGGGCCTGTGGACTCCCAACAGATGCGATCAGGCACATCAACTACCTGGAACTAAAGACCTTGTTCCTCGCCCTAAAAGCCTTCCAGAAACAACTGTACGGGCAAAGAGTGTGGATACAGACTGACAACAACACAACAATTTTTTACATCAACAAACAGGGAGGATCACAATCAGTCGCACTGTCCAACCTAGCTCAGGACATATGTAGTTGGGCCATCCCACTCAAAATAGACCTCCTAGCTATACACCTAGCAGGGAAGGACAGCGTGGAGGCAGACTGGCTCAGCAGACAGACGTTGGCATCCCACGAGTGGCAGCTCAATGCACAAGAAACACAAAGGCTATTCAAGAAGTGGGGGACTCCGGCAATAGGCCTATTTGCAACGCACCAGAATGCAAAATGCCGATACTTCGCATCCAGGCAACCAGGGGAGCAATCACAAGGGAATGCCCTATGGATAAACTGGTCAAAAACATTTGCCTACACTTTTCCCCCCCCCCGATACCACTGATTCACAGGGTACTCAGCAGATGCAGAACCAGCAACATGTCGCTGATTCTAGTGGCACCACAGTGGGCCAGGCAGTCAAGGTTCTCACAAATAGTGGAGATGGCGCAGGGAACGCCTCACAAATTCGGGAAAAGAAAGGACTTACTCTCATGCAAAACGGAGAGGTACTCCACCCAGAGCCAGAGCGCCTCTGCCTAGCGGCATGGCTCCTGAAGACATAGTTTGCACATCTGAAACTGCCGGAGAGCACACTGCGGGTGCTACGAGAGGCAAAAAGACCTACCACACGGAGGTGCTATGGGGCAAAAAGGAAAAGATTCACACAATGGTGTATCAAGGAGAAACTGCACAAGAAGATGACAAGGTAATCAACGGTGCTAAAATACGTAACACACCTACTCAAATCAAACCGAAGTTCCACCTCGCTGAGGGTACACCTAGCCGCGAGAGTAGCCTACACATTAGGAGAGACAGGAAAAAGCTTCTTTACATCACAAGTAGTAAAAAGATTCCTGGAAGGGGCTAAAAGAATAGCACCACCCAAAAAGATGCCACCACCAGCATGGAACCTAAATTTAGTCCTAACAGAGCTTATGAAGGCACCTTTCGAACCCATCCATAAGGCATCACTACAAATGCTCACAATGAAGACAGCCTTTCTAGTGGCAATCACCTCGCTATGCAGGGTAAGCGAACTGTAAGCGCTAACACTACAAGAACCCTACATTCAAATACACAATGACAGGGTGGTAATGAGAACTGACCCACACTTTATGCCAAAGGTGGTGTCAAGGTTTCAAATGAACCAGACAATACAAATTCCAAGCTTCTTTCAGAAACCATCCACAAGCGCAGAGAGGGCACTGCACACCCTGGATGCTAGAAGGGCAGTAATGCATTACATGGAAAGAGCTAAAGAGCACAGAAAAACAAAACAGTTCTTTGTGTCCTTCGCAAGCAGTTTCCTTGGTAGACCAGTAACAAAGGGCACCATTGCACGATGGATCGCACAAACAATACAATTCTGCCACAAGCAGGCAGGTCAAGAACTAACACTGGGGGCACAAGCCCCCTCTACCAGGAAAATGGGAGCAACAATAGCCTTCCTGGCTAACACACCCATTCAAGACATGTGCATGGCGGCAACATGGGCTTCAGTGCACACGTTCACTCAGCACTAGTGCGTGGATATACAGATGAACAAGGAAGCACAAGTAGGACAGAAAGTGCTTCAACGTATATTTAACGACCAACGCTCATCTTCCACCCAGCCACCACAAACATTACAAACTGCTACAAAGTCTATGCACAGCATAGTGAATCCAGAAAGATTCAAGCTGCAAATCTACACCGACAGGTAAAACTATTTGTTACCAAAAAATTCACCTTAAACCATATCAGTTGTTTGTAGCAGGACGTTTTAAATATTTGAGTGACTTGAGGTTAGGGAGGATAGGAAGGAAGAGCAGGAAATAGAAGCTGTGGAGGGCGAATAGGGTAGAAGGTAGAAAGGAGGAGGGGCTGGGGCAGAAGTGGCATGGAGGCACAGTCTTTGTGTTGCCACTTCGCATCCTGTATCTCTTACCAGCAAGCTGGTGTGGGTAAGTCCTGCCCTGTCACTAACCAATGCTTGGTTGACTGCTCCTTACCCTGGCTCTAGACCCATTCTTGCCCATGTAGTTGATGGCACAAGTACACTAAAGAGCTGCCCCGTCTTGCAACAGGTTGCTGTTGCTTGAACCAGGCTGGGTCTGTTTGGACTGAACTGAGGTGGATAGATTGCCTGTCCCGGGCAGCGCCAGAGGTCTGGTACAGGCCTGTATTTTGGTGTGGCAAGGAGGGTCTGGCATACACGCTTTAAAGCCTCTTCAGTATTTAAGATACATTGAATATGGCACTTTAGGTGCGATAGGCTTTAGTATCAGAAAGGTGACACATGGGTGGACGGGGCTACAGGTGACTCAGTAAGCTTGTTGGTACTTCATAAGCAACTCAAATTTCTTGACATCTAGTCCCTTTCAGAGGTTTGATTTTCTATTTTTTTGTAAGTAATTACATACTGCGATTAACCGAATCCATGGGCTGTGTAAACCGCTTTAAAAGCTGGTCTGCACTGGTATCTGATTGACCATAATTCCCCCTGACCGATAGCTTTTGTAGTGTTATAGGAATTGGTCTCCCACTTGGGACTCCAGGATGAAGCGGTGCAGGAAAGGTGCACTGTAACCTAACGGTGACAAGGTTAAGGTCCGCCTTCTTCTCTGTTTGGGTAGTAAAGCAATGCCTTATTTGAGGTACATCGGGCCTCTCACATCCATTGTGACACTGCACTAAGACTATTAATGCCCCTGACAACATGCTCTAAACAAGCATTGGCAAAATCGATAGGTCTTGTCTGGCCCCCTTTTGCTTTGCCATTTTTTTGGCATGATGTACAGCTCAGATTCTCTGCAGCATGGCTAAGGGAACTAAATTTAAAAAAAGCTGCTATGACATGGTAGTTTTATTTTGTTGGCACGTACTTTATGCACGCTTGAGCCTACAAAAGCAGGGGAGCTTTTTTTTATTGGAGCGCTAATGGGGGGATGAGAGGCAAGTAACACTGAGGGCCGGGGTGGGAGGTAAGCAACATGGCAGCAGCCTGGACAGCAAGGTGCGGGGGGAAGCAGGGCATGTGTAGGCGGAAGCAACACAGGAGGGTGGTAACAGATGGTTGGGGGTTGCCACTGGGCACAGAGCATCATGGAGCTGGCCAGGAAAGATTGTCTGTGAAAGAGGGGGGCCCCTGCCTAAACTGGATAAACCCTGGCAAGGAATATACGTTTTTTGGAAAAAAAGAAATTTCAGCACCGGGTTATGTGCATTTTGCAAAATTGTCTAAATGACGTTGATCTATGACACTATCTAAAAAATAACATAATATATTCCTTCTTTATATTGTTTTTATTATTACATTATAATTTCATGAATATTCTTTCAAACAAATTTTTTTTGCTCTTTTTTTTTCCCTTTTGTATAAATATTTGATAAATAATTTGTTATACAGACATTATTAGATACAAGCTCTACATAGTACAACGAATTAATTCAAATGAATATACAGAACCACAATTCCATTCATTCAACGCGTTTTGGCATGCGCCTTCGTCAGGAATTCTGTGTTTCTTTCACATTACTGGTAACTGTGTTGCTGTCCAACTTTAGTATGCTTTAGTTACGGAAATGAGGTGACCCTGGGGTTAAGTGCCCGCTCGTGGTGGGTGTTCACAGTGCGGTATAAAAGGTGGACCAATCTGCGCAAGTCTTGTGCTACTTTTCTATTGTAAAATTCTGTATTCGGACTTCTCTAACTTATTCATTCTCTCGTGCCCGCATAAATTGTCCCGTACTCAAAATTGAAGTCGCCTCGCATTGATATCTGCAATGTGTGTGTATATCCTTCACAATAATGTCCACCATATAGGTTCAAACGTGTTACTTGTGCAGCGATGATCCCGCAACACAACCGGGTTCGTCTTCGTATTTCAGCTTACACTCACTGGCCAGGAAAGAAACACACAGACGAGAAAGCAGTCTGGGGAGGAAGAAGTATACGATGGCGAGCACATCACAGAAGTGGATGGGGAGAAGTACACGGCAAGTGTGCTCAGTTGGGCATTGGGCAGGCTAAGAGAAGCAAATGAGAAAGACAGTTGGAAAATGCATGTACTCTTGTGGAGTGCTTAACTCAAAAGAAAGCAGCATTGGCATAGCCAGTAGGTCTTTAGGGCCTTACAAGTGTTTAGCCATACAGCCCATTACCTTGATGCTGTGCCACCATGGATTGAAGGACTATACAATAGCTACACACAAGATAATGCAGTCCGAGTTAGGAATATATGCTTGCCTTAGTAAACAATTTTCAACACATTCCAATGATTTTTAACGCCATGGTGAACAAGCATTGAAAATGCAATAGGTCTCTCCTTTGATTAGGCTAAAGCCATTTGCTTTGCGGTACAGTACCATTGGCAAAGCCAATGGCTTTAACTTAATTAAAGGCGAGACCTATTGCATTTTCAACGCTTGTTTTACGTCTCTCAGACATCAAGTAATCTCTATTAGGGGTGAAACTCTGCCTTTTGCTGGGGAATTTCTCCTGCCGCTTGGCATTTGTAAACACTGGCATTGCTTTTCTTACAGGGCTCATTATTGGCTGTAGAGGTGATGCGTCACTTCCGTTTATTCCGGATGCAGCACCGCCAAACTATAGTTTTCGTCCTCTTTCGTAGCCAGTTTAGTTTTTTCAGGGGCGTTTCTTTTTATTTATGGACTACTTCATAGTTTAGTTTTGTTAAAGCACCATGGTTCACCCATAGTGGCCCGTGCCTTTCTTTTGTTTACTCTATTTTTTTTGTAAGGAGTATATTTTGTATTTTCCTCATCCCATAGTTAAGCCCGGGCATCTCGAAAACTGCGTCTGCCTGTGCCCCGGCCACTATTCTCTTGTCTCTAAGTTTGGCGTGGAGGCTGGCACTTAACTGACGCCAGGTTAATAAACCCACTGTCCAGATCATAATTCAGTCTGATTGGCAGGGGTGTTCCTCCGACGGGCAGCACTCCGGGCTCCAGTGCCTCGCGAAGAGCATGCAATTCCCCTAATTCACCCACTATCGAGTCCGGCTAGCTCCTCTTACTGCCATACCTTCCCAAGCGCGCACCCTCTTCGTTAACTGTGATCCTGTGTCAGATCACAAAGCAGTTGACAAACGATTCCCCCACACAGGCTGGGAGAACTGTCCATTGTGTGGCGCCATTACGTGCCCGGGCTGTTTTTTTGTTTACTCGATATTTTTGGTGTGGAGTTAATCTTGTATTTTCATTATCCCATAGTTCAGCCCGGGCATCTCAAACTGCGTCTGCCTGTGCCCCGGCCACTATTCTCTTGTCTCTAAGTTTGGCGTGGAGGCTGGCACTGAACTGACGCCAGGTTAATAAACCCACCGTCCAGATCATAATTCAGTCTGATTTGCTGGGGGGTTCCTCCGAAGGGCTGCACTTAGGGCTCCAGCGCAGCGCCGAGAGCATGCAATTCCCCTAATTCACCCACTATCGAGTCCGGCTAGCGCCTCTTACTGCCATACCTTCCCAAGTGCGCCCTCTTTGTTGACTTGGATCCTGTCTCGGATCACAAAGTAGTTTACAAAGATTCCCACACAAAGGCTGGGAGAACTATCAATTGTCCGGCGCCATTGCAGCCGTGCACCTCTTAGAAGCGCACACTCAATGCGCTGGAGCTCTCGCGGCCACCGCCGGGGCAGAGGGACATGGTAAGTTTGGCTTAAGATGTTCAAAAGAGAGCATTGGCTTTTGCGGGGTGTGTTTCTTACTTGTTAGTGGGGGTTAAATTGAAGGTAACCCGAAAAGTGAAGTTCCCAATTAAGCAGCATCGTTGTTTACTTGTGTGCAAAATAATTAAGGGCACACATTTATTTAGCCGTTGTTTAATTGAAAGCTCCCCTCTTTACTTTGGCTTGTGTACTCCCCATACTACACATACACCACTCATCTGTTCACCACACAGCCCTTGGACACATGTACACATTGTGCAGCCTCCTCTGGCCGGCCTTTTGTCTCATCAGCACTCCACGAAAAAACTTCAGCTTTATCTACTTCCCACACAGCTTCTTACAGCTATCGGCATTGTCTGCACAGTCAGCTTCGGCCTTTGGTCAGCAACCTCTAAAAACCCCAGAGGACCTTATTGCCTTGCTTATCAAAAGACTGGGACTCCCACAAGCAGTGGTTCGGCTCAAAGATCTACAACCCCTGGTGCCAGCTAGGAACCGCAAATCCAGCTCATTCTGCACCCGCCGAGCCCGGCATGTGCATGAGTGAACAAAGACCACGAGGACGTCCCCTTGGCGACTGTGACTCAAAATCCAGAACCCAAGGACCCTCCTCGACGCTACGGACTATGCCTGCAGCCTCACAACAAGGGACCCCCCAACCGCGACTAGCTGAGGTTAAGGTTTCCCGACACCAAAAGAAACCCCGGCGCCCCATGACCCCTGTGCCCAACTCCTGGGTGTCTACCTAACCTACAGCTTCCCAACTTACCTCTCAAAGTGGTGGTCGCACCTGAAGAATCTCCGCCCCCGAGCTTGCAGCATTTGTTTCTTTCTGCTTTCCCATTGAAGTACATTGGGTGCCCGATGGCCCAAAAGCACCCTGCACCCAGCTGCCTGAGTGCCACTGGAAGTGCAGCATCTGTCCTATTCTACTTCCCCACTTGCCCTGAGTAAGTGACCAGGAGCTCAGCTCCCACAGCTGCATGGCCTGCCTGCTAGCAGCCACCAATCAAAGGCCCCTACCCACCATAGGCTAACATTGGCCCTACTCTCTCTGCACCCGGCTGCCCCTGTGCCGTTGAGGGTGTAACTACTGTACCTAGCTGAACCTGGGAGACCCCTGTGTCTATCCCGGAACCTTAACTCTGCCAGTAGAGTACTTTCCTGAAAACCGATAACCTACATTTTCTCCATAGGGTAACATTGACTGGTTTGCACTTGGAAATTGTCAAGTTTTGAAACTTTGATGAAATATTCACTAAAAATCATCCGATCAACGAAAACAGTGACTCACCTGTTACCAGGAGAGATCCCAGTGCTGGATCTTTGTGCCCAGCACTGACCCAAAAAAGTCATTACAACTGTGATTTTCCAATTACCTGATTTCCTTCCGTATGATAACATTGCCTGTTTTTTGCCAGAAATTCTTCTTAGTCTGTTTTTGAAACCTACAAATATTCCTTAAAAATCACCAGTGTAACAAAAACGATTTCTTACAACGGTTTACAGGACAGGCACCAGGGCTGAATCCAGGATCCAGCCATGAGTAGGAAAAACCTATGCAAAGTAATTGATATTGCCTTTTACCTAAAATTCCTATTGAGCTCAATGTTATTGTGTTAAGTTTATATTGCATATTGCAACAACTGTATCTATTGCATTTAAACGTCTATTGCTCATTGAAAGTTTTCAATTGCAACATCTCATTCTGAGAAATTATTTTCATACCTACTTGTGGTTCTAAAATAAACCAACAATCTATTTTTATATACAAAACAGTTGGCCTAGAGTTCAATTCTTGTGTGTGAGACCATCTGCTGACTGAGTGTGTACAACAAGTGCTTTACACTGTCCGCTGATACTGCCTTATTGCTTGACAAAGCTACCACTTTAGAGAGTAAGGTTATATCTAACTTTAACCTCTGTCAAACCTCTGGGGACTGTGGACTATGTGCACACTGACCCTTACTTTGGTACAGTATATACAGAGCCACTTTCTTACAGGATTTAATGTAAAATGCACATCAGAGGGCATCTTGGAGATGCCCCCTGAAACTCTACCAACTCCTAGTGACCTGACTGAGTGGCTGCTTAGGCTGCCACCATCAGACATGTTTTGGACCCCTGGGTCGAGAGCTTGCTGCTCTCGGGGGCCTGAAACAATGCACATCCTGGGACGAGTTGCCAAGCATCCACCCCCTGGATGGGCAGGGTTCACGGAGGAGGAGTTTCAAAGGCATACCGCCTTTGTGAGCCTCTTCAGACCAATTGCTGCTGTCAGCAACTGGTCCCCACTGGTTTTACCCCCCACTTTGGGTGGGAGAACAGACGGTAAAAACAAGTGAGGAAGAGAGGTGTGCCCCCACCATCTTGAGGATGGGGGACCCAGCCAACCCGGGACAGGCTCCTGCCCCCTCCCACTGGAAGGTGGCAGAATAGGGGGTGTACCCACCCCAGGGAAGGGGTCCATTGGTCCCTCCCCTTTACCTACCTGTAATGTCCCTAAATGTAGTATTTAGGGGCACCCTGAACCTTCCTTCCTCAGATCCAGCAACCACAAGAAAGGAAGAGAAGTAAGAGAAGCTGTGCAGAGCTAACAAGAGGACGACGCCCACTGACTTGGCCCCCGCCCTACAGGCCTGTCTCCCCTCGAACTTGCTCCTGCAAAACCCCGGCGTGTCCAGCAGCCTCACAAACCCCGGAGGACCTGCCTGCCTTCACTTTCAAGACTGTTTCTCCCGTGAACATCGGACGTGTTTAAACTGCAGCTTCTGGTGCCAGCCAGGAACAGCAAATCCATCCCACTCTGCACCCGCTGAACCCCGCCCGAGCTAGAGTGGAAAAATACCACGAAGAGGTTCCCCCCCTGGCGATCCTGACCAGAGATCCGGCGACCCCTGACCTGCCTCCAGACGACACCTGCAGCCTCAATCCAGAGGACTCCCCCTACCGCGACCAGAGCGGGTAAGAAAACCCGTCATCCAAAGGCACCCCTGTACCTGACGCCCAATGGACTTGTGTGCCCAACCCAGCAGTGCCTTACCAACTCTCAACATCCCAACTTACCCGTCAAAGTGGTGGTCGCTCCTGGAAGATCTTCGTCCCTGAGCCTGCAGTGTTTCTTTGTCCCGGAGAATATCCATTGAAATCAACATGCACCCGACCTCAAAACAGCACCCTGCCACCCGGCCTCCCTAGTACTGCTGAGGGTGCTACTTTGGTCCCCAACTTGCCCTGACCTAAAACCTAGGAGCTTTGCTCCCGTGGCCGCCTTCCCAGCAGCCACCAACCGGAGCCCCCCTATCCTCCATAGGATAACATTGGGCCTCAACACTCTGCACACTCAGTTGCACTATGGAGGCCGGGTGCAATCACAGTGCATCACTGACCCTGGGGGACCCCTTAGTCTAACTCCAGAACCTCAACTCCCACAGTTGTTTACTTACCTGCAAGCCGATAACCTGTTCCTCTCCATAGGATAACACTGACAATTGTCTTTCGAAAAAACGACTAAGTATGGAGTTTTGAAAACTTGGAATATTCTTGAAAAATCGTACCAATACCCTAAACGCATTTTCTCAACTGTTTTCAGGAAATGTCTCAGTGCTGAATCTAAGCATCCCCACTGAGTTAGAAAAAGTAATGTAAAAGTAACTTACTTACAATTTGTTGACAAAGCCTATTCATTGCAATGTACAGCTCCAAAAAGTTTCTAGGTGTGGAGTTTTGAAGTCTGAAAATATTCTTTAAAAATCGCACGAATAACAAATGCATTTACTCACCTGTTTACAGGAAATGGCCCAATGCTGAATCTAGGCATCCAGCACTGAGTTAGATAAAGTAACGTAACAGTAACTTACCTGGAATTTATTGAAGAAGCTTATTCATTCCAATGTACTGTATTTGCTAAGTGTTGCATTCTACTGCTTCCCCGTAAATCAAAGTACTATTCCTATTGCATTTTCATCCAGTTCTATATTCAGTAACTTATTACTGAAAAGTATTTAATGCTTACCTGTTCCAGGCTTGCTTGGTTCTAAAAATAAACAGTATATTTTAGAGTTCAGTTCTTGTGTGTGAATTAATTTGCTGACTGAATGTGTACATCAAATGCTTAACACTTTCCTCTGATACTGCCTTACTGCTCAACCAAGCGACCACTATTAGAGAGTAAGGTTCTATCTAACTTTAACCTCTGCCTATCTCTGGAGACATTTGGACTCTATACACACTATACCTCACTTTGGTGCAGTATATATAGAGCAATTTTTTTACAGTAACACTACTGTAATCAAATCAAAGTACATTTACCATACAAACTGTTTTACAACTGCATTACTACTCTAAAGTATGTTCGAGGCATATGAGCTGCAGATTACACACTGTGCATAGATGGCCACCTAGTGTTGGGCCCATTTGTTTGCAGTTTGTTTTTGTTGTAGAAAAGTCTTTGGAAGTCACAGGACAGGTGACTCCTCCTTTGGAACATACTGCGCATGGGCATCGGCTCCATCCCCAGATTGTTTTTTCCCGCCACCGGGCTCGATGGGTTTCCAGCGCTCCGTGTTAGAACCGATTTCCTTCGGCGCGCAATCCTCACCAGCTTCCAGAATTTAGTTTCGAACAGGTTTCCAGTCAACGCTACTCTTCAACATCGAAGATTTCGATTCCGGTCGTCGACGACGCCCTCCGGGCCTAACTAGGCCTCAACTCCAGCTCATGGAAAGGACGCCATTTAAAAAGTGTCCTCAATGTGGGTCGAAGTTTCCCCACGCCGACCTTCATGAGGGTTTTAATCTTTGCGTCTCCCTGGAGCACGAGGCCAGAGACTGTTATGCTTGTGTCTCTTTCCGCTCCAAGAAGACGATCCAGGACGAAGAGCTACTAAAACAATGGCTCGATCTTCAGCTTCGATTCCAGACGACATCTTCGCAGAGGGCGTCAACGTCCCAGAACAACATGGCGTCGACAGCAACTCCGAGGCAGAAGATTCCGAAGTCGAGGACATCACTCCAGCACAGCGGGTCGTAAGAAAGACCGTCGACCTGACCCTTCCTCGACACAGTCAAAAAGGCTCCGGTCACACCCTCGCCCTCGGGCTCGGGTGCACACCGAGACACTGCTTCTACTGCCCCGCCTTCGGGCCCGGCTAAGAAGCTAGCTAAGCCTTCCGGCGACTCCGGCTCGAGCCGGCCTCCCCACGGTGCCGGCGCACACCTATCGGCACCGAAAAAGACAACATCTACCACGCCGGCATCAAAACAATCGGCGCCGAAACATACCGCTATTCCCTTGGCAACGAAACCCAGGTCGGAACCAAGCAAACACGCTTCGGATTCAAAAAGACCACCGGAACCGGAAAAACCATCGGAGCCGGAAAAACCATTGGATCCAAAAAATGCACCGGAGCCGAGAAAGCCATCGGAGGCGAGAAAGCCATCGGAGGCGAGAAAGCCATCGGAGGCGAGAAAGCCATCGGAGGCGAGAAAGCCATCGGAGGCGAGAAAGCCATCGGAGTCGAGAAAGCCATCGGAGTCGAGAAAGCCATCGGAGTCGAGAAAGCCATCGGAGTCGAGAAAGCCATCGGAGTCGAGAAAGCCATCGGAGTCGAGAAAGCCATCGGAGTCGAGAAAGCCATCGGAGTCGAGAAAGCCATCGGAGTCGAGAAAGCCATCGGAGCCGAAAAAGACTCCTGCTTCTCCTGTTAAAGACATTGCCAAAAAAAACCAAAGGAAGCTACTTCGGTGCCAAAACCTCCCTCTGCACCACAAGATCGGCCTCCTGCAGACCCAGACCCTGCACTAAAGACTCTGGTTAAAGATCCAATCACTGGTCGATTAACTCTAAGTTAAAAAAAAAAACGACCACTAGATACACCTGCACCTGCTCCTCATCCAAAAAAGGACATGGCTACCTCTCCTCTAAGAGTTCCTTCCCCTTCTCCTCCACCTATGCAATCACCACCTGTGCCCCTACCACAACATTCCCCTACTTCCTCTATCATACCAGATGATGACAACAGGGATGATAGCTCTGATGATATAGGGGGTAATGCAGATGATAAATCTATTCCTCCAGGCTCACCTGACCCGTGGGGTGATTACAACACCCCAGACATCCCAAATGTCCCTCTGGACAACATATACCCCTCTAGGCATTCCCCATCAGAAGACGCTATGGGCTTCAATCAATTAGTACACAAAGCTGCGCAGTATCATGGGGTGGACATGCATACAGACCCTGTAGATGAAGACTTCCTAATGGATACCTTTGATAATGCACAAAGATCCTCCTCCATTTTACCCATGCTTAAAGGAGTGATTAAGCATGCTCCTGAAGTCTTTAAAGACCCAGTTAGAACTCTGGTCATAAACCCACGAATAGAGAAGAAATATAAAGCTGCCCCTTAAGACCCAGCATATATTAAAGACCCAGTACCACTAGACTCGCTTGTGGTTTCGAATGCACGCAAAAGAGCACATTCACAAACATCAGGTGAAGCTCCCCCACCAGATACAGAGTCTAAGCTACTTGACGCATCGGGAAAAAGAACTGCATCTCAAGCAGCAAACATGTGGTGTATTGCCAATACACAAGCATTATTGGCAAGATATGATAGGGCACATTATGACGAATTAGAATTATTAATGCAGCATCTCCCTGATAAGTACAAAGATAGAGCAAATGAACTTATCCAAGAAGAGAAAAATATTACAAACTCCTCCATTCGCTGTGCACTTGATGCAGCGGTCACTGCCTCCAGAGCAGTTAACACCAGTGTTTTATTGCGTAGACATGTCTGGCTACGCATAGCAGGGTTCAAACCTGAAGTTCAAAGTGCTATACTTAACCAACCCTTTGATGAGCAACACTTATTTGGACCCAATGTAGATGTATCCCTTTAAAATATGAAAAAGGATACAGATATGGCCAAATCTATGGAAGCCCTGCAGTCACAGGCTCCCAGACGTTCATTTCCCCGCTCATCTTACAGAGGCGCCACCAGGGGATACTCTTCACACACACACACCTTCTACCTTGTACAAAGCCCCAACACAGTCCACCTATAGTAGGGGCTACCAAAGGGGGGTTACAGAGGTAACCAGAATAAGGGCAGAGGTAAAAACAACAACTCCCGCTCTGCCTCTACCCCTGCCCAATGAGTCCCCTCCCCGTCCCCCGCCCCATTCCACTCCTGTCGGGGGAAGACTACAACAACACTTACCCGCCTGGGAAAACATCACATCAGACAGGTGGGTGCTTCAAATAATTCAGTCAGGTTACTGTCTAGAACTAACATCCACCCCCCAAACATACCACCCAGGCAGCGTCCAATGTCACAGGAACATTTGTCACTGCTCAGGCAGGAAGTGATATCCCTCCTGCACAAAAATGCAATAGAAATAGTCCCAATGCATCAGCAAAACAAAGGAGTATACTCCCTATATTTTTTAATCCCAAAGAAGGACTGATCTCTAAGACCTATCCTAGACCTCAGACCTCTAAACGTTTACATACAGTCAGATCATTTTCATATGGTCACACTCCAACAAGTCCTTCCGCTCCTGTTAAAAAATGACTTCCTTGTCACTCTAGATCTCAAGGACGCCTACTTTCACATTCCTATCCACACAGCGCACAGAAAATATCTGATTTGTGCTGGACGGGCAGCATTACCAGTTCAAAGTGCTCCCATTCGGAGTCACAACAGCACCAAGGGTGTTTACCAAATGCCTAGCAGTGGTAGCAGCCCACTTAAGAAGACAGCATATTCACGTCTTCCTATACCTAGATGACTGGCTCTTAAAAGCCAGCTCATACAGCCAGTGTGTACAATACACTCACACTACGATTCAACTGCTCCACAACTTGAGATTCACAGTAAACCACACCAAGTCACATCTGCAACCTTCACACATACAACAATATCTCGGCACTACAATAAACACCCAACTAACACTAGTCTATCCCTCTCCAACCAGGATAACAAGTGTACAAACTCTCCTAACCAGATTCAAGCTACAACACCGCTTCCAGCTCGAGTGTTCATGCAGCTCATAGGAATGATGGCATCTTGCATATTTATAGTACCTCAAGCAAGACTGCAAGTGCGTCCAATTCAAGAGTGCCTAGCACGCCAATGGAACCAGGCTCGTGGTCAATTAACAGACCTAGTGTTGGTAGACAGTCGGACTCATCGCTCTCTGCAATGGTGGAGCACCTAAAACCTTTCAAAGGGCCGACCGTTTCTAGAGCCAGTTCTTCAAATAATCATGACAGCGGACGCATCGCTCTCCAGCTGGGGAGCTCACCTACTGCATCACACCATGCAAGGCAGGTGGACACAGCAACAAACGTTACTCCACATCAACCACTTGGAGTTACTAGCTGTTTTGCTAGCCCTAAAAGCATTCCAAAAACAAGTATCAGGCAAAGCTGTCTTAGTCCGCACAGACAATATGACAGCCATGAAGTATATAAACAAACAAGGGGGAACACACTCTCTGCAGCTCTCTGTTAGCACAGCAGATATGGAGATGGGCTATACCACTAAAAATCTTCCTCTTAGCCCAACACGTTCCAGGAGTACAAAACACCATGGCAGATCTGCTAAGTCGACAGACACAGCAGATCCACGAGTGGGAACTTCATCCACAAGTTCTTCAACCGTTCTTTCAAATGTGGGGTCAACCTCGGATAGACCTCTTCGCCACCCATGAAAACGCAAAATGCCCAAAGTTCGCCGCCAGATATCCACACCCGCTGTCCAAAGGCAATGCGATATGGATGAACTGGTCAGGAAAATTTGCGTTAGCTTTTCCTCCTCTCCCACTACTTCCGTTAGTGGTATGCAAGCTACAGCAACATTCCCTAACACTCATTCTAGTTGCTCCAACTTGGGCCAGACAACCGTGGTACACCACGCTGCTGCAATTATCTGTGGTACCAAACCAAAAACTAAGCCTGTCTCCACGCCTCTTAACACAGAACCATGTAGAGATCAAACACCTGGACCCAGCTCAGCTCAACCTAGCGATCTGGCTCCTGAAGTCATAGTTTGGTTACCTCAACCTTCCTCCAGAATGCATGAACGTTATTAAAGAAGCCAGACGTCCCACTACTAGAGCATGTTATGCTGCTAATTGGAAACCGTTTGTGATATACTGTCAAAACAACCACATAAATCCTTTAGATGTCTATTCAACACATCATAAGATATCTATTACACCTTCAAAAGTTTAATTTAGCCTATACGTCTATCAGACTACACCTTGCTGCCATTGCAGCATACTTACAAAATAGACAACATCTATCTCTTTTTAGAGTACCAGCTGTGAAAGCTTTCATGGAAGGACTAATTCCTCCCAGAACGCCACCGGCACCAGTGTGGAACCTGAACATTGTTCTTACAAGATTAATGGGTCCTCCCTTTGAACCATTACATAAATGTGAATTGCAATTCCTAACCTGGAAGTAGGTTTCCTAGTAGCAATTACTTCTCTCAGAAGGGTTAGAGAACTACAAGCAATTACCGTTCAAGAACCTTTTCTGCAAATGCATCATAATAAAGTGGTTCTTCGTAGTAATCCTAAATTCCTTCCTAAAGTCATTCACCATTCCATCTAAATCAGTTGAGCTGCCCGTATTTTTCTCGCAGCCTCAAACAGTCGCAGAAAGAGCTCTACACACCTTAGATGTCAAAAGAGCATTACTGTACTATATCGAAAGGACACAAGCTTTTCGTAAACCAAAACCACTTTTTGTGTGTTTTTCACCACCACATAAAGGCAACCCCATATCAAAATCAGGGATCGCGAGATGGATTGTTAAATGCATACAAATATGTTACCAGAAAGCCAAACGTACGTTAACAATTCCTCCAAAATCCCATTCAACAAGAAAGATAGGGGCTTCAATGGCATTCTTGGGGAACATTCCCCTAGATGACATGCAGAGCAGCTACATAGCTTACACCGCGCACATTCACAAATCATTACTGTGTAGATGTGCAAACTAAACAACAAGCTACTGTGGGCCAGGCTGTACTAAAAACACTGTTTCAAACAACTTCAACAGATACTGGTGGTCACCGCTAGGTGTGGGTACTGCTATGCAATCTATGCATAGTGTGTAATCTGCAGCTTATATGCCTCGAACGGAAAATGCTACTTACCTGTATGCATCTGTTCTTGGCATGTAGAGCTGCAGAGTTACACACGCCCACCTGCCTCCCTGGCTACCTTTATCTGTTCCAGTATTATCTTTATTAGATACAAACCACATGGACATCACTACCTCTTGCACAGCTCCATCACTTCCCTAATGGCGAAAAACAATCTGGGGATGGAGCCGATGCCCATGCGCAGTATCATCCAAAGGAGGAGTCACCAATCCTGTGACTTCCAAAGACTTTTCTACAACAAAACAAAAACTGCAAACATCTGGGCCCAACACTAGGTGGCCATCTATGCATAGTGTGTAACTCTGCATCTCTACATGCAAAGAACAGATGCATACTAGTAAGTAGCATTTTCCTTTTAGATTTCTAGAAGGAGCAAAGAATCGCACCTCCAAACAGAATGCCAGCACCAGCATGGAAGCTCAACGTAGTGCTAACTCAATTGATGAATGCACCATTTGAGCCTATTCACAAGGCTACACTGCACATGCTCATGCTAAAGACAGCCTTCTTGGTAGCTATCACATCGCTACGAAGAGTAAGTGAATTACAAGCGCCATACCTGCAAATACACAATAGGATTGTAATGAGGACAGACCCACTTGTTGCCAAAGGTGGTGTCACGGTTCCACTTCAATCAAACAATTCAAATACCTTGTTTTTTCCAAAAACTAGCCACAAGCATAGAAAGGGTGCTGCAAACACTGGACGCCAGGAGGGCTGTAATGCACTATATAGAAAGGACAAAAGAGTGCAGGAAGACAGAGTAGTTCTTTGTTTCCTTTGCCAGAAGTATTTTTGGGACGACTAGTTACCTAAAATATTATTGCACGGTGGATTGCACAAACCATACAACTCTGCCACCAACAGGCAGGGCAACTGTTACAAGGAGCAGCTCATGCTCACTCAACAAGGAAGAAAGGAGCAACAATTGCGTTTCTAGCGAACACACCTATTCAAGACATTTACCAAGCTGCTACATAGTCTTCAGTGCACACGTTCACTAAGCACTACTAGGTAGATATTCAAATGAACAAGGAAGTGCAAGTGGGACAGAAGGTCTTGCAACACATATTCAGTAACCAGAGCTCATCTTCCACCCAGCCACCACAATAAGGACACACCGGTACAAAGTATATTCACAGCATTGTGAATCCAGAAAGATTCACGCTGCAAAACGTATCGTTTCTTACCTGTCTGTGTTTTGCAGCTTGAAGACTTTCTGGATTCACTAGCGATCCCACCCTCCTCTGTCAGAAAGATGAGACAGGAGGAAGGGGATGAAAACTGGAGAAGGACTTTAAAAGATAAAAGAAGAAGAAAATAGCACAAGACAAGAAAAAAGAATACGAAGACGACGACCAAAGGTGGGAGCTTCCGGAGGAAGCGTGTCGACGTCACAAAGGACACCAAATGGTGGTATGTCGACGCCCACCTGGGCCATGAAAAAAAAGAGAAAAAGACTACAATTCCGGACCCAACCACTAGGTGGCGGAATAATGCACAGCATAGTGGATCCAGAAAGTCTTCAAGATGCAAAACTACTCCGACAGGTAAACTAATACCTTTGTAATTATGAACTCCACAGCACCATAATGGCTACACTGAAGACTGGGAAGTTTGGTATCAAACTTCTCAGCACATTAAACACGCACTGATGCCAGTGTGGGATTTAATGCAAAATGTACACAGAGGGCATCTTAAAGATGCCCCCTGAAAAATGACCTACCACTAGTGTCCAGGCTGAGTGGCTAATTTCAGCTACCACCATCAGACATGTTTCTGGACCCCTGGGTCGAGAGACTGCTGCTCTTGGGGGCCTGAAACAATGCACATTCTGGGACAAGGTGCCAAGCCTCCTCCCCCACGATGGGCAGGGTTCACAAAGAGAAAGCCTCAAAGCTAAGCCGCCATTGTGAGCTTCCCCAGGCCACTTGCTGCTTTCAGCAACTGGTCCTGACGGTTCTGACCCCCACTTTAGGCGGGAAAGCGCGGGAAAAACAAGTGTGGAAGAGAAGTTTGCCCACCTAGGCCAACTCCACCCCTTAGGTGGGGGAGGCGAGGTGAAGCACAACTCTGTCCCCGCCATCCTCCAGTGGGAGGGGGCATAAGCCAACCATGGAATGGCTTATGCCCCCCTCCCACTGGAGGGTGGCATATTAGGGGGTGTACCCACCCCAATAAAGGGACCCATTTGTCCAAACCTTTTTATCTACCTGTAACGCCCCTACATCTACTATTCAGGGGCACCCCTGAACCTGGCTTCTTCAGACAAATCAGAAGGACTGAACAGCCATGCCAAAGCTAACATGAGGAGGAGGCCAACTGACTTGGCCCCAGCCCTACCGGTCTGTCCCTACCCCGAAACTGCTCCTCCGAAATCCAGTGTCTCCTGCAGCCAGAAACCTTGAGAAACCTGGAGGAACTGCCTACCTTCCATCCCAAAGACTGTCACCCTTGAACACTGGATTTTTCATCAACCTACTCCAGTGCCACAAGGATCCACTGGTGTGGCCCACTCTGCACCTGACGCCCACGGCCCGAGTTAGAGTGGCTCAACACCAAGAGTAGATTTCCCTCGCAATCCTGAACTGGGATTCGGTGATCCCTGACCTGCCTCAAGCCTCCAACCGACGCCTGCAGCCTCAAACTGGAAGGTCCCCCCCCAACCGCGACCAGGAGCTGGTAAGAAGGTCCGACCCGAAAAGGCACTTCTGCACCTCACGCCCCATTGCCTTGGATGGCCCAACTGACTGTGCCTAACCAACCACCATCATGCCAACTTGCCTCTCCAAGTAGTCGTCTCACCCAGAAGACCTTCGTCCTCGAGCCTGCAGTGTGTTTGCAAACTGGAGACTCCCCATTGAAAGCTACAGGACACCTGACGCCAAAACAGCACTCTGCATCCGGCCACCCCAGTGCCGCTGAGGGTGCATCTTTTTTGCTGGCCTAACAACCCATTTTCCATGAGTTTAAGTCCAGGAGCTTTGCTCCCACAACCAAGTGGCTTGCTCGTCAGCAGCTACCAACCGGAGACCCCCTATCCTCTGTTGGATAACATTGGGCCTCAGCACTCTGCACCTGACTGCCCTAGTGCCAACTCCCACAACAAAGTACTTAACTGTTAACCGATAACACTATGTTCGAGGCATGTGGGCTGCTGAATTCATATCTGTGCATAGATCGCCGCCTAGTGTTGGGTCCGGATGATTGCACGTTGTTGTCCTGGAAGAGTCTTCGAAGTATCACGAGATAGGTGGCTCCTCCCTCGGACTACAGTGCGCATGGGCATCCTCTCCATCCTCAGATTGTTTTTTCCCGCCATTGGGTTCGGATGTATCTTCCTTTACTCGAAGTTCGGAATCGAAACTACTCTTTCTAGAGGCCAAAAGGCCTCCGCTATCGTCGGTATTGTCTCGTATGGGTGCCGACAACTTCTTTACAAACTTTATACTACTTGAAGCCTCGAATCGGGCCGCGGGCCTTCTCGGCGCCACGTGACCACTCGTCGATGGAACGGAGCCCATTCAAGAGATGCCCTCAATGTAACTCCAAATACCCACATATCGATAAACACCCTGTATGTAACAAGTGTTTATCTCCAGAACATGATGAATTCGACTGCCTAGCCTGTGCCCAGTTTCGTTCAAAAAAGACACTTCGAACTCGATGGGCAGCTAGACTCACCATGCAGAGACACGCGCCAGAGAATATCTTCGGCAACGAAGACGATCTTGTCTAGGCAGGAGAATATGAAGAACAGTCGGATCAAGGATCGGAGCATGACTCCGACTACTACATCGACGAGGAAGAAGACATCGTCGAGGTAGGGGACAACGAGGAAGTGATTGGAGCCGTAGAAGACGACTCCAGTGACGAAACGGGCCCAACCGGAACTACGGCGGCCTATACGTTCACCTCCATGGTTCAACAGGCTCAGGTCGAGGCATCGCCACAAGGCCTTAGCCAAGATCTCGAAAGACTTTCTACAGCCCCGCAATACAGCCCGGCTAAGAATATTACTAAAGAGCCGTCGAATCAACAAGCTCCAAGATTGGTGATGTCGAAACCAAAGGTGGTAGAACAGAAAACGAAACTTATCGACTACACGGTCTTCGGACCACATTACGTCGATTCATCGGAGTCGAGACCGAAGAAGCTTGTAGACCACACTGTCTTCGGGCCGAACTATGTTGAACCATCGGCGTCTAACATAAAAGTCATCGAGCCGAAAAGCAGCGCCCCAGTACCTGCGCCAAAGCAAAGGGGCGTCGAACCGAAAACATCGGCGCCGAGTGCTGAAAAAACAAACAAGGGACTCAATCCAAAGAAGGTTGTCGAACCCAAACAAAAGGCCGACAAACCAATTGCTATCCAAAACAAAAGCATCGAGCCGAAGAAAATCGAACCGAAAAAGAGAATCGAACCTACATCAAAGGGCGTCGATCCAGGACCATCCGTTCCGAAACCAGCACAAGTACAAAAAGTTGTACCCGAGCCAAAAAAGACTGTCGACAAAACTTCTGCACCTAAGAAACCGGCACTACAAAAAGAAACCGTAGTACCACAAAAGACAATCGGACCGATTAAATTTGGTCTCCCACCTACCTCAAAGTGAAAGGCGGTCGACCCAAAAGCCGGCGTCGAACCAAAGCTAATAAAACAAGGAACTTTGGCAAAACACCAAAAAACTGCTGAACAGGAGGTCTTGCATCCAGACCCTGAATCAGTTGAACAATCAAAACTCTATATTGATCCTAACTCTGGCAAACTCACTCTCTACAAGAGGAAGATTAGGCCAGAAACTGAAAGGGACACCTACACTATTCCACTTAAAAAGAAAAGGGGCTGTTCTACCTCACCTATTCTTTTTGAGCCTATCCAGCCACATAGGCCACACACACATATTCATATACACCCACACACTCAGATGAGGAAGTGGATGAGGAATATGATCAAGAAAACAACTATCCAGTGGATGCTGACCCAGACAGTCACACGCAACCCATCCCTGATACACCTGCATACCCTGCTAGGCCTTCTCCTACAGAAGACACAGCTGCTTTCAATTCCTTAATTGAAATAGCAGCAAGTCATCACAATGTGGACATGCATGCAGATCCTGTAGAGGAAGATTTCCTCTTTGACACTTTACAACATCAGAAAGGACTGTTAAAACACTGCCCATGCTAAAAGGGGTACTTAAACATGCAGGGGACATATTTAAGGATACCACTAGGGCCAGGGTCATTAACCCAAGGATAGAAAGGAAATACAGGCCAGCGCCAGTAGACCCTACATACATTAAGGGACAACTGCCTCTAGATTCTTTGGTGGTGGCGAATGCACGTAAACGTGCAAACTCTCAAACAACTGGGGAAGTTGCACCCCCCGACAAAGAATCAAAGATTTTTGAGGCATCGGGGAAAAGGGTAGCCGCACAGGCGGCTAATATATGGAGAATATCAAACACGCAAGACCTGTTAGCCAGGTATGACAGGGCACACTATGATACCTTAGAAACGCATTTACAGCATCTACCTGACGCTTACAAAGAACAAGCTGAACAACTGATACAAGAGGGAAAGCTAATCACAAACGCTTCCATTAAATGTGCCTTAGATGTGGCAGATACAGCTGCCAGATCTATTAACACTAGTGTTATGATCAGGAGACATGTGTGGCTACGCATTTCTGGTTTTAAGAACGAAGTTCAGTCCACTTTGTTAAACCAGCCCGTTAATCCTGACTTCTTGTTTGGTCCAGATGTAGATACCATACTGGACAAAATGAAAAAAGACACTGAGACGGCTAAGTCAATGGGAGCCCTACAGTCACAACAACATAGAGGCTCCTTTCGTCGCTCAGGCTACAGAGGGGCTGCAAGAGGCAACTCATCACAGCAGACCACAAACTATAAAGGAAACACACAAGCCACCTACAATAAAAACAATCGAGGTGGATACCGCGGCAATAATAACAAAGGCAGAGGACGAGGGAACAACACCACCAGATCCTCTGCAAATACAAAACAGTGACTCCTTAGCGCTACCCGCAGACCACATAACACCGGTCGGGGACGTTTACAACAATTCCTACCAGTCTGGGAAAACATCACTGCTGACAAGTGGGTAAGGCAAATTATCCTACATGGCTATTGCCTAGAGCTAACCTCCACACCACCCAACATACCTCCAAAACACCGGCCTATGTCCGCAGAACACCTCAACTTATTGCAACAAGAAGTTATCAGCATGCTGCAAAAAGGGGCCATAGAACTAGTACCATTAGAACATCAAGGTACAGGGGTATATTCGCTATACTTCCTCATCCCCAAAAAGGACGGGTCTCTCAGACCAATATTGGACCTCAGGCCCCTAAATCAATACATCTTATCCGAGCATTTTCATATGCTCACTCTACAACAAGTGTTACCACTGTTGCGGCAAGGAGACTTCCTCGCAACCTTGGACCTCAAAGACGCATATTTCCATATCCAGATACATCCTGCTCACAGGAAGTATCTCAGGTTTACGCTACTAAATCAACATTACCAATTCAAAGTGCTTCCATTTGGCGTAACAACAGCTCCAAGAGTGTTCACAAAATGCCTAGCGACAGTGGCTGCACATATAAGACAACATATTCACGTCTATCCGTACTTGGACGACTGGCTTATACAAGCAAAGTCAGCCCAGCAGTGTGCCAGCCACATGTCAAAAACAATTCACCCACTGCACAGCCTAGGCTTCACCCTAAACTACCAAAAATCTCACCTTCAGCCATCCCATGTACAGCAGTACCTAGGAGCAACAGTGGATACCTTAACAGCAAAAGCATACCCAAACACTGCAAGAATAAACAGTATGCAGCTACTAATCCAGAAGTTCAAGTCCCAACACTCGCTCTCTGCCCGAGTGTTTATGCAACTCATAGGCATGATGGCCTCGTGCATCTTCATAGTCCCTCATGCCAGACTACACATGCGCCCGCTACAAGAGTGCTTAGCACGGCAGTGGAACCAGGCTCAAGGACAATTGAAAGACCTAGTGTTGGTGACCAGTCGTGCATACAACTCTCTGCATTGGTGGAATCCACAAAACCTTTGCAAGGGCCGACTGTTCCAGGAGCCTGTACCACAAATAGTGCTGACAACGGACGTATCTCTCATAGGATGGGGAGCCCATGTCAGTACACACTTCAGTACACAGTGCAGGGCCTATGGACAGCACAACAAAAGAAAATGCACATCAACTTGCTGGAAATGATAGCAATTTTTCTGGCAATGAAAGCATTCAAAGTACATTTATGCAACAGAGCTGTGTTGATTCGGACGGACAACATGACAGCAATGTACTACATACAGAAACAGGGAGGAACACACTCCCCACAGCTATCACATCTAGCACAAAGCATGTGGAAGTGGGCCATCCAAAGAAACATTTTTCTCATGGCAGAACACCTCCCAGGCAAAGACAACCAAGTAGCGGATCTGCTCAGCAGACACAGCCAACAGCTGCATGAGTGGAAGATTCATCCCACGGTGCTCCAACCATACTTCCAACAGTGGGGACAACCAGAGATAGACCTGTTCGCCACAAAGGAAAACTCAAAATGCCGGTACTTAGCCGCCAGGTTTCCACATCCGCAGTCGCAGGGCAATGCGATATGGATGAACTGGTCAGGCAGATTTGCGTACGCTTTTCCCCCAGCACCGTTACTACCGCTAATGGCACGCAAACTACGACAGCATTCACTGACACTAATCCTGGTTGCTCCAACATGGGCGAGGCAACCATGGTACACAACGTTCCTAGAACTTTCCGTGGTACCTCATCAAAGACTGCGGCTAACGCCCACTCTACTCACTCAGAGCCATGGAGACATACAGCACCCAGATCCGCAACAGCTGAACCTTGCAATCTGGCTCCTGAAGTCTTAGAGTTTGGGTACCTCAACTTTTGCAGCGTGAATGTTTCTGGATTCACTATGCTGTGCATATTCCGCAATCTGGTGGTTGGGTACGGAATCATAGTCTTTTTTTCTCTTTTTTTTGTCGTAGCCCAGGTGGGCGTCGACGTCCCACCATTTGGTGCACCTTCGGTGACGTCTGCGTGCTTCCGGCGGAAGCTACCACCCTTGGGCGCCATCTTCAGATTCTTTTTTCCGCCGTTGGGTCTGGATCGTCGCGTGAAGCTCCAGAAGTTTTGGAGGAGAAAAGGAGGAAATACAGCATCTCTTCAACGGTGAAGACCCGAGAAGATCAGGAGAAGAGGACCATTAGAGAAGAGACGATGAAGAAAGGAGAGAACTTCGAAATCTTCGACGTCCTTGGAGGAATGCGCACACAGGGGGCCCCCTGAGCGCAGGGATGTACAAGACGCCCTTTAAATTCTGAAAGAACTGCCACCACAAGTTCGCACAGAAGGACCAGCACCCAGTCTGCAACCTCTGCCTGCCAATCGATCACGAGAGCAGAGACTGCAACGCCTGCTCCGTCTTCAAGCCGAAGACACTCCGAATTCGAGAGAGACAGAGGACAGCTCACCACACGATGAAGGGCAAGGGCCAAGCCCCGACGCTTTATGAACTTGGCCTCTCCACCGACGTCGAGGACAACATCGCCGAAGGCCCAGATGACTTCACGGTCGCAGAGACCGATAAGAAAACGCCTGACAAGGTAGGAGAGTCTACAACCCCGAAAACTCCCACAGGGCCTCGAAAGCCAGAGGCAGACTCCCGAAAGTCTGAGCCCAGAGCCTCGAAAGGAGCACTGGCGCCGAACAAATAGACGACCGAAGCTGCATCCTCCGAAAAAGAGCCCAGCGGATCCTCCGAGAAGGACTCCCGGAGGCCGAAGACCAGCGAAAAGCAAAGGTCATCGAAGCAAGCCCCCAAAAAGGGCCTTCGACTTCGAAAGAAAAGGAGCCGAAGAAAGTTTCGACGCCGCCGAAAAGAGCGGCCGAAACGCTCGACGACGAGCAGGCCGCAGAGATGCAGAGAAAGAGAAGAAGGCTCGAGGCCGAAATGGAGAACATCCTCCAGAGAAAGAAAGTCTTCGATGAAAAAATGAGAAGTTACAAGATCCCCTCAAAGCGGCACCGACCGTCGCTGGGGTACAGGAGCTCGAGGAGTTCGACGTCGAAGAGACGTCGAAAACTCCGGAACCCTCTGAGCACGAAGAGGAGGAAGACCTCTACTACACAGAAGGGGATTACGGGGAGCAGCAGTCAAGCTACGGCTCAGGTTCCTCGACGGCCCTAGACCAGGAATGGCAGGACATCGAGGCCGAAAACCCGGAGGAGGCGGTGGAAACATACCCCTCGAGGACTTCGCCACCGGATGACATTGGGGCATACAATGAGGTGGTCAGGAAGGCGGCAGCAGCTTATGGAGTTAAGCTGGAAGAGGAGAAGCCAAAAGCAGACTTCCTGCTCGAGACATTGCTCCCCATACAGACAAGAAGCCAGTTCTTGCCCATGCTCAAGAGTATCACAGACCAGGGGAAGGAAGCCTTCAAGGACCCGGCTACATGCAGATCAGTAACGCCGATGACGGAGAAGAAGTACAAATTCTCCTCCCAAGACCCAGCTTACATCAAGGGCTCCGTCACAGCAGATTCAATAATCGCTGCAACGGCCAGGAAAAGGGCAAACGTCCCAACAACGTCTGGACCTCCACCTGACAAGGAAAGCAGGAGGATGGATCTAACTGGCAGGAAAATTGAGAGGAACGCCGCAACACACTGGCGGATGGCGAACTCCAACGCCCTCCTGAATAGACATCAATACCAGCACTGGGATGAGATGGGACAATTGTTCAAGCACCTCCCGGACCAATACAGTGAGAGGGCATCTCACCTTGTGGAAGAGGGGAAAAACATCGCCAACTCGTGCCTGAAGACCGCCTTGGATGGGGCAGAAACATCCAGCAGACTGATGGCTATAGGCATCACAGAGAGAAGGCAAGCCTGGCTCAGGATCTCAGGCTTCAAGGCTGAGGTTCAGAACAACATCCTGAACACACCCTTCAACAGTGAAACACTGTTCGGAGCCCCAGTTGATGAAAAGCTCACCCAACTGAAGAAGGACAACGAGACGGCAAGGTCCATGGGGGCCCTGCAGTTCAGGGGTATGAGAAGGGGCACTCCTACACGGAGGCCGAACGGCAGAGGTGGAAGTCAGCGAGGAGATTCTCACCAGAGTTTCCACCAGGGGCAACAGAGTGACAACCAAGGCCACCAGGGCCAGCAGAGGCAAAGCTGGAACTACCAAAGCAGGGGCCAGTCCTTTCGGTCAAGAGGAAATGGATGGGGCCAGAGAAGGAGAGGCGGTGAACAACCCCCCTCTAAGTGACTTCACACGGAAGAAGGTGCTCCCCCACTCAAAACCTGCGGGGGAGGAGCACGGGAAAACAAAGAGAGGGCTACACGGACAAAAGACACAAAGGAACATGTGACGCCGGTAGGAGAAAGATTGAGATTTTTTCTCCAGGAGTGGCAAAAAATAACAGACAAGTGGATACTCAACATTATGCAGTTCGGATACTGCATAGAGTTGGAAAAGAGACCACCGAACAGAAAACCAAAGAAAAGACAGCACTCGGGAAGAGAGCTGCAATTACTGCAAGAGGAAGCTCAAGAACTCCTCCTCAAAGCGGCCATCGAACGGGTGCCTTTCAAAGAACGGAACAAGGGAGTGTACTCAAACTACTTCCTGGTGCCAAAAGTGGACGAAAGTCTAAGACCCATCCTGGACCTACGGTTCCTAAACAAATACGTCAAAACCCCAAAATTCAGGATGACGTCCCTACACGAGGTCATCCCACAGATAAAGGCCGGGGATTTCTTGTCCACCATAGACCTAAAAGATGCGTACCTGCACATCCCCATGAACAGGCAGCACAAGCAGATGCTAAGATTCACAGTGAACAAGGATCACTACCAATTCACGACCCTGGCTTTCGGACTAAAGTCCGCACCAAGGGTGTTCACCAAATGCCTCGCGGCGGTGGCCGCACATCTAAGAAGGAGGGGGATACACGTGTACCCCTACCTCGACGACTGGCTCGTAAAGGCATGCTCTTACAAGACATGCAAAGATCATGCAGAACAGGTGACAAGAACGCTAGCAAGCCTGGGGTTCTCCATACACTGGGGCAAATGCTCGATGGAACCAGAGCAAGTAAAGATCTTCCTGGGAGCCCAGATCGACACCGTCCAATGCAGGGTGTTACCCAGCGAAAAGAGAACACTCAGCCTACTGAGGGAGAAACTTCACTACCAGAAGGGGCGAGCTCTGACAGTGAGGACTGTGAGCAAGATCTTGGGGATGATGGCGTCATGCATACACCTGGTCCCCAATGTACGCCTACAAATGAGACCACTCCAAGAGTGGCTGCAACAGCAATGGTCACAAGCTACAGGAAGTTGGGAGGATCTAGTGGTTGTAACGCACAGGGTGCAGGAAGAGATAAGGTGGTGGACCAAGGAGAGAATAACAGAAGGGAAACCTCTAACACCACCAGACCCAACAGTGACCATCACCACAGAAGCATCCCAGAAGGGGTGGGGCGCACACATGAACAGGCTCAGAGTGAGGGGTCTGTGGAGCCCTACAGATGCAGTCAGACACATCAATTACCTGGAACTGAAAACTGTGTTGCTAGCCCTCAAGGCTTTTCAGAAACACCTGTACAACCAGAAGATGCTAATACAAACAGACAACACCACAACGATGTTTTACATAAACAAACAGGGGGGAACTCAATCGTTCCCTCTGTCAAGCTTGGCACAGGAAATCTGGAAATGGGCTATACCACTAAAAATAGACCTGCTAGTCATACACCTGCCAGGGAAGGACAATGTAGAAGCGGATTGGCTCAGCAGGCAGACTTCAGCGTCCCACGAGTGGGAACTCAACAGTCAGGAAACAGAGAGACTATTCAGGAAATGGGGCACGCCAACAATAGACCTGTTTGCAACACGCCGGAATGCAAAATCCCAATACTTTGCATCCAGGCAACCAGAGGCACTGTCACAGGGGAATGCCCTATGGATAAGCTGGTCAAAAACATTTGCCTACGCTTTTCCCCCGATACCACTGGTCCCCAGGGTTCTCAACAAATGCATGAAGAGCAACATGACGCTCATCCTGGTGGCACCACAATGGGCCAGACAGACCTGGTATTCTCAGATAATGGAGATGGCGCAGGGGCCACCCCACAAGTTCTCAAAAAGAAGAGACCTACTCTCCATGGAAAACGGAGAAGTTCTACACCCAGAGCCGGAGAGCCTCAACCTCTCAGCCTGGCTCCTGAGGACTTAGGGTTCGCACACCTAAAACTACCAGAGAGCACCCTGCGGGTGCTGCGAGAGGCAAGAAGGCCCAGCACACGCAAGTGCTATGGGGAGAAATGGAAAAGATTCACTCAATGGTGTTGCAAGAAAAAACTCCATAGGAAACTGACCAAGGAATCCACGGTGCTAAGGTACCTCACGCACCTAATTAAGGCTAAGCTAAGCTCATCCTCGCTGAGGGTGCACCTGGCAGCGATTGTGGCATACACAAGAGGAGAAACAGGGAGAAGCTTCTTTACATCCCAAGTCGTAAAAAGATTCCTAGAAGGGGCTAAAAGAATAGCGCCACCAAAGAGAATGCCGCCACCGGCCTGGAACCTAAATGTGGTACTGACGGAGCTCATGAAAGCACCTTTCGAACCCATCCACAAAGCATCACTGCAAATGCTGACAATGAAGACGGCCTTTCTGGTAGCAATCTCCTCGCTACGAAGGGTGAGCGAACTACAGGCACTCACACTGCAGGAACCCTACATCCAGATACACAATGACAGGGTCGTGATGAGAACAGACCCACACTTCATGCCAAAGGTGGTGTCAAGGTTCCACATGAATCAGAGTATTCAGATCCCTAGTTTCTTCCAAAACCCCACTACAAGCACTGAGAGGTCGCTCCACACCCTAGACGCAAGAAGGGCTGTGATGCACTACATCGAAAGGACGAAGGAACACAGGAAAACAAAACAGTTCTTCGTATCCTTCGCAAACAGTTACATGGGCAAACCAGTGACTAAAAACACCATAGCTCGATGGATCGCACAGACAGTACAATTCTGCCACAAACAAGCTGGCCAGGAACTAACAGGAGGGGCACAGGCCCACTCGACCAGGAAGAAAGGAGTAACAATTGCCTTTCTGGCCAACACACCAATTCAGGACATATGCCTGGCGGCAACATGGGCTTCAGTGCACACTTTCACTAAGCACTATTGCGTGGATGTACAAATGAACAAAGAAGCACAAGTAGGACAAAAGGTGCTTCAACATATATTCAACAACCAACGCTCATCTTCCACCCAACCGCCACAAAAGTAACGAAAACCGCTACAAAATCTATGCACAGCATAGTGAATCCAGAAAGATTCACGCTGCAAAACGAATAGTTTCTTACCTGTCGGTGTAGTTTTGCAGCGTGAACATCTTTCTGGATTCACTAGCGAACCCACCCGCCTCCGCCAGAAAGATGAGGCTGGAGAAGAAGGTGGAAACACATAAAAAAGAAAGCAAGTTGTAGCTTACAAGATACGTGGAAAGATACGTGAAAAGAATTACGTTGAAAAAACGATTACAAGATACGTGAAAAGAATTACGTTGAAAAAACGATTAACAAACATAGCCATGGATTCACTACAAAGACAAACAAGAAAAAAGAGACTGAAAAAAGAATCCGAAGATGGCGCCCAAGGGTGGTAGCTTCCGCCGGAAGCACGCCGACGTCACCGAAGGTACACCAAATGGTGGGACGTCGAGAAAAAAGACTAAGATTCCGGACCCAACCACCAGATTGCGGAATATGCACAGCATAGTGAATCCAGAAAGATCTTCAAGCTGCAAAACTACACCGACGGGTAAGAAACTATTCGTTACCTCCTGACTGTATGAACATTATCAAGGAGGCACGAAAACCTACAACCAGAGCTGACGACCTCAGCAAAATGCAACAGAATTAAGTGCAACACTAGCGACCCAGTTCGATTAATGCAAGAAGTAAAGATGTGCTGGGATAGTGCTGCTGAGCTGAATGACAACAAAATACTCGCCTGGGAGTCCTTCTTGAAATCATTTGACCCAAAGAACTCTAAGCTTAATGTCGCTAAAGAAACCGACGTATGGACAAGCCAAAATAAAACATCGCCTAGCACGACAAGCAACCAAAAATATTACCCTCAATCCTCTCAAATGCCTATTCTAAGGGCAGTAAAAACAGCCATCAATAGAACACTTCGCGAGCTGCGGAAAAATGGGAGAGACGACTCGTTGTCTAAATTGAGATCACTAAAGTGCAAAAAGAATAAAATCCTGTGGCGAATCAAACAAGAAGCCGCGGAAAAAACTTGGGCAAAACTTCTCTGATTCAAAAAATAATAACCGTGCAAGATTTTGGAAAACCGTCAATAAAATAGATAATCCGAACGCCCCTGGAGTGAACTCCCACATCACAGAGGCATCCTGGGTAAACTATCTGTTCAAACACTTTAATGATGAAGTACCAAGCATGGGCCATCGAAATCCGGAACTCTGTAAGCCAATCGCGACGCCCCTAAACCCCCTAGCTGCGGTCTCCAACTTCCCAAGTTCGATTGAACAACTGAAGGGACGAATTGCGAAAGGACGGAAGGAGGGAGCCCCAGGCCCAAATGGAATCCCTCCCATTGTTTACAAACAAGATCCAACCTATTGGGCTTAACAACTCCTCCCGCTCTTCGTAGGAACCTGGAACGCTGAACAATTTCCGTCCTCCTGGAGGGGTTCAATAATAGCTCCAATCTATAAAAAAACGCAACAAGAATGAGGCTAAGAACTACAGACTCATAGCGCTTATAGATATAGATGCAAAATACTTTTCAGGGCTACTCTTGGAAGAACTAACCTCCTGGGCATCAAACAAAAAATTAATCCCTATCAACCAGACTGGATTCCAAAAAAATCTCGGGACCTCCACTAACATCCTAACCCTCTCCTTGCTGATAGATGCTGCCATTAAACACAAAAAACCATTATATGCGTGCCACATCGACTTCTTAGACGCTTTTGATAGCATTGACAGAGGGAAACTGTGGTCAAAACTTTCAAAGTGGGATGTGGACCCCAAATTGCTTAACTTACTGATCTTATTACATTCAGACACCTGGATCCAAATAAAACTAGGGGCCGGCAATTGCTTATCAAAAGAAATTCCGACCACAAAAAGGCTGAAACAGGGGTGCGTCCTCGCACCGACCCTGTTCAGCCTTTTTATGTCTGACCTTTCTAAAGATCTGGACAACTGCAACCATCACGCCCCAAAGCTAGGGGATCTTACACTGTCGAACCTATTATATGCAGACGACCTGATACTGATCAGCCACACCCCAGTAGGCCTGCAACATCTTATTAACTCAACAAGTACATTCTCTGATAAAAATGACCTGACCATAAACATGGAAAAATCGAAGGTGATGCTTTTCAATCAAAAATCAAAAAAGCAAATATTTCGATGGTCTCTGCATGACCTCAAAATGGAAACAGTTAAAGAATATAAATATCTGGGGATAATTTTTGATTCCAACGGCTCATTCCAGCGACACGCAACAACAATAAAAAACAGAGGGATTTCACTGGCCATCGCTTTAAAAAACACCAAGAATAAAATAGCAGGCCCAAACTTAATCCCCTTGCTGGACATATTTCGCGCAAAACTGCTACCATCAATAACATATGGCAGTGAATGCATGAGAGGGAGAGACGAGGACACTCTAGACAATGTGGTCAGTAAAACGCTCCAAATACTCTTCTCACTCCCTCCCTACACCTCCCCAGCACAGTTAAGGCTGGAGTTTGGCTTACAGAAGCAGCAAATCTCACGTAAAGGCGCATATGCTAAATGCTGGCACCACATAAAGAATGCTGAACCAGACTCCTTGAACGCCCACCTTTGGAAAGAGCAGGAGACAAACAAGGGATCCCCAGCAACGGTGTACCTTCAAGCAGCTATAAAATCCCTTGCATTAAAAGTCCTTTGGCATTCGAGCTGTTCACACAAGTGCTTCAAGCGACTTGTCAACAAGTCAGTGAAAATTCTTTCCATGGAAGAAGACAAAGCCGCACTAACCAGGAGATCACACAGGTGATTTGTGATCCAAGGCTACACTAGCGCCCTACCCCAACCATACCTCAGCACCAGCTTCTCAAGGAAGGTGAAGGAAGATTTCCTGCGGCTAAGGATGGGGGTAATTCCGTCAAAAGTACATCTTCCCCCATGGAAACGCTTGGAAACGAACTCCAATTGCAGGCTTTGCGAAAATCCAAAGGAGGACGTTCTGCACTTGTTATGTAGCTGCAAAGCTCTAGACAGTGCCCGAAGGGGCCAACTAACACAGCTCTGGAATCAAAATGATGTGCGAACTCGCAGACAAGCCCTGTTGATCAGCTTCAAGGGAGAAGACATCCAACTAGCCTGCAGTTTAGTGCGTTTCAGGAAAACAGTTAACACGATCCAAAACCCAGAGGCCAGTGATCGAACTTGACTCAAAAAGACCTGCTTTTGCATCTTAAGAAAACTCTCTTTCGATTATCAAAGACTCAGTAAACCTTGAACTGCTCTTTTCTTTACTTTCTAAACCACAATGTATTGCATCAGTTTGCACGGATCTTTTGCCCATATTTTTAAACTCTTTCACGGTTTTTAACTGTTTTTGTAAAACTCTTGATCATGTATCTACTCCAATGTTTTTTTCAGAGCGTCATTGCAAAGATTTTTATTAATCACGCAATAAAGTTATTATTATTATTACAACCAGAGCTTGTTATGCCGCAAAATGGAAGCGTTTTGTCATGTACTGCAATAACACTGACGTAAACCCACTAGATGCTTCAATGCAAAATATCATTTGCTATCTTTTGCACCTACATCGTTGCAATCTAGCTTATTCCTCTATAAGAATACACTTGGCTGCCATTGCAGCTTATCTTCAAACAGGCAGCATCTTTCGCTATTCAGAGTACCTGCGATTAAGGCATTCATGGAGGGGCTCAAAAGAATAATCCCCCCAAAACACCCACCTTCACCTGTCTGGAACCTTAACGTCGTTTTAACCAGACTGATGGGACCACCATTTGAACCATTGCATTCTTGCGAATTACAATTTCTAACATGGAAAGTGGCATTCCTAGTGGCAATTACTTCACTTAGAAGAGTTAGTGAGCTAAAAGCCCTAACTATTCAAGAGCCATTCATCCAAATACATGCCAATAGCGTAGTTCTTAGAACAAACCCTAAGTTCATGCCCAAGGTGGTATACCAGTTTCATATCAATCAAACAATAGAACTGCCAGTGTTCTTTCCAAATCCACAGTCAGTACCTGAAAGGGCTCTACACACACTAGATGTCAAAAGAGCACTTCTATACTACATTGATAAAACTAAGGAATTTCGAAAAACTAAACAGTTGTTTGTTGCCTTCTCACAACAACACAAAGGCAACCCCATTTCAAAATCTGGGTTAGCCAGATGGATAGTTAAGTGCATCCAAATATGTTATCTCAAAGCAAAACGCACTTTGACAGTTCCCCCAAGGGCGCATTCTACACGCAAACTTGGGGCATCCATGGCTTTCCTAGGAAATATTCCTCTAGAGGAAATATGTAGAGCAGCCACATGGTCTACCATACATACATTCACAAAACACTATTGTGTAGATGTACATTCCAAACAGCAAGCAGCTGTAGGACAGGCTGTTCTAAAAACTCTTTTTCAGACTGCTGCAGCTGGCACAGGTAGCCACCGCTAAGGGAGGAACTGCTATACATTCTATGCACAGATACGGAATATGCTACTTACCAGTATGCATCTGTTCTTGGCATGTAGGGCTGCTGACATTCATATCGCCCACCCTCCCCCCGGTGCCTGTCGCAGCTGTAGCATTCCTTATTTATTTCTTACTTTCTTGCATGGACATCCTTTACTGTACCATACTCCATCTCTGCCACAATGGCGAAAAAAATCTGAGGATGCCCATGCGCACTGTAGTCTGAGGGAGGAGCCACCTATCTCGTGATACTTCGAAGACTCTTCCAGGACAACAACATGCAATCATCCGGACCCAACACTAGGCGGCGATTTATGCACATATATGAATGTCAGCAGCCCTACATGCCAAGAACAGATGCATACTGGTAAGTAGCATATTCCTTTCCTAAATAGGATAACATTGACTGTTTTTCTATGAAACGTTTCTAAGTGTGGAGTTGGAAAACCTAAGAAATGTTTCAAAATTGTACTAAATAACAAAAATGCTTTTATTCACCTGTTCACAGGAAATGTCCCAGTTCAGTATCCAGGTATACTGCACTGTATAAGAAAAGTAATCTGCGAAGTCATCTACTGGTTATTTTACTAAAAATCATATACAAAGTGTATGTGCTGTATTCTGAAAAGCACTGCATTATCAGTAACACTACTGTAATCAAATCAAAGTACATTTACAATTGCAATCCAAACCGTGTTACAACTGCATTGCTACTGTAAAGTATGTATTGCTTACCTTTGCCAGGCTTGCGTAATACTAGAAAAGAAAATAACTAAAAATATTTCTATTAAAAAAGAAATTGGTCTGAAGTTCAGTCTTTGAGTGTGTGAAATCATTTGCTGACTGAGTGTTTACAACAAATGCTTAACACTGTCCTCTGATAAAGCCTTACTGCTCGACCACACTAGCACAAATAGAGAGTGAGGCGCTATCTACTTTAACTTTGCCTACCTTTTGGGTTCCACTAGACTCCCTGCACACTATACCTCTCTTTTGTATAGTATATACAGAGCCAGCTTCCTACAATAACACATTCAAATTACAATAAATCTTCTTTATCAATTGGAATTCACAGTCCGTGCACAAAAATCCCATCTCCACCCCAGAGCTAAACACAAGGTTAAAAGCCCTGCATCTCCAAAGGTACTGTTTTATTGGTCTCCCCAACTCTGTATCTGACCCGCGACTCCGCAACCAACCAGGACTGTTGGATTTGCTCACGATGCTGTGATAGCCCCGGATTGACCTATCGACTTCAAGGAACTGTATATAAAGTCTATTTTTGTTTAATCGGTTTTGTGGATTACTGTATGTTGTATTTTTATCTTTTTTGGCCTGGTTTTTCACAGATCAATATTGGATATTTTTATAAAACTGGTGTGGTGTCCTTTTGTGGTGTTTTCAGTATATTACTGTTGGTTATATGCAAATGCTTTACACATTGCCTCTGAGATAAGCCTTCCTGCTCGTGCCAAGCTACCAAGGGGGTGAGAAGGGGTTATTTTAGTCGTGTAATCCCCTTATCCTGACTAGAGGGGTGGATTCTGGCTGACTTAGGTTCATACCCTAGCCAACCAGAAAACCTTTTTCAAAGTTATTATATATTCAAATGTGACTGTGCCATCTCCATGGAGGAGGAGGCTAGCACACAACTCTTAGGTGCATTTATTTATGCTTTACATCTTTTGCAGTCTATACTGTGTTGAGGGATATCTGAAAATGGTCCCTACCTTTTAAGACACTTTTGGATTAGAATGTGTTCATATGTCACTTCGACTGGACCTACAGCCAGTACGCTATTTTTATTGTAAATTGAATAGATCTTATTCTAAGCTTAATTACTAGATGGCATAAATATGCGTATTAACTGTAGAATATCTCCAAGCCGAAAAACAGTTGTATGCAAGAAGTGTTTTTTTATCTACAGCTCCAGCCCAGCAGTGCTTCGGAGGCTGACATTCAACCCTTCGTGCCTAAGGTCCAGGATAGCATGGAGATTAAAGTACAGCCTGAAGACAGCACAAGCTCTGAGGTTGTAGAGGAACCAGAACATGCTGCGGTGCAAAGTAACAGTGCCAGTATTGAGATCCTGTCCGTCACTAAAGAAGAGAAGGGACATTGCCAGGAATCGGAGTGTCTGACCCAGACAAGCAGTCCTTCAAGGAAATCAGAGTCAGAAAGCAGGGATGATGAGCAGCCCTTGGAGTGAGTTTGGGCATGCGTGTTGGGACTATTCCTGTTAGTTATCTGGGACCAGCATCTCGTAGAGTTGACCAAGTATGATTAAAAAGATAGGTATTGACTGGGAACATTAGTAGGTCAAACAGGTGACACAAATTGTTGACGTAGGTGGCGAGTGTTATAGGGTTATATTCTATTTAATCCCTGATTTTGTGTTCCTCATCTATGGAGGAAGGATGTGAAAGTTGCTGAAGGCAGTTTCAATCCCGGATGTTTTTGTATGCTTAAAGAAGTTTGCATCGGGCACACACTTGGCCTTCTCACCTAGACCTGTGCATATTGTGGTTTCTTCAGCTGTTTGCTTTAATTTTTAAGAAGTGTCTTTTCTTTATTTAAGTTCTGTGAAGAAGTCTACCTTGAACCCTAACGCAAAGGAATTCAACCCTTCAAAACCTCTCTTGACTGTGGTGAGCATTCCTAGCAGTTTTGTTTTGTGTGACATCACTCTTGAGTGCTTTTATTTATTGTAGTCCAGAATGTGTGCTAAGGCCTGTCATCACACGTTTAAATGCGTATGGGAGCTACTTATCAAACGGCAGCATTGGGTCTCTACTCCCATAAAGGTCTTGTATTTCATTGTGGTGTTTGTATTGATTTGGCCTCTGTCTGCCTCTTTAATGTACAGTGTTGCTGTCCCGGCAGGTTCTATATTGAATATTTAATATTTATCATTTTCAGAACAAAGCAACAAGCACGCCGACCTCCCCTGGTCCCCGGAGTCACTCGACTACTACCATCCCCGTGCTGCAGACTGGACAGGGTGCAATGTACAGCCCATATATTTCTTATCTGCCACCTCTACATATGAGCCAAGCTGTGCAGGTAAGCTTGCAGCCTATTTGCTCCCTTTCTAGCAGAAATAAGGCACCTGAATTTCCATCATAACTCTTCCTTATGTGTTCACTGTGCTATGATCTCCATGTTAATGAATCTGTGGCCTAGGCCTATTTCAGAAGTGTTGAGTATTCTGCCAAAGTTAAGGCGGTTGCGACAGATGGCGCAGCAATTTGAGGAGTGACGAAAATCACTCCGCTGCATCATGTGGAGGACTCTTTTCTTTAAAGAAATCTATCGCTGCTCTCAAGCTATGTTAATTTTCTCACAACAAGCTGTGAGTTTACCATATATTGAGGATAACATCCGATTGGCACCATTTCTTTATTGCATTCGATATAGGAACGATACTCTGCCAATTTAAGTCGGGTTGTGCTGAGGGATTGCTTAAAATTGGATTTTGCTACCAAGATTCCCTGGCTGAATTATGTTGGTTCTACTTTTGCAACCTTGGGACTTAGTTTTATTTGAGTCCCCTCCTACTTGTGCTAGCTTTCCCAGGGCGAAGCTGTGAGAAAGTGGCCTCTTTCTGCATGGTTGCCCCCACCTTTTGGTGAATTGCTGATGTACTTTGACTGAGTGTGCTATGGGCTCCTGCTAATCAGGTACTGTAGGGAAGTGGGTTTCTGTTGCAGTAACCCCCCACTTTTTTCCTGATGCACTTTTCCTTGGTATGCCATGGGTCCCTGCCAATCAGGAACCCAGGGCCTGTGTTCCTTCCCTAAAAACTACACTAAAGCCTAAGCCCAATTGGCATCTCTGGCCACAGGTAAGCCCCTGGTAAATGGTACCCTAGGTACCCAGGGCACTGTGACCAGAGAAGACCCCTAAGGGCTGCAGCACTTATTGCGCCACCCTTAGGGGCCCTGTACCCTGACCCCCATACACTGCCTTGGCAGACTGAGTGCCTTGGTACAGAACTAAACAGTCGGCATGGCACACATCCCTGTGTGCCATGCCCACTAACACACTGCCCTGGCATACATCAGTCACCCCTCTAGCTGGGTGCACTATGCCAGTGGTGTGGGCAGAGGTGCATGAGCCCTGTGCCCCTCCAGTACCCAGGGCCATTCTTGGGCATTGTAAGTGCAGTGATGCCATTAAGAGTATATGGTGCTGGGGGGTTGTCATTACGAATTCCACAGAACCATAATGGATACACTGAAGACTGAGAAGTTTGGTATCAAACTTCTCAGCACATTAAACCCACACTGATGCCATTGTAGGATTTAATGTAAAAAGCACTACAGAGGGCCTCTTAGAGATGCCCCCTGAAACCTAACCAACTACCAGTGTCCTGACTGAGAAGCTGCCTAGGCTGCCACACAGCAGACATGTGGCCGGACCCCTGGGTAGAGAGCCATCCGCTCTCTTGGGCCTTCAACAATGCACATCCTGGGACGATGTGCTAGGTCTACTCCCCCAGGATGGGCAGGGGGAGCTTCAAAGGCATGCCACCTTTGTGAACTTCTCCAGGCCTCTTGCTGTTCTCAGCAACTGGCACCCACCGGTTCTGACCCCCACTCTGGCGGGAAGACAAGCTGGAAAAACAAAGGAAGGGAAGGAGGTGTGCCAGCCTCTGCCAACCCCACCCCTCAGGTGGGGGAGGCGAGGCGACGCACAACTCCGGGCTCCCACCATCTTGAGTATGGGGAGCTATGCCCAATCAGAGTAGGCTCCTGCCCCCCTCTCACAGGAGAGGAGCAGGATAGGGGGTGTACTCACCCCAGGACAGGGACCCATTGATCCCTGCCCTTACCCTACCTGTAACGCCCCTAAATTCAGTATTTAGGGGCACCCTGACCTTCCTTCAGTAGATCCCGATTTGAATACAAGAAAGATCAAGAAGACCTGACGTGCAGCTGCTAACAAGAGGATGACACTAACTGACTTGGACCCAGTCCTGCAGGCCTGTTGATCCTTAAACCTGATCCAGCTAAATCCCGGCGTCTCCTGCGGACAGCAACCTCGAAAACCCCTGAGGACCTGCCTGCCTTGAACCTCTTAAAGACTGGGACTCCCATGAGCAGTGGTTCTGCTCAAACAGCAATATCCCTGGTGCCAGCCAGGAACCGCAAATCCAGCACACTCTGCACCTACCGACCCCGGCCTGTGCCTGAGGGGGCAAAGACCCTGAAGACGTCCTCCCGACGATTGTGACCTGGGTTCCAGTGCCCAAGGACCCTCCTCCACGACCCAGGCGACGCCTGCAGCCTCACAGCAAGGGACCCCTCCAACCTCGACCAGCAGAGGGTTTTCCCGACTTCAAGACACCCCTGCACCCGACGCCCCAAGGCCAACTGTGCCCAACTCCTCAGTGCCTACCTATCCTCCAAGATCCCAACTTACCTCTCGAAGTGTTGGCCGCTCCTGAAGAATCTCCGTCCCCGAGCCTGCAGCCTTTGTTCATCTCCCAAGAGCTCCATTGAATAACCTTGAGCGCCCGACGGCTCAAAAGCACCCTACACCCAGCCGCCAGAGTGCCCCTGGCAGTGCAACCTTTGTCCTTATCTACTCTCCCATTTGCACTGAGCAAGTGACCAGGAGCCCAGCTCCCACAGCCGCATGGCTTGCTTGCCAGCAGCCACCAACAAAGGCCCCCTGCCCCTCATTGGATAACATTGGGCCTAACTACCTCTGCACCCGGCTACCCCTGTGCCGCTGAGGGTGTACCAACTGTACCTACCTGACCCTGGGAGGCCCTTGAGTCTATGCCCAGAACCTTAACTCTGCCAGTCGAGTACTTACTTAAAAGCCGATAACTCACATTTCTTCCATAGGGTAACATTGACTGGTTTCACTTGGAAAAGTGTGGAGTTTTGAAACTTTAAAATATTCATCTAAAATCAGCCGAACAACGAATTCATATTTACTGACCTTTTATCAGGAGAGAACCAAGTGCTGCATCTGTTAACCCAGCACTGACCCTAAAAAGTAATGTTCAAGGCACATGAGCTGCAGATCTTACACTGTGCATTAGATCGCCACCTGGTGTTGGGCTTGGATGATTGCATGTTGTTGTCTTCTTTGAATTAGTCTTTTGTAGTCACGAAATAGGTGACTCCTCCCTTGGACGATAAAGCGCATGGGCATCGACTCCATCCTTAGATTGTTTTTTTCAGCTGCTGGGTTCGAATGAAACTTTTCCGCTCCGGTTCGAAATCTACTTTTCAAGTACTTTGACGCACAAAAACGTATTTAAACTTCACCAAACTACTTTCGTTATCGACAAACATCGTCTCGACTCCATCAGCTCTATTCCGGTATTCGACGCGGGCCGTTGGGGCTATCCACGCTGTGAGGCCTACACCTCATGGAAAGGATGCCATTCAAAAAATGCCCAGAGTGTGGAGGAAAGTTCCCACACAGTGACTATCATGAGGTGTGTAACCTGTGCTTATCGCCAGAATACGACGAATCCAGCTGCACAGCCTGTGCGTCCTTTCGATCCAAGAAAACCATTCGAGATCGGAGGGCCTGTCGACACGACATGCAGAGATCGGCTCCGGAACCGGTGGATATCTTCAACGAATAAGTTCTACTCGTTCCCGAAGAAGAGTCAGACGATCTCCAAATCGTATCAGAGGCAGACGACTCGGGTCAGCGCATGAGTACTACTGCCCCTGCCCCATACCCACCACCCTAATCGAAGGCAACATCAACACTCCGCCTCCGGGCCCAATCGCGACCGAAAAAACACTTCGAAAGCCCCGCCATCGAGCCCGGCTCCGAAGAAAATACTCAAGCCTTCCGGTAGCTCCTTACCCAGCAAGCCGCACGTGCCGATCCCACCAGCTCCCTCGGCTCCAAAACCGAAAGAAGTCTCGGCTCTGAAACAGTCTACTTCTAAAGACAAAACTATGAAGCCAGCGTCTGACGCCTCAAAGCCGACGAGACCAGCTTCCACTCCAAAGCCAATATCTTCGGTACCGATACCTACAAGGCCTGATTCCGATGCGCTCAAGCCCTCGAAACAGCCTACGACTCTGAAAACAATACCTTCGGTGCCGAAATCTATGCCAAAGGACACAGTAACAACTCCTAAGGCTAAAGACAAGCAGCAACCACGCCCGTTACCGAAAAAAATTGGCGCCGGCAAAGTTTCCGCAAGGAGAAGACCTTTTCCAACCTGATCCTCTACAAAAGAAGATCTACATTGACCCAAAGACAGGTCATGTATCCACTACACTACACAGGAAGAGGAAATTAGACACAACACCTGCAGTGTCTGTCAAGAAGGACTCTGTCACATCTCCTATGCACCATTCTTCTCCTTCATCTCCTGTTCCTCCTAACAATTCACCTCAACATTCTCCTGAACACTCTCCTCCTCATTCTTCACCAAATACACCTCAAAATGTAGATGAGTATTGATGATCCAGATTGGGAGTACCCAAACCCACAAGATGTGCCAGATATTCCTGACCCACAGTCACATCCATCAAACCCTTCTCCCCCAGAAGACAATATTGGTTTTGGGCACTTACTGAATAGGGCTGCCATTTATCATGGGGTCACCATGCATTCAGATGAGGAAGATTTTGTATGAGATTTGTTTGAACAATCACAAAGGTCTGTTCAAATTCTTCCTATGATTAAAGGGGTCATCAAACATGCTCCAGAGGTATTTAAAGATCCTGTACGTGCTAGGATCCTAAACCCTAGTATTGAGAAAAAGTACAGGCCTGCTCCTGGGGATCCGGCCTACATTAACCCCTCCTATGCTCGTGACGGAACCGTTCCCAAGGGGTTAAAGGACACCTACCCTTAGATTCCCTAGTTGTATCAAATGCTAGGAAAAGAGCAAACTCACAAACAGGTGAAGCACCACCCCTGATAAAGAATCTAAGGTGATGGATGCTTCAGGTAAAAGAATAGGTGCACAAGCTACCAATACATGGCGTATAGCTAACACACAAGCCCTCCTTGCAAGATATGACAGGGCTCATTATGATCAGATGGAGACATTAGTACAACATCTACCTGACCAATATAGGGCGCAGGCAAACAACCTTATACAAGAAGGCAAGTTAAATTCAAATGCCTCAATCAATTGCGCACTTGATGTAGCAGACACTGCATCTAGAGCTGTAAACACTAGTATCCTACTTAGACGTCATGCGTGGCGACGCATTTCAGGATCTAAGCAGGAAGTGCAAACTACCATCTTAAATCAGCCATTCAACCAACATCAATTGTTTGGACCAGAGGTAGACACAGCACTTGAGAAAATGAAAAAAGATACAGATACAGCCAAATCTATGGGAGCTTTGCAATCCACACAAGCTAGAGGCTCCTTGCGTCGCTCCTTCTATAGAGAAGGCTCCAAACAAACTGGAGCAGACAATACAGCTTCCTTTAAATCCAATACACAGGCATATAAATAATAAAGGATATTTTAGAGGAGGCTATAGAGGCAACAACAATAAATGAAGAGGTCGAGGTAACAACCATAATCAAACCTTTTCCACCACAAAACAGTGACTTCTCTCTGCTCCCCCAACAACACTCCACTCCTGTGGGGGACAGACTAACACTGTTCCTACCTGTCTGGAATTCCATCACAACAGACAGGTGGGTAAGACAAATTATCCAGTATGGCTACTGCCTCGAACTTACAGCTACCCCTCCACATATACCACCCAGGCAGCGTCCAAATTCTGCAGAACATCTTGTACTGCTCAAACAAGGAGTCCTTTCACTTCTTCAAAAGGACGCAATAGAAATAGTTCCTGTACAACATCAAGGAACAGGGGTTTACTCGCTATATTTTCTAACACCCAGACAGGACATTAAGACCAATTCTCGACCTTCGGTCCCTCAATCAATATAAACACTCAGATCATTTTCACATGATCACTTTACAACAGTGCTCCCATTGCTGCAACAATGCGACTTCCTTACCACACTAGATCTAAAGGACGCCTACTTCCACATTCCCATACATCCTTCTTACAGGAAGTATCTGAGGTTTGTACTGGAAGGACAGCATTATCAATTCAAATCCATTCGGGGTAACAACTGCACCAAGAGTGTTCACAAAGTGCCTAGCAGTAGTAGTAGCAGCACATCTCAGAAGACAACAGATACATTACTTCCCATATCCAGACGATTGGCTCATAAAAGCCAAGTCATTCAATCAGTGTGTCCAACACACACATCAGACAATTCAAACATGCACGACTTAGGGTACACAATCAACTACACCAAGTCGCACCTACATCCCTCTCATGTACATCAATATTTAGGGGCTACAATAAACAAGTCTAAAGCTCTAGCGTATCCCAGTCCAGCGACGATACAGAGCATTCAAGCCTTAGTCACAAAGTTTCAACATCAACACTCTCTCCCAGCCAGAGTGTTCATGAGACTAATAGGCATGATGGCATCGTGCATCTTTATTGTACCGTATGCAAGACTGCAAATGCGTCTGTTACAGGAATGTCTAGTGTGAGAAGTTGGCCTGATATATAATGTTCACTATTCTAGTGAGCACTTTGTATCAGTCCAAACAACCCTTATTGATGATTGGTTGTAAGTCAACCTTATAGACCAGCTATCCTAGTAGCATGGATACGAGCAGTCTAAGGCTAAGACTCTAGAGGGCGTGTTAAGCCAGCTGTTTTACCATCACATTACCCCTTGAACACCACGTGAAAGGACACCACACAAGTTGTTATGAAAATAAACAGATATTTATTTATAACAAGACTACCCTGAACTCTTTGAGTCAGGGAGCTAAGCACATAACAAAACTCTTAAGAAAATACTTTAAGTCGCACAATTTACACAAATGCCCTAGGGGCACGAAAAACCATATATTACAAAAGTGGAATGCGAACTACTAGCAGGTAAGTAACTATTCTCATAGACTTTAGAAACGCTAGTCCTACAATGCTAAACACTTAGATTAGTTGCTGGAGGCCTGTGGACGTCGTGTGCAGAGTGGGAACTCTCACGCGTAAGGCGGGAAAAAGTCTATGGAGGCTAGTAGTCACAAAGTTACTGTTCTCGGGCGAACCCGACTAGGTAGGTCGAAAACAAGAATGGATCCGAACACTTAGGGTGTTGGTCTATGCTGGAGCACCGGAGTACTCAGGTTACCTAGCCCAGGGGCTGCGGCTGCATAGGGTTGAAGTTGCGTCGGAAACCCTCGTTGAAGAACCAGGAGCCTGAAGAAAGAAGTTGCTGGCAGGCGGCCAGTGAAGAAAGTTCGGAGTGATCCAAGCCTGGATCAGGGAAGAAGAAACCTGTAAGCAGAGGGGACCAAGTTCTGAATCACTAGCCAGTGATTTGAGTGGGCACCAGGATGGCACCGGACGAAGTCACCTCAGCCAGGTGAGTGGGCGCTGCTGGGCTCTGCAGTCTCTCGGACCAGGAGGCGTTGTCGGCGACCAGGATGGAGGTGCGAGCTGTCCCACGAAGGTTCTTGCTGTCGACGTCGCTGGACCCAGGATTGGGCAACAAGTCTTGGCAAATGCAAGGCCCACGCGGTGGACCTAAAATGGCGTCTTGAGTGGACCAGGAGGGTCCAGGGTGCTCCTCTTTTGGAGGGGAGCAAGGGCTAGTCTGGAGCAACCAGACCAGCAGTGTTTGTCGTCGTGGAGCGTCGTGAGAGGGCCACTAGCCAACGGGCAAGCGACCTGGACAACGCGGTTGGCAGCAAAGAGCAGAAGGGCCCCACGCAGATCTCGTGGATGCAAGGGGGCTGAACTTCGGTGCTGGAGCTGCTCAGGGTCGGGGCTTCTCTGACCCCAAAGCACTCAGTCGAGGGTCACTCGGGAGTCGTGCTGGGCAAGCGTCGTGCAGTTCTGAAGATGGCCGGTCCCTCGAGGTCTCGTCACACCCACGGATCACAGCTGGGCTGATGATGTAGGTTGAGGTCAGAGGTGCCAGGGAAGCCGGTTCTCGTCGTGCTGGAGCAGTCTTGATCCGAAGGAGAGACTGGCAACAAACCGCGATACTTGGTTGGTGCCTGCTGCTGCAGGGTGACTACTCCTTAGTCACAAGGGAGAATCTTGGGAAGAAGTCTTGAGTTCCTTTCGTGGAAAGTAGTTTCAGGATTCAAAGATGATCTGATTTGGAAGGGGGCCAGTTCCTACCTTTATCCTGCAAAAAGGGGCTGGCACGCGACTAAGTCCTGCCCTATGGGTGGGACTAGGAGGGGGGTGGTTACACCCCTCTCCTTTGGCGGGCTTTCCCCAGGCCAGGGGCTGGAGTGCCCCTGGAACTGGTTTCAGCCGGCCTATGCACAGTGAGCACCGGGGTGCCACTTGCAGTCACCTTCCTCTAAAGCCCTGCCTACCTAGGATACACAAAATCCTGTCTGGGACGGTGCTGGCACCGCCCCTGACAGGAAACCCTTTGTCCTTGCCTCCTGCTCTGGGAGGACTCCCAGCAGCAGGAGGGCAGACTTGTGTCTCGGTGGCAGCATCCATTTTGTGGAGCTAAGGCTATGTCTGACTTGAACCGGGGTTACAGGTTACATACATGTCGTGTCCCTCTAGAAGGGTGGAATGCTAACCCCGTCGCCAGAATTGGCGAGGGGTTAGTATTACAATTCGTATGACACCTTACTCGACATGTTTTGATAAAGCGATACCAGAGTTGGCACATAACCGCGAGGATTATAATGCACTTAAGAGTATATGGTACGCGATCTCATGGAAACGGCTAAGGGATAGATCCCGAAAGCCGCAGACAGGCTCAGCTCATGCCTGAGCACTATCTCACATGATTCCAAGCACTCTGCCTTCAGGATTGTTAAGGCCTGCCATAGGAGTGACTGATAGGAGATCTGTGTGTCCATTTTAGGGTTAGATATAGGTATACTATATCTAAAGCAAAGGGTGATTACACCACCTTGCCCCAGCTGTCGTGCAGCCAGTTGTGTCAGATCTGGATGGCCAGCCAGGGGTGGCATAATGCATGCTGCAGCCCCTGGTAGGCCCTGGGTACACCTATGCCCTGGGCACCTAAGGTACTCTGTACAGGGACTGATAAGGTGACTCAGTATCCAATTAGATATGTACCTAAGGTACATGGAATCCATTTTACAGAGAGAGCAGTAGGCCTGGGGTCCTGAATAGCAGGGCCCCAGGTCAACTAAGTCAGAAAACCAGCAAAACACCAGGCAAAAAGTTGGGGGCAACCATAGTCAGGGATCTACCTTCCTACATCTAGCACAACAGTGGAACCAGGCTCAAGGACAACTAACAGACCTGGTGTTGGTGGACAGCCGCAGACATCGCTCTCTGCAGTGGTGGAACACCAAAAACTTGACAAAAGGGCGGCCTTTCCTCGAACCTGTTCCACAAATAGTACTTGCAGCAGACGCATCTCTCATAGGATGGGGAGCCCATCTCCTACATCATACAACTCCAGGGCAATGGACCATTCAACAAAGATCGTTCCATATATATCACCTAGAGCTGCTAGCAATATTCTTAGCACTCAAAACATTCCAAGGACAAGTACAAAACAAAGCAGTCTTAATCCGGACGGACAACATGACAGCTATGTACTATATACAAAAACAGGGGGAGGGACACACTCTCTACAGCTGTCCCAGCTTGCACAGAACATTTGGAGATGGGCCATTACGCAAAACATATATATTAGCAGAACACCTTCCAGGAGTTCACAATCAGATAGCAGATCTGTTGAGTCGACAGACACAACAGATTCACGAATGGGAACTACATCCGCAAGTTCTTCAACCATTCTTTCACAAGTGGGGACATCCAGACATAGATCTGTTCGCCACACACGAAAACGCAAAATGCCCAACCTTCGCCGCCAGGTTTCCACACCCGCTGTCCAAGGGCAAAGCCATATGGATGAACTGGTCAGGCAGGTTTGCGTACGCTTTTCCGCCACTACCACTAATACCACTAATAGTGTGCAAGCTACAACAGTCGCTCAAACTGATTTTAGTAGCTCCCACATGTGCACGCCAACCGTGGTATACAACTCTGCTAGAAGTATACCTAGTTCCACACCAAAAGCTACGTCTGACACCATCCCTGCTAACGCAGAACCATGGAGACATCTAGACCCAAGTCAACTGAATATGGCGATCTGGCGCCTGAGGTCTTAGTTTGGTTATCTTAACCTACCACCAAACTGTATGCATATCATTAAAGAAGCCAGGAAACCTACTACTAGAGCTTGCTATGCTGCTAAATGGAAAAGATTTGCCATTTACTGCAACAATAACCAAATTGATCCCCTAGATGCTTCCATCCAAAATATAATTTGCTACCTTCTACATTTACAAAGATGTAACTTGGCATATTCATCTATACGCCTACATCTGGCAGCATTTGCAGCATATTTACAAAATAGACAACATCTGTCTTTATTTAGAGTGCCTGCTATTAAAGCATTTATGGAAGGATTAAAAAGAATTTCTCCCAGGTTACCACCCTCTCCAGTGTGGAACCTAAACATTGTTCTTACAAGGCTCATGGCACCACCTTTTCCACCTCTACACAAATGTGAACTGCAATTCCTCACATAGATAACAGCTGTTCGAGGCATGTGGGCTGATAAATTCATATCTTAGCATAGATCGCCGCCTAGTGTTGGGTCTGGATGTTTGCACCTTGTTGTCTTGGAAGAGTCTTTGAAGTATCACGAGATGCTTGACTCCTCCCCTGGACTACAGTGCGCATGGGTATCTTCTCCATCTTCAGATTGTTTTTTTCCGCCATTGGGTTTGGATGTACTTCGACAACTCCAACTTCGGGACCGAAGTTTTCCAACTTTCTAAGGCCAAAACCTTCTAACATTCAATGGTATTGTTTCCGCTCGGTATCTCTCGACTCGACAACACTTCCACTTCTATCCGGTCGTCGACGCGGGCTGTTGGGTCTTTTCGACGCCACGTGGGCCTCCTGCTAATTGAAAGGAGTATGCAACAGGTGCCTATCTCCGGAGCACAACAAAGAACACTGTCCCGCTTGTGCTCTGTTCCGGTCAAAGAAAACTTTCTGAAACCGAAGAGCTACTCGATAAGAGATGCAGCGGCAGGCACCAGAACCGGATAACATTTTCGACAACTAACATGAACTCCCAGAGGCGGAGGGTTCAGAAGATCTGGAAATAGTCACCGTAGAGAACCAATCGGACTCCGATGACCAGATCACAACGGGGCAAACCGTGAGTACCAAAGCCTCTACCCCGCCTCCACCTCCACACAAGGCTCCAGTCAAAGCATCGCCTAAAAGCCTTAGCCGCGACCGAAACACCGCTTTAGAAGCCCCGCCTTCCTGCTCTGCTCCAAAGACCACACCCAAGCCTTCCTGTGCCCCGGGAACGAGCAAAACTGTTCCCAAAGTGGCCTCAGCATCGGGCAAAGACGCTCAACCCAAAAAAGTAGTCGACCATTAAAAGGCCGTCGACCCAAAAACGCCCGTCGACACCAAGAAGGTCGTCTATCCGAAAAAGGCTGTTGATCCTTAAGAAGGTCGCAGATCCAAAAAAGACCGTCGTTCCCAAGATGGCCCTCGAGCCGAAGATGGCCCTCGAGCCGAAGATGGCCCTCGAGCCGAAGATGGCCCTCGAGCCGAAGATGGCCCTCGAGCCGAAGATGGCCCTCGAGCCGAAGATGGCCCTCGAGCCGAAGATGGCCCTCGAGCCGAAGAAGGCTGGCCCATCATACAAAAGACGTCCAGCCTAACACTTGACCCGAAAACAGAGCATAAAGACAAGCAGGCGGCCGACCCAAAATCCTCGGCGCCGAAGCCACGGACAGTAGAGGAAGAGCTTTTTCATCCAGATCCTGTACCCATAACAACAAAGACTGTATATAGTCCCTGATACAGGACATATAACAGTCTACAATAAAAACAAAAGAAGACTGAACACTGAAGCCCCTTCTCCTGTTCCTCCTAAGAAGAAGGACTTTGGCACATCCCCTTCAAGCCTTTCACACCTCCTCCTTTCACTCCTAACATGCCTTATGTTCCATATTCTCCTCCACCTAGAGATTATGATGAGCAAGAAGACATGGGTGAAGATCCTCAGGATGATTTTATAGAACCCGATGATCAAGGAAACCCGGATGACACATGGAGTGACCATAATGATCCTGATGACACGATTATACACAAGTCCTACCCGATCCCTCTCCATACCCCACAAAGCCATCTCTTACTGACGACACTGTCGCTTTTAACTAACTAGTGGACAGGGCAGCTCAGTATCATGGCATACACATGCACACTGACCCTATAGAGGAGGACTTTCTATTTAACACCTTCCGAACATCAGAGAAGAGTGTACGTGTACTAACTATGCTAAAAGGAGTACTAAAGCACGCACCAGACATCTTTAAAGACCCAGCCAGAGCGCGTGTCCTCAATCCAAGAATTGAGGAAAAATACAAACCGGCCCTTACAGACCCTTCTTATATCAGATCTCAGCTACCACAAGACTCACTAGTTGTATATAATGCTAGGAAAAAAGCTAATTCACAAACAGGTGATGCCCCCCCCCCGCCCCTGCCCCCCCTCCTGACAAGGAGTCAAAAATTTTAGAAGCATCAGGGAAAAGTGGCCTCTCAGGCAGCAAACACCTGGAAGATTGCCAATACCCAAGCTCTCCTAGCACGCTATGACAGAGCACACTATGACCAACTGGAGGAATTATTACAACACCTACCAGAACCCTATAAAGCAAAAGCAAACAACCTAATACAGGAAGGGAAATTCATCACGAACGCATCCATAAAATGCGCCCTTGATGTAGCTGATACAGCCGCTAGGTCTGTCAACACTAGTGTATTGCTACGCCGGCATGCCTGGCTCCGCATTTCAGGATTTCAAAATGAAGTGCAATCTACCATACCCAATCAACATATTAATCAGGATTTCTTATTTGGCCCTGCGGTTGATACCACCAGATGAAAAAAGATACTTACACCGCTAAGTCCATGGTTGCACTTCAATTTCAACAATCTAGGAGCAATTATCGTCGCTCCTCCTTTAAAAGCTCAGGCAGAGGCAACACATCCCAAACTTCATCATTCAAAAGTGCTACACAAGGCACCTTTAATAGAGGCTCCAATAGAGGAGGTTATAGAGGGAACAATAACCAAGGCAGAGGACGTGGTAATAACACCCGAGCCTCCACTGCCACCAAACAGTGACTTTTTCACACTCCCTCCAGACCACTTAACACCAGTCGGAGGCAGAATAACACAATTCCTACCAGTCTGGAACGCTATCACTACAGACAGGTGGGTGAGACAAATTATCCAGTATGGTTACTGCCTGGAACTCACTTCTACTCCACCCAACATACCACCCAAACACCGTCCAATGTCTAAAGAACACACCACGCTGTTACAACAGGAGGTGCTATCTATGCTAGAAAAAGGTGCCATAGAGCCAGTCCCATTACAACATCAAGGGACAGGGGTATACTCTCTATACTTCCTCATTCCCAAAAAAGACGGCTCACTCAGACCAATATTAGACCTCAGACATTTGAACCAATACATACTGTCAGATCATTTCCATATGATCATTCTACAACAGGTACTCCCACTACTCCAGCAAGGCGACTTCCTCACCACATTAGACCTCAAGGATGCATACTTTCACATCCCCATACATCCAGCTCACAGGAGATACCTCAGGTTCACAATAGAGGGTCAGCACTATCAATTCAAAGTTCTCCCCTTCGGGGAAACTACAGCACCAAGGGTTTTTACAAAATGCCTAGCAGTAGTAGCAGCACACCTCAGAAGGCAACACATCCATGTGTTCCCCAACCTCGACGATTGGCTCATAAAAGCCAACTCATACGCACAGTGTGCCAGCCATACCTCCCAGACAATCCAGCTACTGCACAGTCTAGGATTTTCAATAAATTACCCAAAATCTCATCTGCAACCCTCCCACCTACAGCAATATCTGGGAGCAACAATAGACACCTCCGTAGCAAAAGCATATGCAAATCCAACCAGGATAGCCAACATACAATCTCTCATTCAAAAATTTCAGCCACAACACTCCCTACCAGCTCGAGTGTTCATGCAGCTTATAGGCATGATGGCCTCCTGCATATTCATCGTCCCTCATACTCCGCTTCGAATGCGCCCCTTACAGGAATGCCTAGCACGCCAGTGGAACTAAGCTCAAGGACAACTAAAATACCTAGTGTTGGTAGACAGTAGCACTTACTGCTCTCTGCAGTGGTGGAACCCACAAAACCTTTCCAAGGGGCGACTGTTGCAAGAGCCAGTTCCACAGGTTGTACTAACAGCGGACGCATCACTGACACGTTGGGGAGCCCATCTCCTTCAATATACAGTCCAAGGTCTCTGGACAGTCAAACTAAAGACACTACATATAAACCACTTAGAGTTACTAGCCGTATTCCTAGCAATGAGAGCCTTTCAGAAATACTTACGCAACAAGGCTGTGTTAATCCGGACGGTCAACATGACAGTCATGTACTACATCAAAAAACAGGGGGGACACACTCTCTGCAACTGTCTCGCCTAGCACAGAGCATATGGAAGTGGGCAATTCCACAAAACATGTATCTCCTGGCAGAACACCTCCCAGGGATAGACAACCAGATAGCGGACCTACTAAGCCGACACAGGCAGCAAGTACACGAATGGGAGATTGATCCTCAAGTTCTCCAACCATTCTTCCAAAAGTGGGGACATCCAGACATAGATCTGTTTGCCACAAACGAAAACTCAAAATGCCCATCCTTCGCCGCCAGGTTCCCACACCCGTTGTCACAAGGCAATGCGATATGGATGAACTGGTTGGGCAGATTTGCGTACGCTTTTCCATTAACCCCAATGATACCATTAGTGGTCCGCAAACTAAGGCAACAGTCACTCACAATGATCCTGGTTGCTCCCACATAGGCAAGACAGCCATGGTACACAACACTCCTAGAACTCTGAGGTTCCTCACCAAAGACTGCACCTCTCGCCACAACTGTTAACACAGAACCATGGAGAAATCAGGCACCCAGATCCCAATCGGAGGAACCTAGCGATCTGGCTCCTGAGGTCTTAGAGTTCGGATATCTTAACTTGCCTCCAGACTGTATGAACATTATCAAGGAAGCAAGGCGTCCCACTACCAGAGCATGCTACGCAGCTAAATGGATAAGATTTGTTATTTATTGTAATAACCAAATCAATCCATTGGATGCCTCCATCCAAAATGTAATATGTTACCTGCTACATCTTCAAAGATGTAATTTAGCATACTCATCCATAAGGCTACACCTTGCTGCTATAGCAGCATATCTTCAAAACAGACAAAATGTGTCCCTATTCAGAATCCCACCTATCAAACCTTTTATGGAGGGACTTAAAAGAATTATCCCTCCAAAGCATCCACCTTCTCCAGTCTGGAACTTACACATAATACTTACCAGACTCACGGGACACCCCTTCGAACCACTTCATTAATGTGAACTACAATTCTTAACATGGAAGGTGGCATTTTTAATTGCTATTACCTCCCTCAGGCGAGTGAGTGAGCTACAGGCACTAACCATTCAGGAACCTTTCATGCAAATACACCACAACAATGCTTCGTACAAACCTTACATTTAAGCCAAAAGTTATATCCACTTCCCACATCATTCAGTCCATAGAATTGCCAGTTTTCTTTCAAAACCCTCAATCCGTGGCTGAAAGAGCTCTTCACACACTAGACGTTAAAAGAGCTCTGTTATATTACGTTGACAGAACAAAATCATTCAGAAAGACAAAGCAACTATTTGTCGCTTTTTCACCACAACATAAGGGTAATCCCAATTCCAAAGCTGGAATAGCCAGATGGATAGTTAAATGCATTCAAATATGCTATCAAAAGGCAAAGGTAGGGAGGACGGTGGCAGTGTCTCCCCGACCCGCTGACGCTTGGTCTGAGAGCGATAGACTTACGCTGCATATGATAATTGCAAATGTGATTTTAAAACTGTAAAATTGAATTGTGAATTTTAAATAGCGCCGTGTTCTTAACTAGTGTATAGTCATTGCTGATTGCTAGCAGCGCTACACGCTACAACATAATATTGGTATTTACCAACTTTACCTAACCTGTGCTCGATCTCTTGTCCTGCCCGCCCCGGTCCGACTCGGCAACCAGTGCCGTTGAGCGGAGGGCAGGTCAGGCAGAGCCAGGTCACTTCCGCCAGCACAGAGCGGTTAGCGCTCTAGTCTGCTGCACATTGGGAGGTATTTAGGCAGCGAGGAGCAGGCGGCATTTGCGGTAGGGAGGACGGTGGCAGTGTCTCCCCGACCCGCTGACGCTTGGTCTGAGAGCGATAGACTTACGCTGCATATGATAATTGCAAATGTGATTTTAAAACTGTAAAATTGTATCGTGAATTTTAAATAGCGCCGTGTTCTTAACTAGTGTATAGTCATTGCTGATTGCTAGCAGCGCTATACGCTACAACATAATATTGGTATTTACCAACTTTACCTAACCTGTGCTCGATCTCTTGTCCTGCCCGCCCGGTCCGACTCGGCAACCAGTGCCGTTGAGCGGAGGGCGGGTCAGGCAGAGCCAGGTCACTTCCGCCAGCACAGAGCGATTAGCGCTCTAGTCTGCTGCACATTGGGAGGTATTTAGCCCCCTCGTCACAGCAAGCGCGCAGCGGTCGCGCGCAGCGAAGCGCCTGAGACGCGCCAGAGAGAAGCCCGTCTGCGCCCGTCCGCGACAGGACGCGGCCAGGGGCCATGGCATTCCCGACTGGTGATATTACGGGTACCAGGCGGGTATATCTCTCTCACACTTTACGTCACTTACGCCCTAATTTGTTTTCTTTTAATTGTTCCCCATCATCCCATTGTTGCCCTGAAGGGCCTTTCTCGTGTAGGTCTTGCCACACACAATTTTTAACGCATAGTGTTTCCTATCAACACTGTTCTGAGAATATCACGACTACTCAGACTTATGGGGGTAGTAACCTATTGTGTAATATAAGATCTTTAGTTAAGCATTCAGCTGAGGTTTGGGATCTTATTTCTACCTACAAGCCAGATATATGTTTCTTAACCGAAACGTGGCTTAAACCTCACACCACCCCCGCTATTACTCTTGGTATACCAATGGGCTATAAGATTGTTAGACAGGACAGACCTAAAAAAACTGGTGGCGGGATAGCAATTGTATTTCAAGACGATATTTCTGTCTCTGTTTTAGATCAATGTTGTACCCCTGACTTTGAGATGATGATATTCAGGATTGATTCATCTACTAAATGTAGTAGGAAAGGAGCCTTGGTTTACCGTCCACCTGGCCCTCTGAAAAATATGCCCAAATTGTTAGTAGAAGCAATTGCACTACATATAAGCACAGATAAAGACTTCTTACTACTTGGGGATTTCAATATTCACAGTGAGGAAGAAAATAACAAGGAGGTACAATCTTTCATGACTGATATCTCTCTTCTGGGACTTAAACAACATAATAGTGGACCCACACATCAAGCGGGGCATACTTTGGACATGATTATTGCCAACTTTCCTGGCATCGAATGTAACATACCCAAACAATATCCTTGGACAGACCATTTTATGCTTGAGTTTTTCATGCCTATAAATACTCCCCGATCCACTGTACATGCCCATATTCCATCTAAACGAAGGCAGTGGCATAAAATTACTAACATCACCTTTGAGCGAAAATACCGCTCCCCCTCTGTCATATGTACGGACGATATTAATAGCGCACTTTCGAAGTGGGATTTAGCAATCGGTGATGTAGTAGAACAAATTGCCCCGATAAAGACCTTTAAAACTAGCTCTACCAAGAAACATGAAGTCTGGTACTCGGAAGACTTACGTAGTTTAAAACGCATAGCTAGGAAATTTGAGAAGACATGGAGAACCTCTCATCTGGAAGGAGACAAAGTCAACTATAGGATGGCTCTTAACACCTATCACAAAGCCATGCGATCTGCTCGCAAGCACTATATCACCGCTCAGTTAGAGGCAGCTGGTAATGACTCAAAAACTTTGTACCAGATTGTCAATACATTTCTGAAGCCCGTTGCTTGCGAAAGTGCAGACATGGCTTCACAACATCTTTGTGATAGCATATCAAGTTTTTTCTCTGATAAAATTGATGCCATCTACAGGAGAATTGAGACTACAAATACTGATGATAGCAGTCAAGATCACTCTGCTTTGGTGCATATGTCATCCACTAAAGCTATAATGTCTCATTCCTTTAATGATTTTCCAGAAATCTCACTGAGTGAGGTCCTAAGTCTAATTACGGATATAAAAAGCGGAAGCCCGGCAGACCGGCTCCCAGCCAGACTCATGGGTCCACTAGGGAGCATACTGGGTCCTGATGTCCAGAGGCTAGTAAACCTCTCATTGACATCTGGAGTAGTCCCACAATGCTGGAAAAAGCTCTTGTCAGACCGATCAGGAAGAATTCTTCTATTCCATGGACCAATTTGTCTAATCTTAGACCTATCTCCCTTTTACCATTCCTGGGGAAAATCACCGAAAAGCATTCAAATAAACATCTATCCACCTATTTGGAACAATCTGGCTGCCTCGATCCATCTCAGTCAGGTTTTAGGCCAAAATATAGCACCGAAACGGCCTTGCTGTCGATAACAGACGATCTTCGGCTGTACCAGGACAAAGGTTATTCTGTGATCCTGGTACTGCTAGATTTATCGGCAGCGTTCGATACTATTTCGCACAACATCCTTATCGAACGCCTGTCTGAGAGTGGAATCGGTGGTATGGCACTGGAATGGATCAGAAGCTTTCTCTCCAACCGCACCCAATCTGTCACCATGGGTGATTTTAGGTCGGAGGAGGTTAACATCACCAAGGGGGTCCCGCAGGGCTCATGTTTGAGCCCGACCTTGTTTAACACCTATGTGGCCCCCTTGGCAGATGTAACCAGAGCTTACGGATTCCATCCAGTATCATATGCTGATGATACGCAGCTGCTCTTCCCTTTCAAACACCTTACACCGGAGATAATACAATCTTTCTCCGATGGAATGAAGGCAGTTGCAAGGTGGATGTCCTCCAATTTCCTCCAATGCAACGTTGGAAAAACGGAGGTAATGCTTTTTGGTGATGTAAAGGTCCAATGGTCTCCTAACTGGTGGCCTCCCGATCTGGGACCAGTTCCTGAGCCCAAAGCAGTGATCAAGAATCTAGGAGTCAGATTGGAACCAGAGCTGACCATGAAACATCATGTCTCCATTACTGTAGGAACATGTTTCCACGTAATAGGTCTCCTCCGGAGGATTTTTCCTTTCCTCCCTGATTCTTATAGGAGAACTCTGGTTCAAGCTCTGATTATCAGTCGTCTTGATTACTGCAATGGCCTCATGGCAGGAGCTAATGAAGAGGATCTTAACCGCCTACAGGTGGTTCAAAATACAGCTGCGAGGTTGGTGCTTAATGCACCTCCTAGGTCTCCTTCTAGACCTTTACTACAGACACTACACTGGTTGCCAATACGGCAACGAGTGAAGTTTAAGATCGGCTGTATAATCCATAAAGGCCTTAATGACTTGGGACCAGAGTAGTTGGCAACAAAATTTGTTCCATACGCTCCTATCCGCACTCTCAGGTCTGGTGAACAGTTTTTGCTAAACATTCCTAAAATTACTAAAGCTAGGCAAGGAGGTAGGGCTCTGTCTGTGGTGGGCCCAAGTTTTTGGAACTCCCTCCCGCCCTCTTTAAAACAATGTAGGAATCATCTTGAATTCAGGAAAAGTCTGAAAACCTTTTTGTTTAGCTTATGCTAAACACTTATTCGCCGGTTTCTTATTAGGTCTCTGGCCATAAAGCATATTTCCTGTGGCTCTTTTCTAAGCTCCTCTACCCCAGGTGTCAAAAGCGCGGAGATACTCCTTCGGGAGTTTATTCATAGCGCTATACAAACCTACAAATAAATAAATAAATAAATAAAGCGCACTTTAACAGTTCCCCCAAAAGCACACTCCGCGTAAAATGGGGGCATCCATGGATTCCTAGGAAATATTCCCTTAGACATATGTAGGACAGCTACATGGTTTACCATACACACTTTTTTACCAAACACTACTGTGTTGACGTGCACGCTAAGGAACAAGCTGCTGTGGGCCAGGCTGTCCTTAAAACTCTTTTTCAAACCAGTGCAGCTGATACAGGCGACCACCGCTAGAGGAGAAACTGCTATACAGTCTATGCTAAGATATGAATTCAGCAGTCCACATGCCTTGTACGGCAAATGCTACTTACCAGTATGCATCTGTTCTTGGCATGTAGGGCTGCTGACATTCATATACCCACCCTCCTCCCCGGTGCCTGTCACAGCTGCATGGTTAGTCCTTACATACATTTACATGGTCATCTCTTACTTTCCTATACTCCATCTTTGCCACAATGGCGAAAAACAATCTGAAGCTGGAGAAGATGCCCATGTGCACTGTAGTCCAGGGGAGGAGTCACCTATCTCGTGATACTTCGAAGACTCTTCCAAGACAACAAGGTGCAAACATCCGGACCCAACACTAGGCGGCGATCTATGCTAAGATATGAATGTCAGCAGCCCACATGCCAAGAACAGATGCATACTGGTAAGTAGCATTTGCCTTTCTAGTAGCTATTACCTCTTTTAGGAGAGTTAGTGAGAATCAAGCTTTCACTATACAAGAACCATTTTTACAAATACACCGTAATAAAGTGGTTCTCAGAACAAATCCTAAATTCCTTCCAAAAGTCATTACTCCGTTTCATTTAAACCAATCTCTAGAGTTACCAGTGTTTTTCCAAAACCCAGACTCTGTAGAAGAAAGAGCTACACACACTGGACGTTAAAAGAGCTCTCCTCTATTATATAGACGGGACCAAATCCTTTCGCAAAACAAAGCAATTGTTTGTAGCTTTCTCTCCACCACATAAGGGCAACCCCATCTCTAAAGCTGGAATTGCAAGGTGGATTGTAAAATGTATACAAATATGCTATCAAAAAGCAAAACTTACATTAACAGTTCCTCCTAGAGCGCACTCTACACGCAAGCTAGGAGCCTCCATGGCTTTTAGGGAACATTCCCCTTGAAGGCATCTGCAAGGCAGCAACATGGTCTACAACACACACCTTCACTGATCACTATTGTGTTGATGTGCAAGCTAAGCAGCAAGCTGCAGTAGACCAAGCTGTCCTTAAAACCCTCTTTCAAACTACTGCAACAGATACAGGTGACCACCGCTAAGGGGAGACACTGCTGTACAATCGATGCAGAGTAAGATCTGCAGCTCATATGCCTCGAAAGGAAAATGCTACTTACTAGTATGCATCTGTTCTTGGCATGTAGAGCTGCAGATTCTTACACGCCCTCCCCGGGGCCTGTATTTGTTCCAGTTCTATCTTAATTAGATATACACGCATGGACATCCTTTTTTCTTTCTACAAACTCCATCATTTCCTATCATGGCGAAAAACAATCTTAAGGATGGAGCCGATGCCCATGCGCACTATCGTCCAAGGGTGGAGTCACCTATCTTGTGACTACAAAAGACTTCTTCCTAGACGGCAACAACATGCAATCATCCGAGCCCAACACCAGGTGGCGATCTAATGCACAGTGTAAGAATCTGCAGCTCTGCATGCCAAGAACAGATGCATACTGGTAAGTAGCATTTTCCTTTAACTGTACTTACCAGTAACTTGAATTTCCTTCAATAGGAATCCATTGTACGGTTTTCACCAGAAAAGTTTCTAAGTGTCGATTTTTCAAAAACTACAAATATTCCTTAAAAATCGCCTGTATGACTTAAACTTAAACTCAACTTTTAAAATACAATAATATTCCATAAAAATCACTACTGTAACCAAAAGTCTTTTACTTAACTGTTTACAGGAGATGTCCCAGGACTGAATCTAGGATCCAGTCCTGTGGTTAGAAAAGTAATCCATAAAGTAACTAATTGCATTTATCTAGAAATTCCCATTGAGCTCAATGTTGCATTGTGTTTAAAATTGTGTTGCCTATTGCAACAACTGTAACTATTATAATCAAAAAGTCTATTACCTATTTGAAAAGTATTTAACTAAAGTAATTCATTCCGAGAAAGTATATTTTGATACCTTGTTGGTTCTAAAAATAAAACAATATATTTTTGTATACAAAACAATTGGCCTAGAGTTCAGTTCTTGAGTGTGTGAGGCCATTTGCTGACTGAGTGTGTACAACAAATGCTTTACACTGTCCTCTGATACTCCCTTACTGCTCTACCAAGCTACCACTTTAGAGAGTAAAGTTATATCTTTCTTTAGCCTCTGCTAAACCTCTGGGGACTGTGGACTCTGTACATACTGAACCTTTTTTTGGTCCAGTATATACACAGAACACCTTTCCAACAGGTACCCAGGGCCTATGTTCTTTCCCTAAAACTGCATTGAAGCCTATACCCATTTGGTATCGTTGGCCACAGGTCAGCCCCTGGTAAATGGTACCACAGGTACCCAGGGCGCTGCAACCAGATAAGGCCTCTAAGGGTTTCAGCACTTAATGTCCCACCCTTAGAGGTCCTGTACCATTACACTCACACCAGAGTGTTATGATCCCACTCAGGAGTCTAAAGGATAACAAACCCCCAAGAAGTTGGAACGTTATCCTCGCTCACGAGAAGGGAAGGTAAGTCCCTGGAAAAATCCAAAAGGAGTACCAAACCTCCATACAAACCAACCAAAGAAAGGGGGGGTCAAAGGACGATGTTCCAGAAGAAAAACAATTCAGTAACTAAAGTTTGGCATTGATATAGGTCATGGAATTGTTTCCAAAAAAGAACTAAAACATTGTCCAAAAGCGAAAGACAAATACAGCTTTGTGCAGGGCAAAAGCGGAGAAAAAACAGACCACGCAGTAGCATAGAAAAGAGTGTTGGCAGAGTAGACCACCCATGCTAAGAAACAGACATCATACATCCACAAGGAACCTTGAGAGAAAGAAATGACAAGTGTCCTTTGCACCCATGCTTAACGGGACACACCACGAAGGGGCCCTAAGGTAGAAAGAAAAGTAAGCACATTGACTAGTGCAGCAGCTGAAAATGTACCCTAGGTTAAGTATGCCCTCTTTCCTTGCAAGAAGGCACCGGATAAAGTGTAAGGAAAAGGAGAAACTCCATGCACCATCCTACCAAACACACAACACAGTCTGCCTGTAAGGGGTACCAAAGTGACAGAAAACAAAAAAAGGAATCCCTGTAGGGTATACCAACTGTAGGAAGTGGACTATAAAAGAGATATAGTGTAACAGTCAGGCTTATCAGAGGGTAGTGTGAATGTATTTCTTGCACACACTCGCACAAGGCAGGGACACACTCAATGAGTAGCTCCAGGCTAATGTTTACAAAAATACTACTTTAGGTACGATTACAGGTAAGTAGACTTTTTAGAGACCTCACATTATCCATACGAGGCATTTGAGCTCTTGATATCCTGCTTTGCATAGACTAGACCGCAGTAAACTCCCAAAGCGGTGACTAACCTGTAGCTGGTGTAGTGGTTTGAAAGTGTTTTAAGAACTGTCTGGCCTACTTTAGCTTGTTGCCTTGCTAACACATCTACACAATAGTTTTTGGTGAATGTGTGCAGTGTTGTTGGAAAGTGGGTTTCTGTTGCAGTAACACCCTCACTTTTTTCCAGACTACTAATGCACTTTGACTTGATGTGCCCTAGGTCCCTGCCAATCAAGTTCCCAGGGCCTGTGTTCTTTCCCCAAAACTAACCCAATTGGCATTTCTGGCCACAGGTCAACCCCTGGTAAATGGTACCACAGGTACTGTGACCGTGGAAGACCCCCAAGGGTTGCAGCACTTATTGTGCCACCCTAGGAGGCCCTGTACTTTTACACACACACTGCCTTTGCAGGCTCCATGTTTTGGTGCCGAACAAAGTGAAGAGTCGACATGGCACACATCTGTGTGTGCCATGCCTACAACCCACTGCTCTGGCATTGTTCAGTCACCCCTCTAGCTTGGTGCACTAAACCAGTGGTGAGGGTACAGGTGCATGAGCCATGTACCCCTACAGTGTCTAAGTTCATTCTTAGACATTGTAAAGGCAGTGCTGCCATTAAGAGTATATGGTGCTGGGAGTTTGTCATTACGAACTCCATAGCACCATAATGGCTACACTGAGTAGTTTGGTATCAAACCTGTCAGCACATTAAAACCACACTGGCGATTTAATGAAAAATGCACACAGAAGGCATCTTAGAGATGCCCCCTGATTCCTAACCTACCACTAGTGTCCATGCTGAGTGGCTGCTTTCAGCTGCCACCACCAGACATGTCTGTGGACACCTGGGTCGAGACCCTACTTTCTCTGGGGCCGGAAACAATGCACATCCTGGGACGAGGTGCCAAGCCTCATACCCGCAGGATGGACAGGGCTCACAAAGGGGAAGCTTCAAAGGCTTGCTACTTTGGTGAGCTTCACCAGGCCAGTTGCTGCTTACAGCAACTGGTCCCCACTGGGTCTGACCCCCGCTTTTGACGGGAGAACCCGTGGGAAAAACAAGTGAGGAAGAGAGGTGTGCCCATCTTTGCTAACTCCACCCGTCAGGTGGCGGAGGTGGGGGGGGGACGGGGGGACGGGGGACGACGACACAGCAAACCAGGGAAAGGCTTATGCCCCCTCTCACTGGAGGGTGGCATAATAGGGAGTGCACCCATCCCAAGGAAGGGACCCATTGGTCCCAATCTTTTATCTACCTGTAACGCCCCTAAATCTAGTATTCAGTGGCACCCCTGAACCTTGCTTCCTCAGGCAAGAAGAAACTACAAGAGAAGGACCGAATAGGCGTGCAGAAGCCAACATGAGGAAGACGCCCACTGACTTGTCCCCAGCCCTACCGGCCTGTCTCCGCCTTGAACCTGCTCCTGCGAAATCCCGGTGTGTCCTGCAGCCAGCAACCTCGAAAACCACAGAGGACCTGCCTGCCTTCAACCTCAGACTGTCTTCCGGGAACACCAGATTTGTTAATCTGCAACCTCTGGTTCAAACAGGACACCGCGGATCCTCCCCACTCTGCACCCACTGTCCATGGCCCGAGCTCGAGTGGGCAAACACCAGGAGGAGGTCTCTCCCCTGGGTGTCATGCTAAGTTTCCACGCACCGACTTTCACGAGGTCTGGAACCTGTACTTATCCTCGGTACACAAAGAAAAATCCTGCGAAGCGTGTAGATTGTTCCGATCAAAGAAGACTATCCGTGATCGTCTGGCTCGACGCCACGAGATGCAACGTGGCAGCAGCTCCGTGCCGGACATCTATGGCGAAGAACAACACCTTCCTGCTGCAGAAGCCAACAATAGCAAGAACTGGTCTCAGTGTCCGAAGCAGACTCCGACAGGGAGGAAGACCTGAACGTCACCCCAGGTCAAAGTACCTTGAGTACAGATCCCCATGTACCCACTCAACTAAAAGAGAAGGCTCCTGTGTCACTCTCACCCTCGGGCTCCGGTCGACACCGAGATAAAGTTTTGGATGCCCCGCCCTCCAGCTCGGCTATCAAACATAAACCAAAGCCCTCGGGCTCGAGCTGGCCCCATACTGGTGCTGAACCAACAGCTTTGGCACCGAAACATAAGGAGAGACATGTGCCACTTACCACGTCATCTGCCATGCCCATAATACATCACGATTGCATTTACATAAAAGAGGGCGAGACGCCATCGGCCATCTTGATAGAGATGGAAGCGAGTTTGAGTGCGGAGACAGTGCGTGCTTACAAGATAAAGGCCCCTTGATTAATGCCCCAGACTTCCATTGTTTTTTTTGTTGTTTTTTTTAAAAACCTTTATTGAGTCAATCAAAGCAGTACAAGCGCAGGCCTACAACCACAGGGGCTGGCCGCAAACTCAGGAGATACAAACAGGAGCATTACACATGTTTACGGCTCAAGGAGCTATCGCGGCGTAGTCATGATACGTGGTCGTAGGTTCCACAAAACATAAGGATAAAAGAGGTTTCATTTTTATATTTTGAAGAAGTAACTGTGGCTATATCATCGAAGGCATCACACTGCACGATACACTAGAAGAGACGGGAGGGGAGTATCCCCCCACGCAATCAGGAATCGGTGATAGCAATACGGCATGAGACACAGTACGCCCGCCGAAGGCAGGCCAGGAGGAAGGGTCAAACAATGGCAAGCAATGTATCGAAAGCATCATCCGAAAAACCAAGCCGTCCGAAACCACAAAAGAGAGGCAAGTGCAGATGCCCGACAGAGAGAAGGATGAAAGGAAAAGATACAGCCAACCCTACTAAGAAGGAAAAAGAAAGGGACCATAAACAAAACAAACTAAAATAACAAACCCCCCCCAACACCCTCCACCCTACATCACCATAATGGCTATGGCCTATCCCATTAACAGCGCGCCTGTCGCCCCGGAAATACCAAAAGAAGGAAAGAAAGGATCCCAGCGTATAGACCCGAAATTTAGAAAAGAGAGGAAAGGGGCCCAATGCCCAACGAAATAAAAGAAGGGCCCAAGAAAGGGAAGAAGAAAGAAGAAAGGGACCATAGAACAAAACAAACTAAAATAACAAATCCCCCCCCACACCCGCCACCCCACACCACTGTAATGGCTACGGCCTACCCCACTAACAGCGTGCCTGTCGCCCAGGAATTGCCCCACAGAAAAGAAAGAAAAAGAGTAGATTCGTAAAAACTGGGGGAGGGCCCTCAATACAGGCTCCCAGCCGACCCTTCCCGCAAAATATACTCCTCCCCAAGAGACATAACCCACAGCAATAATCAATCGAATCAATCAGTAATGGGGAGAATCATCAACAGTTCGCACTAAAAGGCACAGTAAAGTAACACGCGCCCCCCATCCCCGCCAGCCCCCTAATTGTCAACATTGTAAGGGATACATCTTATCCTTGGCCTGTCTTTACGAGTTCCCGAAGGCACATCCGCCGATCGATTCCCGCATCCGCCGATACAAGGAAACAAAGAGGCCAAACAAAGGCGGAGAGCAACACAAGCATACAAAATGGACGTCGCTGGCCACAAGCAGAGTCTCCGGCCCAGGCGGCCATCTTCCCCAAGACATTCCCAGGACCCGCAGTCCACAGCAGGGATGCGAGTACAAAGACGGAGGAAATAGGCACGGGCACCAGCCGTCGCTGCGACAAAGCATAGGACGTCGGTAGCGGAGCAACGTACGGAACCGCTAACAGGTGTTGTGAGAGGGAACCATCAGAATAGTCAAAAGCCACGGATAGTTGTCCACAGTTCAACGCATTGTCCATTAGCGCCCACACTCCTCCGCGTACACGGGTGGTCACGGTACTCGCCTCGAAAACAATTCGGGGCCGATCTTCATGTACCAAGAAGTCGTCCGACCGTGAGTGTCCCAGTGCGAGCATGACACCATCCAGCTTCCTCCCGAGCTCACGTGAACAGTGTTCCCAGGCAAATCGAAAGTTATCAATAGCAGCAAGTATGTCACCGCAGCACAACGTAGCCCCTGTTGTACATACCGCAGCGCCTCTTGATTGCACCCACTCCACCTCTTGTTTCACCCCGGGAGCCAGGATAGCATTCTCCATCTCATCCAGGCAGCATTCCGGTGTTTCCATCGTAAATGGGGACTGGGAGGTAGTCAGAGGCGAGGGCAGCCCGATGCAATCACATTCCGGTTCGCAGAGACATGGAGGGCAGAACCCAAAGCAACGGTCTCCTGCAGCGTTCATCAGCGCTCCGGTGCAGCGTCAGCCGACAATTCGGGAGTGGCCCGCGAAAACCGGGCCGAGTCTCAAACAGCGTCTGATTAGTCACCATCTGCGCTCCACATATATATTAAGTTCCCACCAGGTCATCGCTTAAGGGGTGCGCCACGGCCGCTTTGCTTGTCAAGCAGGACGCCTGTGGTAAGAATCCGATCGCCGGATCTGGCACTCCTGTGGACCGACTCCGCCCCAGTGCAGATGGCCGCTGTTGTTGCATCAGCACCCGGCCATGTTTAGAAGCAGATGCCCTGGCTCCAGAGTCTCTCAGGGCCGCCGACTGCCATCGCAAATATCTCCGGTTAGGAGGCCAGCAGGGAGCACGGGAACACGCTATCAGTTTCAGCGCTCATTCCCACACACCAAATTAAAGCGCAATGTCAGGATAATGACAGGAGAGTCGTGCGGGGCTTGGAGGATCACGGAGCTGGGAGCCTACACGTCCGTTCGCATCGCCATCTTGGCTCCTCCCCCAGACTTCCATTGTTAACTAACCGGCAAGAGGTTTACGAGTTTTCTCTTTGCCCGGCAGGAGTGTAAGTTCGGATGAATCATCGCGATTAACAAAAAACAAAGCATACAAAAGGTAGGCGATGTTTGGTGCCCCCGACTAGCTTGTACATACTAACAACAAGAGGACTAGTGCAGAGCGATTCATTCTTATAATTCTAAACGTTTGTTACAGGAAACCCATAGATGGTTACACCTTCTCTGCTATTAAACCGCCGGACGGCAAATTGAAGGTCAGTCCTTTTCCCTTAACAAAACGATGTCGTAGATTTCAATAGGCAAATACATAAAGTGCTAATACAAACCCCCACATTTTTTTGATCAGATTGCCCACACATAATAAGTGAATTCCTCGGTGCATCAGCACACAGCAGCACACCTCCTCCTCCCCCAAAAAGAGCCTGGTATGTAAAGACTCTTCATTTTAACATATAGTACTAAATGTGATTAAAAGTATAGAGGCTATCAGTTGATTCATACAGTAAAATGCTTTTTTCTTTGCATCCTTCAGACACAAATAATAAAAGCCCTTATGAGAGACCGGGGACTTCTGTCCTGGTCTTGAAACGAGTCGGCAGTTTTATTGGTGGAATATAACTTTATTTACAAAACTAGGACTCACCAGTCCAGACATTATAGATTTGCTGTCATTTATTTGATAATATTCCCCAATTACTAGATTTCTCTCATTTATTGACTGTTTATGTATTATTTTTTGTGTAATGTATTCATTTCTTTGTATGATGTTTGATGTTCACACATTATTTTTGACATTGTTTGTTTTTCTATTATGTACAAAAGTGTAACTATTTCAATGTACAGTGTTTTTTTGTCATTCTAAGTGTAAGTAATTTTCCAAAAAAAACCAAATAATTAACAAAGAATAATGTTGTCAGGGTTTGTTTGAATAAATATTTCCAGCCCTAAAAAGGTTCTTTCTTTAAGTAAGTGTGGCTCAGGCACTTGGTGTGTTTTACACTTACCACGTCATCGGCACCAAGGACCCCTTCAACACCGAAAACCTAGGAGCCGAAGCCCTCCAAAACAAAACAAAAGATTTGGAACCAAAATCATCTAAGTCCAAATCCTCGGAGTTTAAACGCTCTACACCCAAAAGCTCAGAGTCCATACCCTCCGTGCCGAAACGTTCAGAGCTGAAATATACCACTCCGAGGACTCCTCAGCCTAAACCGGCTAAAACTAAGCATTCGGATTCCAAACACTCGGCACCCAAAGACATTGAGCCCAAACCTTTGATGCCGAAATCCACTTCTAGACAGAAGGAAACTCCTTCCAAAGAACTTCCATCTGAAGACACACCTTTGGATCCAAAATAGTGATTTTTAAGGAATATTATTGTATTTTAAAATTTGACACTTCGAAACTTTTCCAGGTGAAATTACCAATGTTATCCTATGGAAGGAAATTCAATTTGTAGGTAAAGTATGGTCCTGTTACTTTTGTAATCCAGTGCTGGGCTCTTAGGGTCTTAGGTTCAGCACTGGGACATCTATCTAAAACAGGTAAGTTATTACGTTTTTATCGTTGGCACGATTTTTAACGAATATTTGTAATTTTAAAAAATCGACACTTAGAAACTTTTTCAGCAAAAAGCAGGCAATGATATCCTATGGAAGGAAATTCGAGTTACTGGTAAGTACGGTTAAAATTACTTTTCAGGGTCAGCACTGGGCTAAAAGATGCAGCACTGAGGTCTCTCCTGATAACAGGTGAGTAAATCTGAATTCGTTGTTCGGCTGATTTTAGATGAATATTTTAAAGTTCCAAAACTCCACACTTAAAAGAATTTCCAAGTGAAACCAGTCAGTGTTAGGCTATGGAAGAAAAGTGAATTATCGGCTTTTACAGAAGTACTCGACTGGCAAAGTTATGGTTCTGGCGTAGACTGGGGGGGGTCTCCCAAGGTCAGGTAGGTACAGTTCGTACACCCTCAGCGCACGGGCAGCCGGTGTAGAGGTAGTTAGGCCCAATGTTCTCCAATGAGAGGCAGGGCCCTTCGGTTGGTGGCTGCTGGCTAGCAGGCCACGTGGCTGTGGGAGCTGGGCTCCTGGGTTCGAGGCATGTGGGCTGCTAAATTCATATCTTAGCATTAGATCGCCGCCTAGTGTTGGGCTCGGATGATCGCACATTGTTGTCCTGGAAGAGTCTTCGAAGTATCCTGAGATAGGTGGCTCCTCCCCTGGACTACAGTGCGCATGGGCATCGGCTCCATCCCCAGATTGTTTTTTTCCGCCATTGGGTTCGGATGTGGTCTCGACGTCTTACTGTCGGAACCAAGAAAAACTAACTTTTAGCGGCCAAAAGGCCTCGATTTTCTTGCGTCGGTATTGTCTGCGCACGGTCTCGAGTCTTCCGTCTCTTGGAGCCGGAATAAGCAGAGTTTTCTTCGCTCTCGGAACTTTGAGGCCTTCTCATCGCGACACGACTGCAAAACTTTTCAGACATGGAGCGGAGCCCGTTTAAGTACTGCCCGCTCTGTGGGTCCAAGTACCCACACATCGATCTACACCCCGTGTGTAACAAATGCCTTTCGCCTGACCACGACGACGGCAAGTGCAAGTTGTGTGCACAGTTCCGCTCGAAGAAGACTCTCAAGCTTCGGCGCGCGGTGCGCATGGAAGCTAAACAAGCGGCCCCGGATCCGCAGAACATCTTCGGCGACCAGGACGAAGAGGACCAGGGTCATCATCTCCAAATCTCCCCACCCGAGACGGAGGTCGAGGCGGATCCGGGAGACGACGACGGAGTCGCGGGTCAAGGCCTTGAATACGTCGACGAGGTAGGAGACGACGATGAGATTTATGGGGCCGCGGCAGACAGCTCGGGGGACGAGCTCTGCCCCGAAGGTTACGAGGATACCGACCGGGACACGGGATCGCCTGTCGGCCTTACCCAAGACCCGTTGCCGCAAGCCACAGCCCCGCCTTCGGGCCCGGCCACGGACTTACTTGCTGAGCAGACTGTTTCGAAACCGAAACCGAAACCATCGGGATCGACAACACCTAAAATGGCCGACCCGAAAACGAAACCGAAACTTAAGGACTCGAGTGTCCCTAAGATGGCTGCCGTGCCGGTGAAAACGACGGTGCCCGCTACCCCATCGACTCCGTCGACCTCCGGTCCGCAGAAGTCGAAGAAGTCCGTCGATTCCGATGCTGCAAAATCGAAACCGACGCCAGAGGAGGGGTCCTCCAAAAAAGATGGTCGGCACGGGTCAGCGGCTACGACGCCGTCCAAGCCCGCCAAAGTCGGCTCCAAGGAGGCTACGCAGGCACACGGAAAGAAGTCTGCGCCCCGAACACAGGAATCTGAGGCGGTTAAGACAGGATCCGCGCCCAAAGCGCACAAGGCCCACAAGGACGTCGGATCCGAGGGAAAGATCAGACCATCCTCGTCAGCGCCGAAACAAACTGTGAGTGAGCCGTCCCTCATAGCCGAATCACTGCAAAGAATCAGGGAGAAGGCCTTTGCCCCGTCGGCTCCGATACCATCGCCGCAGCCGCAAAAGGACACTCCAGCGAAGCCTTCTGGGAAACTTCTCTTTATTTTGCCGCCGAAGGAGGCGCCGAAAGCATTTTCAACCAAATCGGCACCGAAACAGGTGATTTCTTCACCGACTGGCCCGCTTCCACGTCTGGTGCTCGAATCAGAGGACGATTCAGAGCACTTCATCGACGCTGACACAGGCAAACTGACCCTCTATAAGAGGAAAATCACTTCGGAGCCAGTGGACTCCTATGTCATCCCACTAAAGAAGAAGAGGGTGCCCCTTGACGCCTCAGGCCTCACGGAACCAATCCAGCCTCCTCCGAGACGGAGCCCTACTCCCTCCCCAGAACACTCTGCGGGTGAGGGGTATGATGAAGACGAGCAGTACAATTTCCCTATCAATGAACCTGATGCACAACCGGATTCATATGATGACACTGGTGACCAGAACACCCAGGGTGTGGGGCAGGACCCGCAGCTTTTTAATGCACGTGCATCCCCGACTGAGGATTCAGCAGGTTTTCATGCACTACTCGAAAGGGCGGCAGCCAATCATGATGTGGACATGCATGCCGACCCGGTTGAGGAAGACTTCCTTTTCGACACTTTTTCAGTCTCTGAAAGGACAGTAAAGACACTGCCTATGCTTAAAGGAGTCCTCAAGCATGCTGGGGACATATTTAAGGAGCCTACAAGAGCGAGAGTGGTCAACCCTCGCATTGAAAAAAAGTACAGACCTGCGCCTGCGGACCCCGCATACATCCGGGGACAATTGCCACTGGACTCTCTTGTGGTCGCCAATGCCAGGAAACGTGCCAACTCCCAGACAACGGGTGAAGCTCCTCCCCCGGATAAGGAGTCCAAAGTGCTAGAGGCAGGGGGCAAAAGAGTAGCTGCACAGGCATCAAACTTTTGGCGCATCGCCAATACACAGGCACTCTTGGCGCGTTACGATAGGGCGCACTACGACACCCTAGAACAGATTGTACAACACCTGCCTCCACAGTTCCAAGAAGCCACCCAACTGCTCATTGAGGAAGGAAAGCTAATCTCAAACGCAGCCATCAAGTGTGCACTTGACGCTGCGGACACAGCTGCTAGAGCTATCAACACTAGCGTTATGCTGAGACGACAAGCGTGGCTCCGCATCTCAGGGTTTAAACCGGATATTCAGACAACAATCCTTAATCAGCCAGTCAATCCTGAAAGTCTGTTTGGTCCAGATGTTGACACCACCCTAGAGAAAATAAAGAAGGACACAGAAACTGCTAAGTCCATGGGGGCCCTGCAGTCACAACAGTTTCGTGGCAGCAATTTTCGTCGCTCAGGTGCACGTGGAGTCACCAGAGGACAAATGGGTCAACAATCCCAGTTCTCTAAAGGTGGGGCACAATCCTCGTTCACAAAACAGAACAAGGGAGGTTACAGAAATAACAGCAACAGAGGTCGCGGCAGAGGAAACAACAGCTCCCGCTCCTCTGCTCCAAGCAAACAGTGACTCTCTGTCACTGCCCCCCGACCACCTAACACCTGTCGGGGGGAGACTACAGCAGTTCCTGCCCGTCTGGAGAAACATCACCACAGACAGGTGGGTGCGACAACTAGTCCAGTATGGTTATTGCCTAGAGTTGAGGTCCACTCCACCCAACATCCCGCCAAGGCAAAGGCCTATGTCCGCAGAGCACTTGCTCTTATTGCAGCAGGAAGTAGTGGTGATGCTGCAAAAGGGAGCAATCGAGCTCGTGCCGGTGGGAGAGGAAGGCACAGGGGTTTATTCCCTGTACTTCCTTATTCCAAAGAAGGACGGATCTCTCAGACCCATTCTAGATCTACGTCCCCTCAACCTGTACATACTGTCAGAACATTTCCACATGCTTACACTGCAACAGATTCTTCCATTGCTAAACCAGGGAGATTTCTTAGCAACCTTAGATCTCAAGGATGCTTATTTCCACATTCCACTACACCCGTCACACAGGAAATACCTCAGGTTCACTATTCAAGGCAGGCACTACCAGTTCAAGGTCCTACCCTTCGGAGTCACCACAGCCCCGAGGGTGTTCACCAAGTGTCTGGCGACAGTAGCGGCGCACCTCAGGAGGCAGAACATCCATGTCTACCCCTACCTAGACGACTGGCTCGTGCAAGCCAAGTCAGAGCAACAGTGCGCCGCAGACATGTCGACTACCATTCACCTTCTTCACGATCTGGGTTTCTCCCTGAACTACCCAAAATCGCATCTTCAGCCGGCACATGTCCGGCAGTTCCTAGGTGCGACGATCAACACCCTGACGGCCATGGCTCAGCCAAACCAAGTCAGGATAGACAGCATGCAGGCTCTGATCCAAAGGTTCAGGCCACAACACTCGCTTCCAGCGAGAGTGTTCATGCAGTTGATAGGCATGATGGCCTCCTGCATCTTCATAGTCCCTCACGCACGGCTACATATGCGCCCGCTCCAGGAGTGCTTAGCGAATCAGTGGACACAGGCTCGTGGGCAATTGACAGACCTAGTGTTGGTTACCAGTCGGGCATACGACTCTCTGCATTGGTGGACTCCACACAACCTTTGCAAGGGCCGACTGTTCCAAGAGCCTGTGCCGCAGATTGTCCTGACAACGGACGCATCTCTCCAGGGATGGGGAGCTCATGTGCTCACTTACACAGTGCAGGGACTATGGACGACGCAGCAACAGAAGATGCACATCAACTATCTGGAACTGATGGCAATCTTCATGGCGCTCAAGTCCTTGATTGTACATCTGTGCAACAAAGTCGTGCTAGTCCGGACGGACAACATGACCGCGATGTACTACATTCAAAAGCAGGGAGGCACCCACTCGCCACAGCTGTCTCATCTGGCTCAGAGCATGTGGAAGTGGGCCATTCAGAGGAACATTTTCCTCATGGCAGAACACCTCCCAGGAAAGGACAATCAGATGGCGGATCTGCTCAGCAGGTACAGCCATCAAATGCACGAGTGGGAGTTACACCCATCTGTCCTCCACCCGTACTTCCAGCAGTGGGGTCATCCGGAGATAGACCTGTTTGCCACAAAAGAGAACGCAAAATGCCAACACTTTGCCGCCAGGTTCCCTCACCCACAGTCGCAGGGGAATGCGATATGGATGAACTGGTCAGGCAAATTTGCGTACGCTTTTCCGCCAGCCCCTCTAATACCGCTGGTCGCAAGAAAGCTAAGGCAGCACGAGATGACTCTCATCCTAGTTGCTCCAACGTGGGCGCGCCAGGCTTGGTACACCACGTTCCTCGAACTCTCAGTGGTGCCGCATCAAAGACTGCGCCTCACGCCCAGTCTTTTGACGCAGAACCATGGAGAAATTCAGCATCCAGATCCGCAACAGCTCCACCTGGCGATCTGGCTCCTGAAGTCCTAGAGTTTGGATACCTTAACCTACCTCCGGAATGCATGAACATCATCAAGGAGGCGAGGAAACCAACTACTAGAGCATGCTATGCTGCAAAGTGGAAGCGTTTTGTCATTTACTGTACAGCCAATTACATCAACCCGCTAGATGCATCTATCCCCAACATCATCTGCTATCTGTTGCATCTTTACAAGTGCAATCTAGCGTACACTTCCATTCGGATACATCTATCCGCCATAGCGGCTTATCTCCAGAACAGGCAGCACCTCTCTGTCTTCAGAGTGCCTGCCATTAAAGCCTTCCTTGAAGGTCTGAAACGAGTCATTCCCCCAAGAACACCGCCAGCTCCGGTGTGGAACCTCAATGTCGTTCTCACCAGACTGATGGGACCACCATTTGAGCCACTGCACTCGTGTGAACTCCAGTTCCTTACGTGGAAAGTAGCTTTCCTTGTAGCTATTACGTCTCTGAGGCGTGTCAGTGAGCTGCAGGCGCTCACAATCCAAGAGCCATTCATTCAAATTCATCCAAATAGGGTAGTGCTACGCACTAACCCCAAATTCCTTCCGAAGGTGGTGTCACAGTTTCATCTAAACCAAACTATTGACTTACCAGCATTCTTTCAAAACCCGCAAACGGTAGCGGAAAGAATGCTCCATACCTTAGATGTACGGAGGGCGTTGATGTACTACATAGACAGAACACAACCCTTTAGAAAAACAAAACAACTCTTTGTTGCCTTCGCACCACAACACAAAGGCAACCCGATTTCCAAGGCAGGGATAGCCAGATGGATTGTTAAGTGCATCCAGATATGTTATCAAAAAGCCAAGCGCACTTTAACAATACCCCCCAGAGCGCACTCCACACGCAAACTGGGGGCATCCATGGCTTTCCTAGGGAACATTCCTTTAGAGGATATTTGCAGAGCAGCCACGTGGGTTACACCACATACCTTTACAAAACACTACTGTGTTGATGTGCATTCCAAGCAGCAAGCTGCTGTAGGACAGGCTGTTCTGAAGACACTTTTTCAGGTTTCTGCAGCTGGCACGGGCAACCGCCGCTGATGGAGGGACTGCTATGTATTCTATGCTAAGATATGAATTTAGCAGCCCACATGCCTCGAACTGAATATGCTACTTACCAGTATGCATCTGTTCTTGGCATGTAGGGCTGCTAACATTCATATCGCCCGCCCTCCTCCCCGGTGCCTGTCGCAGCTGCAGATATACTATTGTATTTATTCATTAGCATGGACATCCTTTACACTTTTCACTCCATCTTCTGCCACAATGGCGAAAAACAATCTGGGGATGGAGCCGATGCCCATGCGCACTGTAGTCCAGGGGAGGAGCCACCTATCTCAGGATACTTCGAAGACTCTTCCAGGACAACAATGTGCGATCATCCGAGCCCAACACTAGGCGGCGATCTAATGCTAAGATATGAATGTTAGCAGCCCTACATGCCAAGAACAGATGCATACTGGTAAGTAGCATATTCATTACTTGGTATGGGCAAATGGGGAAGTAGGATAGAACTAAGGTTGCACTGCCAGGGGCACTCGGTTGGCTGGGTTCAGGGTGCTTTTGAGCCGTTGGGCGCTCAATGTTCTTCAATAGAGATCTTGAAAAGGGAACAAAGGCTGCAGGCTCGGGGACGGAGAGTCTTCGGGAGCGACCAACAGTTCGAGGGGTAAGTTGGGATCTTGGAGGATATGTAGGCACCCCGGAGTTGGGCACAGGAGGCCGTGGGGCGCCGGATGCAGGGGTGTCTTTTGACGTCTGGAAATCTTACACTCTGCTGGTCGTGGTTGGAGGGGTCCCTGGTTCTGAGGCTGCAGGCGTCTGGGTCATCGAGGAGGGTCATTGGGCACTGGATTCCACATCAGAATCGCCGGGGGACGTCATCGGTGTCTTTGTCCACTCAGGCACAGGCCGGGCTCGGCGGGTGCAGTGTGCTGGATTCGCGGCTCCTGGCTGGCACCAGGGGTATTGCTGTGTGAGCAGAACCACTGCTCCAGGGAGTCCCAGTCTCTAAGAGGGTCAAGGCAAGCAGGTCCTCCGGGGTTCTCGATTTTGCTGCCCGCAGGAGATGCCGGGATTTAGCAGAAACAGGTTCAAGGATCAACAGGCCGGTAGGGCTGGGGCCAAGTTAGTTGGTTCCCCACCAGTATTCCCTCCAGAGTGGGGGTCAGAACCAGTGGGGTCCAGTTGCTGAGTACAGTAAGTGGCCTGGGGAAGCTCACAAAGGCGGTATGCATTTGAAGCTTCCCCCTGCCCATCCTGCGGGAGGAGACTTAGCACCTCGCCCAGGATGTGCATTGTTGCAGGCCCGAGAGAGCGGGGGCTCTCCACCCAGGGGTCCAGCAACATGTCTACTGTGTGGCAGCCTAGGCAGCCTCTCAGACAAGACGTGGATTGTAGGGTCGGTTTCAGGGGGCATCGCTAAGATGCTCTCTGTAGTGCATTTTACATTACTGGCATCGGTGTGGGTTTAATGTGCTGTGAAGTTTGATATCAAACTTGTCAGTCTTCAGTATAGCCAATATGGTGCTGTGGAGTTCGTAATGACAACCTCCCAGCACCATATTCTCTTAATGGCATCATTGCACTTATAGTGCCCAGGAATGGCCCTGGGTACTGTAGGGGCACAGGGCTCATGCACCTGTGCCCACACCACTGGCATAAGGCACCCAGCTAGAGGGGTGACTGATGTATGCCAGGGCAGTGGGTTTGTGGGCCTGGCACACAGGGATGTGTGCCATGTCGACTCTGTTTAGTACTGCACCAGGACACTCAGCCTGCAAAGGCGTGTGTGTCTGTCAGAGTGCAGGGCCCTTAAGGGAGGCACAATACTTGCTGCAGCCCTTAGGGGTCTTCTCTGGTCACAATGCCCTGTGTACCTATGGTACCATTTACCAAGGGCTGGCATGTGGCAAGCGTTGTGAATTGGGTTTTCGCTTCAATACAGTTTTAGGGAAGGAACACCGGCCCTGTGCACCTGATTGGTAGGAGCCCAGGGCACACTCATTCAAAGTACATCAGCAATTCAGCAAAAAGTGGGGGCATACCATGCAAGAAAGATGGCACTTTCTCACAAATAGGTCTCGCATTTTTACGAGTTTGATCTATTAGCTTTGTAAATTACATTACCTTTTATTTTATGTTTTGATTTTTAAAACTTAAATAAAAGGCATTGTCATTTCCAATGCCAATAGCTTAAACTAGCGTAAATGCGAGACCTATTGCATTGCAAATGCTTGTTAACAGTGTCTTCTTGACCCTAAAAAAGGAGGCCTGCTGATTGCCCACCTCCTTTATTGCTGCTGAATTGAAACTAGTCCACAGGCTCCTGAGTGGGAGCGGCAGGAGTCTGGTGAGTTTCCAAAGTAATATGCCTGATTTTTTTCACACTCTATAATTCAAACATTCTTGGTTTTGTAAATTTGTTTTTCATAAAGAGGTAAAATATAGTTATTTGACACTGTACCTTCTTAAGCAGCCTGAAGACGTGTTAATTGTTATTTGCCGCATTTAGGTAGTGTTTTGCTTTGGAACATGGCAATGCTTAAAATGTAAACTGACTAGTTCATAGAGGTTTTCCCGATACAAATAATGTTTTTACAAGACCTTCATTTTTCAAAATTAAACAGAGAAGTTTGCAATATCTGAAATTCTGTTTGTGTGTATTTGTGTGTGCATGTGTTTGTGTTCTCATGCACAGGGGGGGCATGATTGGAAAGTGGCAAGCCATGACAAAATGATATAGCTGGCCCAACCAGGACCAGCCTACATCAACCATTCCCACCACCGTAACAGACAGCTACGCTCCGCCTCCCTCTCACTCGCTCACACCCGCGCATCCACCGAAGCAACAGAGAAGGACACTCCTACCTTGAGGCAAAAACCCATAAGGACCTCCCTTTGCTGCAATGGACCTTACACCGCTCTACTGGAATTCCGGACAGCACTTAAGAACTGGCTGTTCAACTGAGTCACCTGAGCCATCATGACCCTCAAGCGCCTGGATACCCTCTTGGGTGATTAGCTGCGCTATATAAATCCACTTGATTGATGATTGATAAGTCGTCCTCTCCTTGGACGAATGACATCTTTAGTCTGTTCTTGTTTTACTCAGAAGATCAATCCGCTTTTTTTGTCTTTTTTAGGACAATTTCTAAACCATTTTAATATGCAAAGCGAGAGTTTCCCAATATTTCTTATTTCATAATCATAACTGCTTTATTCAGTTCACAAAAAAGGGTCACTCAAAGTATCACACATGGCCTTAAAATGTCAAGCAAACCCAATAACTGGAAATGTAACACATAAGCAGACTGAAAACTTGGCAGCTGTGAGCAGGCACGGGGAGGCTTCAGGAGAAAGACGGAGAGAAAGAGAGGGAAGGGTGTAGGGGGAGGCCATAGGAGAGGGAGAAGAGGAGGGAAGAAGAGAGAGAATGAATGGCTGGAAAGAGAGAAATAGGGGGTAGAGAGGAGGCCATGGTAGAGGGAGAAGAGGATCGAAGAAAAGAGAGAATGGATAGAGAGAATGAATGGAAGGAGAGAGAGAGGGGCAGTTTGAAGGTCCTTGAAATGTTCCTTCCTCTCAGAGGGCACGGGTCTGTTGCCAAGTGGAAGCATGGAAACTAGCGAAGAGTACAGTAAGTGCACTTTCAGAAAATGTAGCGTTCAATGCTCCTTCGTGCGTGTCTTTGTGTACAGTTCGATTAGAGTTTGTAACTCAGGAAATTAAAATCAAACCATTCATTCGTGCAGCTCACAGAAACATTCTCCCATATCGTGAAGAACAAAACGAACAAGCATAAAATTAAAATTCTACTTAAACGATCCGGTCTCGATTCAAGGAGCTACACTCACCAGATAAGAACAGAATTTAAGTACACAACGTCGGGATGGCCATGGTTGCGGCTGGGGTTCTCCTGTGCTTCAGGAAGCTCTAGGTGCGGCTGCTGCTGTCTGTGGAAATGGAGTGCAGGAAGAAAGTAACTAGTGAGTGGGTGAAGGGAGGGAGGGGGCGCCTCGCTCTGAACAAAGTTTAAACCCGGGCAGTCACGTGCAGAGATGAGAGGGAGCCTAACTTTCTACTTGTCGTGCAGAGAGCGAGAATTGAAACTGAATGCGAGAGTATTGAGCAACCGTCGCCCTGATCTACTTGGCAAATGTACTTCCGTTCTCTTAACAAACCACCCCCGTCGGCTGCAAATGTCTTGTTATACGAAATGCGCCCCAAAAACGAGTCAGACGGAAAAAAGATGCGAGAAAACCCCACAACTGTGATTTTTACTATAGCTGCACTCACCTCACCCTTTGCTCAATGAGGGAGACACCGTTTGTAAAGAGTCACATTTTCACCGGTTACCTGGAAGGTTTCAGATGCACAGCCCTCTGCCAACATCAACAGCTTCTTGTCTCAAAATTGTGGGTGTAGTCCGGAGTTTAAAAGACTGGTCCTATTAGTCAGTCCGGAATGAACACTTATTTGGAGAGTGATATAGGTCTGAAAAGTGGGTGACTCCATTAAATTCTATTTTAGAAGTAACAAGACGGAAGAGATGCCCTGCGCGTGCACATCATCACGCGTGTCTACCACTTGTTTATATATGCATTGCGTTTTCACCTTAAGTGAAAGCGCGATGCAAATATTAACACGTGTGTCTGGAAAAGACGCCGTGCACGAGCGTGCATGAGCTAAATCTCCATTCCGGATGGGCGGAGCCTAAGGGCGACTGGGCGAACACAAACCCCGCTTCCAGAGAAGCGGGACACAAAAGCAATGACTGTAGATCTCGCCAAGGCGAAGCAGCGCATGCGCTGCAATGCAGGCAAGACCTAAAAAGACTCCGTATTGATCCAAAAACTGGACACCTTCTTTCTACTCTTCCTAAAAATTGGAAGTTAGGCCCTTCAACAGATGCCCCTATACCTATGAAGCAGAAAGGACATGGGTACTAACCCTTCTCCCCCTTACATACCTCCCTCTCCTCCTCTTACACACATTACACCATCAAATTCACCACCAACACTGTCACCTGACTCACAGGATGACAACTTTGGGGATGGGAACGGGGATGACTATCATCATACCCCACAAGACCCGGACATACCACAGGACACTGATCACTGGGGTGATTATAATAAGGATTCAGATCAACCTAATGACCCTGACCTGTATCCCTCCAGACCTTCACCACCTGCTGACAATATTGTATTTGCACAACTTATCAACAGGGCTGCCAAATATCACCGGTGGAGCTACATTCAGACCCTCTAGAAGAGGATTTCCTTATAGAAACATATACATACTCACAAAGGTCTACTAACACTTTACCCATGTTAAAGCATACCTACTAGGTATTCAAAGACTCACCTAGAGCAAGGGTACTGACACCAAGGGTGGATAAAAAAACACAAGCCTACTTTTTTCTCTCTCTCTCTCTCTCTCTCTCTCTCTCTCTCTCTCTCTCTCTCTCTCTCTCTCTCTCTCTCTCTCTCTCTCTCTCTCTCTCTCTCTCTCTCTCTCTCTCTCTCTCTCTCTCTCTCTCTCTCTCTCTCTCTCTCTCTCTCTCTCTCTCTCTCTCTCTCTCTCTCTCTCTCTCTCTCTCTTTTTATTTTATTTTTTTTTATTTTTTTTTTTATGCCTCTGGCAAAAGAGTGCCTAACAGGCCGCTAATTATTGGCGTATTGCCAATGCTCAGGGTCTGTTAGCACGCTATGACAAAGCATGCAATGATGAGTTGGGAAAACTCATGCAATATATACAGAGGAGTCTAAAACTAAAGCAAACCACCTAGTTCAGGAAGGGACGCAAATCACTTACATAAAATGGGCCCTAGATGCAAGAGACAGCTTCTTGTGCTACAAATACTAGCATACTCTTGTGGAGACACGCTTGGCTTCGAATCTCCGGATTCATGCAAGAGGTACAATCCTCCATACTTAAACTTTTGATAAAGAGCATCTTTCTGGGCCAACAGTCGATACTTCATTGGGAAAAAATGAAGAAAGACGCTGAAACTGCTAAATCCATGAGAGGCCTAAATTGACCTTCTAGCAGGGGTTATTTTTGTCGCTCCTATTACAGGGGTGGCTCAAAACCATTGTCGTCAAAAAATTCCTCCTCCTCTAACAAAGGAAACAACCAATCCAACTCCTCCAGGGGCTAATTTCGAGGAGGTTACAGAGAAAATAACAAGGGAAGAGGCAGAGTTAGAGTTCACCCGCACTGCCCCTGCCAATAAGTAGTGACCCCCCCCCCCCCCCCCCCCCCCCGATCATTCCACTCCTGTCGGGGGACGTCTCGCACAGTTTCTACCTGTCTGGGAGTCCATCACCTCAGTCAAGTGGGTATTACAATTTATCCAACAGGGTTATTGGCTGAAACTTACCAGTACTTCACCAACAATCCTGAGACAGCATGCAATGTTGCCAGAACATCTCACCATGTTAATCAAGAGGTTCTCTCACTCTTAGACAAACATGTAATAGAAATACGTCATCAAGGAATGGGAGTGTACTCCCTATACTTTTTGATTCCAAAAAAGGATAGCTCCCTCAGGCCCATACTAGACCTCAGACAACTAAACCTCTACATTCAATCAGACCACTTCCATATGATTACCCTTCAACAAGTGCTCCCATTGTTACAACAAGGCAACTTTCTTTCCACTCTAGATTTAAAAGATACCTACTTCCATATTCCCATTCACCCAGCTCACAGGAACTATCTCAAGTTTGTGGTGGACGGACAACATTACCAATTCAGAGTCCTCCCATTCGGGTAACTACAGCACCAAGAGTCTTCACCAAGTGTCTAGCAGTAGTCGCAGCTCATTGAAGAAGACAACACATTCACGTCTTCCCTTACATCGACGACTGGCTAATAAAAGCCAACTCTCAACATAGCTGCATACACCACACTCACAAAACAGTTCAGCTGCTTCATGACTTGGAATTCACTGTCAATCTCACCAAGTCTCCACTTTAACCCTCCAACTCGCAAGTGTACCTAGAATCCACAACAAACACTTGCAAAGCTCTAGCGTACCACACCCAATCAGAAGTGTTTATTCAGTTGATCGGAATGATGGCGTCTTGCATTCTAATTGTTCCTTACGTAAGACTCAAAATGCATAAGCTACAGGAATGCTTAGCATGTCGTTGGAACCAGGCTCAAGGTCAGTTAACGATCTGGTGTTGGTGGACGGTCGCACTCATCGCTCTCTGCAGTGGTGGAATACACAAAACCATTCCAAAGGGCGGCCATTCATCGACCCGGTTCCACAGATAGTGCTCGCAGCAGACGCATCCTTCACTGGTTGGGGGAGCTCACCTTCAAAAACGTACCATCGAGGGCATGTGGACTCTACAACAGAAACAACACCACATAAACCATCTAGAGCTCCTAGCAATTTTTCTAGCATTAAAAGCTTTTCAGATACATCTAGTAGGCATTTACATACAAAAACAAGGGGGAACACTCTCTAAAGCTTTCACACCTAGTTCAAATCATGGAGATGGGCCATACCTCAAAAGATCTAGCCCCTTGCAGAACATCTCCCAGGAGTAAACAATAAAATTGCTACTGATCCACAAATGGCAACTACATCTTCAAGTACTACTCCCATACTTCCAGATGTGGGGCTACCCAGAAATAGATCTGTTCGCCACACACCTCAACGCAAAATGGCCAAACTTTGCGTCCAGGTACCCACACCCATTGTCCAAAGGCAATGTGCTATAAATTAATTGGTCAGGGAAATTTGCTTATGCTTTTCCATCTCTCCCGCTAATTCCATTAGTGGTTCGAAAGCTTAAGCAACATTCCCTTACAATGATCCTAGTTACCCCCACATGGGCTCAACAACCATTGTTCACAACCCTCTTGGAACTATCAGTAGTTCCTCATCAAAAGTTACACCTCTCCCCCAAGCTTCTCACTCAGAACCATGGAGAGATAAAACATCCAGATCCCAGTCAATTCACCCTTGCGATCTGGTACCTGAAATCATAGTTTGGCTACCTTAATCTCCCGCCAGACTGCATGGACGTCATTAAAGAGTCTAGACGCCCTACCACAAGAGGATGCTATGCAGCAAAATGGAAACGATTTGTAATTTATTGTACTATAAAATTAATCCGCTAGATGCTTCTACTCATGACATCATTTCCTATCTGTTACACTTACAACGTGCTCACTTAGCATATACATCTATACGATTACATCTTGCCGCAGTAGCAGCTTACCTACAAAACGGACAACACTTGTCTTTGTTTCGTGTGCCCGCTATCAAAGCCTGTATAGAAGGATTCAAAAGAATCATTCCTCCTAGACTTCCACCTTTTCCTGTGTGGAATCTTAATCTAGTCCTTACAAGACTTATGGGCCCACCATTTAAGTCTTTGCACAAATGCGAACTACAGTTTGACTTGGAAGGTAGCCTTCCTTATAGCCATTACATCTCTTAGAAGAGTTGGTGAGCTCCAGGCACTAACCATACAAGAACCTTTTTTTTTCAAATCCACCACAATAAAGTGGTTCTTAGGACTAACCCAAAATTCTTTCCCAAAGTCGTTTCTGCCTTTACCTAAACCAGTCGGTTGAGTTACCATGTTTTTCCTCAACCAGACTCAGTAGCAGAACATGCTCTTCACACCTTAGATGTGAAACTCGCGATATTTTATTACATTGAAAGAACCAAATCTTTTAGAAAAACTAAACAACTTTGTTTCTTTTTCCCTACCACATAAACTCAATCCCATTTCAAAAGCTGGTATTGCACGGTAGATAGTTAAGTGCATCCAAATATGCTACCTCAAGGCTAAACGCACCTTAACAATTCCCCCTAAAGCGCACTCTACATGCAAACTAAGCGCTTCTATGGCATTCTTAGGGAACATACCCTTAGTTGACATCTGCAAGGCTGCAACATGGTCTACACCACACACATTCACAAAGCACTATTGTGTAGATGTGTTAGCAAAACAACAAGCTAGTGTGAGCCAGGCAGTTTTAAGAACACTATTTCAAACCACTGCAACAAATGCAGGTTAACCATCGCTTGGAAGAGAACTGCTGTATAGTCTATGCTAATGCATATGATCTACAGTGTAGGAAGGTAGATCCCTGACTATGGTTGCCCCCAACTTTTTGCCTGGTGTTTTGCTGGTTTTCTGACTTAGTTGACCTGGGGCCCTGCTATTCAGGACCCCAGGCCCACTGCTCTCTCTGTAAATGGATTCCATGTACCTTAGGTACATATCTAATTGGATACTGAGTCACCTTATCAGTCCCTGTACAGTGTACCTTAGGTACCCAGGGCATAGATGTACCCAGGGGCTGCAGCATGTATTATGCCACCCCTGGCTGGCCATCCAAATCTGACACAACTGGCTGCACGACAGCTGGGGCAAGGTGGTGTAAACACCCTTTGCTTTAGATATAGTATTCCTATATCTAACCCTGAAAAATGGACACATATATTCCTATCAGTCACTCCTATGGCAGGCCTTATCAATCCTGAAGGCAGAGTGCTTGGAATAATGTGAGATGGTGCTCTGGCATGAGCTGAGCCCGTTTGCAGCTTGCTGAACCAAGTCCTAATAGCTGTTCCATGATAACGCATACCATATACTCAAGTGCATTATAATCCTCGCGGTTATGCCGACTCTGGTATCACTTTATCAAAACATGTCGAGTAAGGTGTCATACGAATTGGAATACTAACCCCTCGCCAATTCTGGCGACGGGGTTAGCATTCCACCCTTCTAGAGGGACACGACATGTATGTAACCTGTAACCCCGGTTAAAGTCAGACATAGCCTCAGCTCCACAAGATGGATGCTGCCACCGAGACACAAGTCTGCCCTCCTGCTGCTGGGAGTCCTCCCAGCGCAGGAGGCAAGGACAAAAGGTTTCTTGCCAGGGGCGGTGCCAGCACCGTCCCAGACAGGATTTTGTGTATTCTAGGTAGGCAGGGCTTTAGAGGAAGGTGACTGCAAGTGGCACCCCGGTGCTCACTGTGCATAGGCCGGCTTGAACCAGTTCCAGGGGCACTCCAGCCCCTGACCTGGGGAAAGCCCGCCAAAGGAGAGGGGTGTAACCACCCCCCTCCTAGTCCCACCCATAGGGCAGGACTTAGTCGCGTGCCAGCCCCCTTTTGCAGGATAAAGGTAGGAGCAGGCCCCCTTCCAAATTAGATCATCTTTGAATCCTGAATCAACTTTCCACGAAAGGAACTCAAGACCTCTTCCTAAGATTTCTCCCTTGTGACTAAGGAGTAGTCACCCTGCAGCAGCAGGCACCAACCAAGCATCGCGGTCTGCTGTAAGTCTCCTCCACGGATCAAGACTGCCCAGCTCGACGAGAACCGGCTTCCCTGGCACCTCAGACCTCTACCTACATCATCAGCCCAGCTGTGATTCGTGGGTGTGACGAGACCTCGAGGGACAGGCCATCTTCCAAGACTGCACGACGCTTGACCAGCACGACTCCCGAGTGACCCTCGACCGAGTGCTTTGGGTTAAGAGAAGCCCCAACCCTGAGCAGCTCCAGCACCGAAGTTCAGCCCCCTTGCATCCACGAGATCGGCGTGGGGCCCATCTGCTCTTTGCTGCTCACCGCGTTGTCCAGGTCACTTGCCCGTTGGCTAGTGGCCCTCCTGACGACGAACTTCGACGACAACACCGCTGGTCTGGTTGCTCCAGACTGGCCCTTGCTTCCCTCCATCAGAGAAGTACCCTGGACCCTCCTGGTCCACTTCAGACGCCATTTTAAGTCCACCGCGTGGGCTTGCATTTGCCAAGACTTGTTGCCCCAATCCTGGGTCCAGCGACGTCGACAGCAGATATCTTCGTGGGACAGCTCGCCCCTCCATCCTGGTCGCCGACAACGCCTCCTGGTCCGAGAGACTGCAGAGCCCAGCGTCGCCCACTCACCTGGTCGAGGTGACTTTGCCCGGTGCCATCCTGGTGCCCATCTAATCACTGGCTAGTGATTCAGAACTTGGTCCCCTCTGCTTACAGGTATCCATCTTCACTGATCCAGGCTTGGATCACCACGAACTTCTTCACTGGTCGCCTGCCAGCAACTTCTTTCTTCAGGCTCCATAGACTGCAACGAGGATCTCTGACGTCTTTTCAGCCCTATGCAGCCGCAGCCCCTGGGCTAGGTAACCTGAGCATTTCGGTGCCCCAGCATAGTCTTACTATCTAAGTGTCAGGATCCACTGTCGTTTCAGCTCTACTTAGTCGGGTTCGCCCGAGAACACTAACTTTGCTTTTACTAGCCTCCATAGACTTTTTCCCGCCTTACGCGTGAGAGTTCCCACTCTGCACACGACGTCCCTAGGCCTCCTGCTCGTAATCTAAAGGTTCAGTAGTCCAGTCCTAGCGATTCTAAAGCCTATGAGAATAGTACTTACCTGCTAGTAATTTCGCATTCCACTTGTTTAGTATATGGTTTTTCGTGCCCCTCGGGCATTTGTGTAAATTGTGCGACTTTAAGTATTTCTTTAAGAGTTTTGTTGTGTGCTTAGCTCCCTGTCTCATAAAGAGCCAGGGTAGTCTTGTTATAAATAAATATCTGTTTATTTTCATAACAACTTGTGTGGTGTCCTTTCACTTGGTGTTCAAGGGGTAAATGTGATGGTAAAACAGCTGGCTTAACACGCCCTCTAGAGTTTAGCCTAAAGACTGCACATGTCCATGCTACTAGGATAGCTGGTCTATCAGGTTGACTTACAACCAGACATCAATACGGGTTGTTTGGACTGATACATAGTGTTCACTAGAATAGTGAGCACTGCATATCAGGCCAACTTCTCACATACAGCTCATATGCCTCGATCGAAAAATGCTACTTACCCAGTATGCATCTGTTCTTGGCATATAAAGCTGTAGATTCATATGCACCCACCCGCATACCTGGGTACCTTTATCTGTTGCAGTATTATCTTACTTAGATACACTTTACATGGACATCTTTTTCTACTCTCACTAACTCCATCACCCTTACGGTAAAACAATCTGAGGATGGAGTTGATGCCCATGCACACTATCACCAACGGAAGGAGTCATCTACCAGACTTCTCCGTAGAAAAACAAAGTGCAAAAATACGGGCCCAACACCAGATGGCGAAGTGTGAAGTTGGAAAACCTAAAGAAATTCTTTTTGTACTATTTAACCAAAACGATTTTTCTTACCTGCTTACAGGAAATGTCCCAGAGTAGTATCCAGGAATACTACTCTGAGTAAGAAAAATAATCTAAAAAGTAACTTAACTGTTATCTTACTGAAAAACCCATTCAAGTCTATGTACTACATTTACAAAGTTTTGCATTTCTCTGCAACCATACTGTAAGTCAAAAAAAGTGCATATACAATTACAATTCACTGTTTCCAAACTGCATTACTACTGTAAAGTATGTATTTCTTGCCTGTCCCAGGCTTGCTTGGTTCTAGAAAATAAAATAACTAAAAGAATATTTTCTTACAAAAACAGTTGGTCTGAAGTTCAGTCTTTTAGTGTGAGTTCATTTGCTTACTGAGTGTGTACAACAAATGCTTAACACTGCCCTCTGATATTGCCTTACTGCTCGACCACACTACCACAAATAGAGAGTGAGGTGCTATCTAACTTTACATCTGCCTAGCTTTGGGGGTTCCACTGGACTCTCTGCACACTATACCTCACGTTGGTATAGTATATACAGAGCCAACTTTCTACATAAAGGGCTTCTAAGGGTGGCACAATAAGTGCTGCAGCCCTTGGAGGACTTCTCTGGTCACAGTGCCCGGATACCTGTGCTATCATTTACCAGGGGCTGACCTGTGGCCCGAGACGCCAATTGCGTTTAGGCTTCAAAGCAGTTTTGGGGAAAGAACATAGGCCCTGAGTACCTGATCAGCAGGAGCCCATGGCACACTCAGTCAAAGCACATCAGCAATTCTGCAAAAAGTGGGGGCAACCATGCAGAAAGTGGGGAAATTCTAACAGCAGGGACCCAGGGCACACTCCGTCAAAGTGCATCAGACATCCGCAAAGAGTTAGGGGGTGACCATACTAAAAAGGCACTGTCCTACATTGACCATTATGTGTGCGCTTTGCAGTAGCATCATTTTTGTGGGCTGCTTTCAAACATAGACGATTGCTAAAGAATATGTAATGCACGCTGTTTAAAGATATTTTAAACATGATCTGTTTTTAAATCTAGTTTTATCTTTATGTATTAGGATGTATGTATTTTATGAAGTTATTGAATGTGATGGCCCTATTTGATTTTAAGAATTGAAGAATCAAATTGTATTTGAGTGGTTCTATTGTGATTGATGATAGACTTTGATCCTGAAGAGGTGTAGTATGTGGATTCTGACGGGCTTTGTTTCTGTACCGTTTTATATTATATTTTAACAAGATTTTGTAGCATAATTTGTTAAAAGGTTTATGCATTGAAAAATGCTAATTAAATCTGATGATGATCTCCGTCCTTTGCATTATCTTGCCAGCACCTCCTTCCACCTTTACTAATTGCCCCATGGTACTCCTCCTGCATTTTTCCCCTGCCTTATATTTCAGTTTTGTGGTGCACCTGCTACCTTCCCTTCCAGTCAGATGGTATGCCTTCTGACCTTACTTGCTGTCATGCGGTTCTTCCCCTTTCCTTTGCTGAGGCCCCACTGAGCAGGATCATAGATTCCCTTTGTGTCTCCTGTCTACTTGAGCCTCTTGCTTGATATGTTGGATTTTTTGCAGTCACCTCTGTGTGCATACTACATACCAGGTTCTGATTTAACTGTTTTTGTCTCACAGGCTCAACAGATGTACCAGTACCCAGTGTCCAACTCTGTCCCTGGGCAGCAGGGAAAATACCGTGGTACAAAAGGTAAGAAGTGTTTTGTGGAAGTGGAAATGGTAAGTACGGGGACATGGAAGAGGAGGTCTAGGATAGAATCTATAGTGAACAGGTGGCTCCGATAAAGGCTTTATTATTAAAGCAGTAAATTGAGGGCTGCAGATCAGGTCCAGGATATAATAGTGCCAAGCTTGGTGGAAGAAGCTTTCCCAGAACCCAGGCTAGACAGAAAATATGTTCCTGACTTCTCCCTGCATATCACTAGTACTATCCTAGATATATTAGTGCATCAGCAGGTTTTTACTGTATTTGTTGTCTTTCATGGAAATTATTGTTAATGATGGCTTGTTGAAATTTCTTTGGCAGGTCCTCTCCCTCCCCAGAGATCAGATCAACATCAACCCAACTCTGCTCCACCCATAATGCAAGCAGCAGCTGCTGCAGGACCTCCGTTGGTGGCAGCTACACCTTATTCTTCATACATCTACAACCCACAGCAATTTACTGGACAGCCAACGCTTATGCAGCCAATGGCCCACTACTCCTCGCAGGTACGAATTTAGTACTGCTTCTTTTCAAGACTTTCCTGAGCAAGCACTTTTTGTTATTTTGGTACTGCACATTTTCAGAAAATTCAGAGAATATTTCCTGTGACAAGATTTGTCCTTTTGAAGAGAAGTCATGTTCTGTAGTAGGGGATCTCTGTGTATAGTCATAATCATGTGACTAGACTTGCCCTTGTGCGTGGACCCCGGAGCAATCGAAATAGTCCCCCACAGGCTGCCATTATGTGTCTGTAAATGGATACCGTGCCTTTAAGGAACCCTCCAGAGACCCCCGGTATCCCATGATGTACAGCCAGAGGCTAGATACTTTCAGTACTTTTTTCCGGCTCCTGCTAGCAGGACCCTGGAGCATTGAGCTCTACCTTTAGTGGTATATCTTAAATCTTTTGAGCTTTTTTGATAGTTTGAGTGTTTCACTTGACGTCTGAAGCCTTTACGTTCCTTTTGCTGTCTTTTTGGGACAGATTAGCCACTCTTTTCTTGTCAAAATGCCATATTTTTTTGACAAGTGTCCAGAGTGTGGCAGGAAGAAGGCCAAATCGGACTCACAGGGTTTGTATACTCTTCCTTCAACTCATGTTCCTGACTTCTGTGTCATTCATCTGCAAATCATTCTCCAGGAGGACCCTGCGTGACAGGGAGAAGATTTGTCTTCAAGGCCTGGAGCAGAGAAGACAACAGGCTGCAGGTGGGCCATCTGGTCGTGGAGAGAGCCTTTCCTCTTCCACAGCCCCTGTGTCGGCCTCTGGGTGGCTCCCCAGTAGGAAGAAAGCTCAAACTACGCAGGTCCCGGTCGACGTCGAGGGCGACAACGTCAAGGCCAGGTACGACTACCATATGCTCCCCGTCGACCCAGGGCTCTGGGTCTAAACGACGTCGAAGATCGACATCTAGGGGAAGGACGTCGAGACCTCAGACGAGGTCGACATCGAGGACTTCAGACGTCGGCACATCATCGCCATCGATCTGAGTCCAGGAGGCATCGGCACTCGCCGTCGAGGCAACACCGCCGTTCAACATAGACTCGCAGGTCGCCGTCGACGAGAAGATCATGGAAGTCGAGGAAGACGACGTCGAGGAGGAAGACGACGTCGAGGAGGAAGACGACGTCGAGGAGGAAGACGACGTCGAGGAGGAAGACGACGTCGAGGAGGAAGACGACGTCGAGGAGGAAGTCGAATTCGTTGGCGAGAAGCCAGTCTCCCTCTGTGGTCAGCATCTCCACGTCTGGGAGTTTAAGGTCAAGGCGGCGTTGACGTTCCCCGTCAAGGGGCACTGCTTCCAGAGCTTCCTCTGCAGGGCCAGCCCGAAAGAGGATGAGAGTGATTTATACCTCGGACTCTGAGTACTCCAGGACCTATTTGCCAACCAGGTCACCGGAACCAGCTCAGCCTGTGGCTCCTAGTCAGTCGCCGCTGCGGCCTAGGACGCCTACTTCGCCTGCTCCACCTCCTTCTCCACGCCTGCTGACGCCTCCACCTCCGCCACTTCCTCCGCTTCTGGTAGCGCCACCTGTTCCAGCAGTCCCGACGGTGCCAAGAATGCCAAGGTCTCGATCCTGGCAGAGACATCGCTCTCGCAGTCGATGCCGGTCTTCTACCAGATCACGCCGTCATCACGAGCGGTCAAGCTCCAGATATACTAGGGACACGGAGTCCTCTAGTGCGGAACGATATTCGCCGACCCTATCTGATTCACTGCCTCCAAGGGTGTCACCGGTGGATGTAACACAACACAGATGGGGAGGGTCCAAGGGGAAACTATATTTAAAGACCAAAACCAGCCTACACCCCCAAATAAACTAGTCACAAAAGATAAAGACTGGTGGCGGTCTGTGTTAAATCCTGTAGACTGAGCAAAAGGATAGAGGCAAGTGTATTAGTGTTAGAACATACAAGTGTATGAATGAGAGGAAATGAATCCCATCAGCCCACCCATATGGCGGAGCCTCATCTGGGATTAGGTGAGGTCAAGGTCCAGATAAGGAGACACACCTGATGAAATTGTGTGTGTTTATCTCCAATTCTCCAAGACCACTCAAGATGGATCCGACCCAGAGTACTGTATGTGGGTAAGATGGTGTGGGAAAAACAAATTGCAGTGAAGAAAAGTGTAATCAAAATAAGGTGCTAGTTAAAATTGGCTACCATGATGTAGGGAAATATTTATTAGGGGTAAATCATGGTGTCAAGATTAAGAGAAAAAGTGTATAACAGTCTGAAATAATGACTGTCCTATATAGTTGGTATCAAGGTCAACATGTTTCTGCCAAGCAGGGGCATCTCCCCTACCAGGCTTTCATCAGGACCAATCAGTATACACTACTGCAATAACGTACTTGAAATCAAAATGAAATCAAAATAAATGTTACCAAGTTATAATACTGGATACTGTGCCGTCCGTCCGCAAGTTACTCACTGCGTCGGTACTTCCAGTTTTTTCAAAGGATTCTTTCCTAAAAAAATTCAAAACACACATATAACCGTATCTAACACAAACACAACATGCCTATTATTCAAACCATGTTAGTTTTGCTTCAAAGTCTATCTTAACAGTGATAGTGGATAGCAATAATTTAAGAAAAATAATTTTTACTCACCCAAAGATTCTTGGGAGTAAGCCTCACCTCTCCTGGCCACAGCTCAGGAAATGGAGGCCCCGCTCTGTATTAGTGGAAAAAGATTTTTTTATATATAAATCTGAGGGTTATCCTAAGAAGTAGAGCCCTTCATATAAATTAACCACTACGTGTGCTTCCACAGGGAGGCACATAAACAACATTGGTATTAAGTCACTTATAATTTGGAGGTGGCTGAGAAGTTTCAGGGCTATTGTCAAAACAACATATATACATGTCCTGACACTCAAAATGAGTGAAACAATATTATATCATTCACTGAATAAAAAGTACAAAATTAGAAACCATTCTCTTATAGCCTGATTTTTTTGGTTTATTAATTATCATCTTACAGGTTATCTGAATGGTTATTCAATGTTTTAGGTAGTCATGGACCAGAATTAAATATCGGAAGCAGAAAAAAGAGCAGAGTAATACAGCGCACTGTTGCTCCTTACCTGTCCGTCGGTACCTCTGGCCTTGTCCTGAGGCTCGGGGGGAGGTACTGACTGGACAAAGCTTCGTAGTTAATAAAGCCAATTCTGACCAATCATCAGGTCATACTAGCTCTTGTGGCCAGAGGACCCTGTTGGAAACCGCTGTTGTTAAAATAACTACAAGCGGAACAAACCGATGCTCGTTATTGGCCCTCTAAAGGCCAATCAGATGACAGTTTGAATGTTAGAAGGCCGGGCTACAGTATGGATGCTATGAGGCCGGGCTGTAATACTATCTCCAATGAGTCGTAATGTTAAAACTGAGACCTGCTTCTTGGTAGTTAACGAACCATCTTTTATCCGTGTCATTTCAAACATCGAACCACCGTTCTAATTATTACACACACGGGATGGTTTCCTCAAGAGAATGTGATTAATTGTTTGGGGCTCTACGATAGGATGAGAGCCCGAATTGAGACCGCTGATTGGCCCATGAAGAGTCAATGGGCTTTTGCGTTACAGCGCTCTATGGACAAAAGGTTTGTTCTAAACACATAAATACTTTACATTACAAGCCTTTTAGTTGGATGAGGGCCCAAATAAGGGCTGCTGATTGGACAAAGCAGTAATGTATACCATTTAGACCTTGGACACACGGCAAGAGTTCGTTATCAGAACCCAAGATTTACCATATTATCGCGCAGTGTAATAGTGGACTCAGCACCCTCGTGTATAGTCGATAGCCTGTCTGGCACGCAATTTCAAGCCCACTCATCCAATTCAAATCAAAGTTTTGTGTAGCTCATTAAGCAAAGCACCTGATTGGCCCAGACATAGCCAGTCATTAACCTCGCACTAAAATACACCTAAGTCGGCCAATGTAAGCCTCAAACAGAGTAATTTTTGCGCTTTCTATGGGAGAAAATTTGAACCCAACAATAAGTCAAGGGGGTGTAGACACAGTAACGTGTTTATAGAGCAATGTCTTCAAAGCTTACATGTATATGAGGTCTATGGTACTCCACCTTAGTGTCAGTCTGATCGTGTCGGTGTGCTATCCAAGATGAAAGATAATGAGTCTGCATACGCCGTGTTAGACATGACAAATACAACCACAGGAGAAAACTGCCACTTGACAATATCGGTTCCCGGAGGGCGTTCGCTAGAGACAGTGAAAAAGGATGCCCACGATGGTAGAGCCCAAGAGGGTAGTTATAAGGACACCCATGGAATTTCGTCGTTCAGGCCTTCAATATCGCTTTTCAGGCAGAATATCCATTTCTGCTCTTTCAAAAATAGAAACCTCGAAACGTCTCTTATGTGGGATGGCACAAATGGTTTCTCCAGCACTGTCCAGCTCATCTCCCCCGGAGTGTGTTTCAATTGGAGGAAATGATTGGTCAGTCTTGTCACTTGTTTGTTGCACCGGATGGTGCTTTTTTGCTCATTTATTCGAATTTTGATTTTCCTAGTTGTCATCCCAACGTAACGTAAGGAACAAGGGCATGTGATAAGGTATATCAATTTATCACTGTTGCAATTGGTGTGACTTTTAAGGACCCATGGTCTCGATGTTCTGATGTCTACAGAGAGTCTTCTTAATTTGAGGACAAGCAGTACATTGTCCACAGGCAAAGTGACCCTGTACTGGAGGTAGATTCCATAGGGTGTTAGTTGATGTCACTTCATTGCCTCTGCATCTCGGCCTTGTATGAACCAGGCTATCTTTCAGATTAGTACCCCTCTTGAAAGAGAACAGGGGTGTCTGGATGGACAAGCCTGCAGTATTCAGGATCTTCCAGTTCTTTTTCACCGTTTTCTGTAATTTGTTGGACAATGTACAAAACGTTGTTACAAATGTCAGTCTGTCAAGTGGTGGTTTTGCGACTGAGGGACATAACAGGGCATCCCGATTGTTGTTCATAGCACGCTTGGTTATAAACTTTGTTTAGTTAATTAAAACCATAACAAAACGAAGATGGAAGAGAATTTAACATTACAATAAAATCAATAACATTTCTACATAGTACAGTTTAAAATGCAAAATTTGGGATGATGCTGGTAGGAGCTTTATCCGAGTGTTCGTCGTTAAAATAGTTAATAATACTGAACATCTTATTTTAAGATATCAAGAGCTTTCAGCCGCTTTTCAAAGGCTATCAAGAATTTTATAAATTTGCAATTAATTGTTGGGTCTGTTGAGTCTAAGGCACCAATAATGGCAGATCTACAGGTGCGTAGGCGTTTGGCCTTAAAAAATTTCTTTAGAAAGAGTGTTCGCTCCTGGGTCATTGTTTTGCAGTGGCATATAATGTGGATTATATCTTCTTTTGTAATGCCGCATAGTCGGCAGGTGTTCGCTTCTGGGCGTTTCCAGGCAGGTTCATCCGCCAGAGTTGGTAGTTTGCCGAATGTCACTGCCATCAGCCTTTTTTTTTATAAACACAGAGTATGTTGATGCAAGGTAGGTAGCCGGGATGAGATTGTTATAGCTGTTAATCACGGTCCATGCGTGGGAGCGGGTGGCGAAGATGGCTTTGTCCGTAATTAGTGAGTGAAATTTGGCCGCTTTTTTTAGAACCTGTTTAAAGGACGCGAATGGTAGGTTTTTTTCCCACAAGGTTACCGTGCATGTTTGCTCCAGAGCGCCTGTCAGATATTTGTTTGCGGCAGAATTTTGTTGATTTTCTAATTCCTGCCATAACAAGCTGTCCAAGGTGTTATTTGTCGAATTCAATTTAATTCTATACCATGCTCTAATGCTTGTATAGAGTCTTCCCAGTGTCTCGTTCATCAGGCCAAATTCTAAACGCGTCTGGGCAGGAGAAGCTGAGCGTGGCAGTTGCAAGACCTTCTTGTAGATTTTTGCAGTAAGGCTGTTTAAGGTAATGTCATCCTTTCCCTGCATGGCTATGCTTGCATAGGATAATGTTGGAAGTACTTTGGTTGCCATCACTGTTAGTAGAGGTTTCAGCGAAGGGCCTTGCAACTTTTTTGCCAGTGAGCTAAGTGCGAAAATTAGAGCTCCGGCTCTCTGCTTCATGTATTTTGTTTGGGGCGTTCAGAGTGAGCTTGTCATCGATGTAGTAACCTAGGTATTTGTAGTTTGTTACTCTTTCAAGTGGTTTTCCCTCAAATGATATGTTAAGTTGCACTGTACAGTTGCACTGTACGACGGTTGGTTATCGACATAGTTTTTGTCTTAGCTAAATTCAGAGTGAGGTTATTTGCCGTCAAAAATTGTGATGTTACTGAAAGTAGTCTGGACAGGCCCACTTTAGTTAGGCTCATAAGAACAATGTCCTCCGCGTATGCCAAATGGGTAAGATGAAAATTACCAAGTTTCGGTGCGTGCGCATTAGATGTTTAAATTTTCCGAGAGGTCTGATATAAATAGATTAAAAAGCTGTGGTGCTAAAACGCAGCCCTGTTTTAAACCGATCGATGTGTATACTTTTCTTGATGGATGTGATCCATCCCCTAACTTGATTTGTGTCCAAGTATCTGTGTAGAATAGGAGTAGCCCCCTCAGTATTTTCTCTGGAATGGCCCAGGCTTTCAGTTTCGCCCATAATATCTTGCGATCAACGCTATCGAAGGCCGCCTTCAGGTCGATAAAACAGAGGTTCAGGTCCTGCTTCGAACGCTGGCATTTTTCCGCTATCATTGTTATTGTTAGTATGTTAGACGTAGTTCTGATGCCGGCTCTAAAGCCGGTTTGATTTATTGGAATTATAGCTTTACCATCTGCCCAGTTGACAAGGTCTTTTAAAAGGAGAGAGGCAAAGTATTTAGCTTCGATGTCCTGGAGTGTTATTAGGCGGTAATTTAAAGGGTTTGCGCTGTCTCCTCCTTTGTGTATTGGGGCGATGATAGAGCCTTTCCAGCTTTCTGGAATGCGGTTATAACTTTGAACGTCTGTAAAAAGCTCTTCGAGATGTTGTGCCCAAAAGTCTGGTGCATCCTTAAAGGCAATTTGTGGGATGCCGTTCGGGCCCGGCGCCCCATTTCTTTTTCCCTTTCTGATGATGGTGATGATCTCGTCAACCGTGTACCAGCCATCTGTGGCTTCAGTACATGTAGGTGTCCTTTGTGCCGTTGTCGTGCGGTTAGTGTGGTGATGTTCTTCACAGCTGTTCAAATGTGGTTCCGCAGGTCCCAATGCCTGTTCTGGAGCTTTCCATCGATTTTCTTCAAATTTTGTCGACAGGAAAGTTGACCATACGGTTTCTAGAACGCTTCTGTGCTCTTTTTATCAGATGTCTGGGGTAGTTGCGGTCCTCCAATTTGGAAGCCAAATCTCCGGAGAAAAGAGCAAATTCTGTGGTCCTGGAACAGTTCCTGCAGACTCTTAAAAATTGTCCTACAGGTAAGTTCTCACGCAGCGCCTTAGGATGATGACTGGCGTAAGATAGCAAGGAGTTCCGAGCCATCGGTTTGCGGTATAATTTGCTCCCAAAACATCCGTTCTCTGGAAAAATGGTAACATCCAGGAACGCCAGCTCCTGTTGGCTATACTCGATGGTAAACTTCAGAAATTGATTTTGTTCGTTGAGCCATTGCAGAAAATTGATGACAGTTTCCGATGTTCCATGCCAGACGACAAATATGTCGTCGATGTAGCGTTTCCACACCAATATCTGATCGAAAAAAGGGTTGGTGTGGTTAAGGACACACTTCTCTTAAAAAATGTGTACGTACAAGTTTGCATGGGGGCAAAAACACTGCCCATTGATGTCCCTGATACTTGCAAATACAGGCTGTCCTCGAAGGCAAAAAAGTTCTCCGTCATAGCCAGACGGGCACACTCCATTATAAAGTTAATTGGGGTGATAGACTCTAACTCAGAATCTTCCAAGAGACTTCTTACAGTTTGTAAAGTCTCTTGTTGAGGTATGCAGGTATACAGCGATTTAACGTCGAAACTGACGGAAAGGTCAGTCTCGGCGTTGAATTCAATCTCAGGGAGAAGCCTTAAGATATCTGAGGTATCCTGTAGAAACGTTGGCATTTTCTTCACTAGTGGCCTCAGGAAAATGTCCACAAATGTAGATAGAGGCTCCAGCAGCAAGCCAATACCTGAATGGCTGATTTATTTTATTTATTTATTTTACAGATTTGTAAAGCGCATGGCTGCCCGTAAGCGTCCCAGCGCTAGTGACAAGAAACCAGGTGCAGTGGGAGCATTACGGGAACAGCCATGTCTTGAGTGCCCTGCGTAATGAGAGTAGGTTAGGCTGGGCTCTGATGCCTGGGGGCAATGCGTTCCATAACTTGGAGGCATTATATGCAAAGAGTCGACCTCCAGAGCGGGCTTTCTTGATTCTGGGTACGAATGCCAAGTTGCAGTGTGAGCAACGTAGCATTCTCTTGGTAGTATAGGGGGTGATGAGGTTTTTTAAGATGGATGGAGCCTTACCATGCAGAATTTTATATGTCGTGCAGTGCCTTAAATTGTATTCTTTCCTGAATAGGCAGCCAATGCAAGGCATTCAGGGCTGGTTTGGCTGAACAGCGACGATGGGTTCCTGTGAGAAGGCGGGCGGCAGTATTTTGTACTGTCTGAAGTTTTGATAGTACTTTTTTAGGGGCCCCCAAATAGAGGGCATTGCCGTAGTCTAGGCGGGACAACACAAGGCCGTGAATCAAGAGTTTTTGGGATTGTGTTGGAAGTAAAGGCAGAAATTTTCTAGCGGTCCGTAGGAGGCTATGGCACACACCAGCCGTTTTTCTTGCTTGGGTGGAGAAATTGAGGCCTTCGTCCAGCCAGATTCCTAAGCTCTTGATTTCTTGTTTCGGATTAGGTGGTGTGCCCATACAGGGCGGCCACAGGGATTTAGGTTGGTAGAGTGACTGATTGCCTAGGACCATTATCTCTGTCTTGTCATTATTAAGTTTGAGATGTGAGATGTTCATCCATTTAGTTATGTCGCTAAGACAGTTGTGAAGGTTGGTGAGGGATTGGTCTTGCTGACTTAAGGAGACTACCAATTGGGTATCGTCAGCGTAGGTTAAAAGCTTGATCCCAAATGGGGTGACGATCTTCTCAAGGGGGGACATGTAAACATTAAAAAGGGTCGGATTCAGGGACGAACCCTGAGTGACCCCACAGCTGATGGCAGTGGGCCTAGAAGTGAAATTATCATCTGCTACCTGGAAGGACCTATCGTTAAGGAAGGATTCCAACCAGGACAGAGCCGTTCCTACAATTCCAAGATCTCTAAGCCTATGGACCAGTGTCGAATGGTTGACGGTGTCGAAGGCAGCGCTCAGGTCCAGGAGGATCACTGCCACTGATCCTCCTGAATCCATGATTTTTCTTGCCTCTTCGACAACCGCCAACATCGCAGTTTCTGTGCTCTGGCCGGGCCTAAATCCCGTCTGAGACGGCTCAGGAGACCATTGGTTTCGAGGTATTCAGAAAGGTGGTGATTGACATATTTCTCGGCTTTTTTCCAGCTAGGTGGAACAACGCCATAGGTAAGTGAGATCTTAATCAGCTTTGCCAGGTATGGAAGAATGGTAGGCGCAACTAACTTTAGGATGTCAAAGGGTGCGGGATCGGTTGGGGATCCACTTTTAATTGAATTTAGTATTGGAGAGAGAGTATCTATTGTCAGGGGGGTGAAGTGGGACAATTGATATGCTGTAGCATGGGGTGTGAGACGAGGCGGATTAGAAATGGAAAGAGCGTCAGATGTTTGTGATGGAAGAGAGTTGAGAATGTTTTTAATCTTTGATTAAAAAAATTCCGCAAGTTCATTGTGTGAGAAGTTGGCCTGATATATAATGTTCACTATTCTAGTGAGCACTTTGTATCAGTCCAAACAACCCTTGTTGATGTTTGGTTGTAAGTCAACCTGATAGACCAGCTATCCTAGTAGCATGGACACGTGCAATCTTTAGGCTAAACTCTAGAGGGCGTGTTAAGCCAGCTGTTTTACCATCACATTTACCCCTTGAACACCAAGTGAAAGGACACCACACAAGTTGTTATGAAAATAAACAGATATTTATTTATAACAAGACTACCCTGAACTCTTTGAGTCAGGGAGCTAAGCACACAACTAAACTCTTATGAAAATACTTAGTCGCACAATTTACACAAATGCCCGAGGGGCACGAAAAACCATATACTACAAAAGTGGAATGCGAAATTACTAGCAGGTAAGTACTACTCTCATGGACTTTAGAAACGCTAGACCTACAATGCTGAACCCTTAGATTAGAAGCAGGAGGCCTAGGGACGTCGTGTGCAGAGTGGGAACTCTCACGCGTAATGCGGGACAAAGTCTATGGATCCTAGTGTGAGAAGTTGGCCTGATGTGCAGTGTTCACTATTCTAGTGATCACTATATATCAGTCCAAACAACCCTTATTGATGATTGGTTGTAAGTCAACCTTATAGACCAGCTATCCTAGTAGCGTGGATACGAGCAGTCTAAGGCTAAGACTCTAGAGGGCGTGTTAAGCCAGCTGTTTTACCATCACACTACCCCTTGAACACCCAGTGAAAGGACACCACACAAGTGTTATGAAAATAAACAGTGTATTTATTAGAATCACAACAACCCTGTACTCTTTATGAGGACAGGGTGCTAGGCACACAACAAAACTCTTACGAAAATACTTAAGTTAGCACGTTATACACAAATGCCCGAGGGGCACGAAAAACCATATACTTTAAAAGTGGAATGCGAATTACTAGCAGGTAAGTAACAGTTCTAATAGGCTTTGGAATCGCTAGGACTTGACTAGGGAATCGTTAGATTACTTCTAGGAGACCTAGGGGACTCGGGTGCAGAGTGTGCACTCTCACGCGGGATGCGGGACAAAGTCTATGGAGGCTAGTAAAGGCAAAGTTAGTGTTCACGGGCGAACCCGACCTGGTGGGAAGAAAACGACAGTGGATCCTGACCCTAGGATAGTGAGGCTATGCTGGGACACCGAAGTGCCGAAGTTACCTAGCCCAGGGGCTGCAGCTGCATAGGTCTGGAAAGACGTCGGGGATCTCGTTGCCGGACCAGGAGCCTGGAAGAAGGAAGTTGCTGGCAGGCGACCAGTGAAGAAAAGTTCGATGGATCCAAGCCTGGATCAAGGAAGAAGAAAACCTGAAAGCAGAGGGGACCAAGTTCTTGAATCACTAGCCAGTGATTAAGTGGGCACCAGGATGGCACCGGGCGAAGTCACCGCAGTCAGGTGAGTGGGCGCTGCTGGGCTCTGCAGTCTCTCGGACCAGGAGGCGTTGTCGGCGACCAGGATGGAGGTGCGAGCTGTCCTACGAAGGTTCTTGCTGTCGACGTCGCTGGACCCAGGATTGGGCAACAAGTCTTGGCAAATGCAAGGCCCACGCGGTGGACCTAAAATGGCGTCTTGGGTGGACCAGGAGGGTCCAGGGTACTTCTCCGATGGAGGGAAGCAAGGGCCAGTCTGGAGCAACCAGACCAGCAGCAGAAATGTCGTCGGGCGTCGTCGGGAAGGCCACAAGCCAGCGGGCTAGTAGCCAAACAACGCGGTGAGCAGCCAAAAGCAGAAGGGCCCCACGCAGATCGTGGAGATGCTGGGGGGCTGCACTTCGGTGCTGGAGCTGCTCAGGGTCGGGGCTTCTCGGACCCCAAAGCACTCACCAGGAATTCACTCGGCGGGCTTGCTGGAAAGAAGTCGTGCAGTCTTGAAGATGGCCGGTCCCTCGAGGTCTCGTCACACCCACGAATCTCAGCGTGACTGATGATGCAGGTAGAGGTCAGAGGTGCCAGGGAAGCCGGTTCTCGTCGAGCTGGGCAGTCTTGATCCGGAGGAGAGACTTGCAGCAGACCGCAGTGTTCTTAAGATGGTGCCTGCGGATGCAGGGTGACTACTCCTTAGTCACAAGGGAGAAATCTTAGGAAGAAGTCTTGAGTTCCTTTCGTGGAAAGTAGTTTCAGGATTCAAAGATGTTCTGTTTTGGAAGGGGGCCAGTTCCTACCTTTATCCTGTAAAAAGGGGCTGGCACGCGACTAAGTCCTGCCCTAGGGGTGGGACTAGGAGGGGGGTGGTTACACCCACTTCCTTGGCGGGCTTTTCCCCAGCACAGGGTCTGGAGTGACCCTGGAACTGGTTCCAGCCAGCCTATGCACAGTGAGCACCGGGGTGCCACGTGCAGTCACCTTCCTCTAAAGCCCTGCCTACCTACAATACACAAAACCCTGTCTGGGACGGTGCTGGCACCGCCCCTGGCAGGAAACCCTTTGTCCTTATCTCCTGCTCTGGGAGGACTCCCAGCAGCAGGAGGGCAGACTTGTGTCTCGGTGGCAGCATCCATTTTGTGGAGCTGAGGCTCTGTTTGACTTTAACCGGGGTTAGGGGTTACATACATGTCGTGTCCCTCTAGAAAGGTGGAATGCTAACCCCGTCGCCAGAATTGGCGAGGGGTTAGTATTCCAATTCGTATGACACCTTACTCGACATGTTTTGATAAAGCGATACCAGAGTTGGCATATAACCGCGAGGATTATAATGCACTTAAGAGTATATGGTATGCGATATCATGGAAACGGCTAAGGGATGGATCCCGAAAGCCGCAGACAGGCTCAGCTCATGCCAGAGCACCATCTCACACGATTCCAAGCACTCTGCCTTCAGGATTGTTAAGGCCTGCCATAGGAGTGACTGATAGGAGATCTGTGTGTCCATTTTAGGGTTAGATATAGGTATACTATATCTAAAGCAAAGGGTGATTACACCACCTTGCCCCAGCTGTCAAGCAGCCAGTTGTGTCAGATTTGGATGGCCAGCCAGGGGTGGCATAATACATGCTGCAGCCCCTGGTAGGCCCTGGGTACACCTATGCCCTGGGTACCTAAGGTACACTGTACAGGGACTGGTAAGGTGACTCAGTATCCAATTTAGATATGTACCTAAGGTACATGGAATCCATTTTACAGAGAGAGCAGTAGGCCTGGGGTCCTGAATAGCAGGGCCCCAGGTCAACTAAGTCAGAAAACCAGCAAAACACCAGGCAAAAAGTTGGGGGCAACCATAGTCAGGGATCTACCTTCCTACACCTAGTAAATGCAAAAGTTAGTGTTCTCGGGCGAACCCGACTAGGTAGGTCAAAAACGAAAGTGGATCTAGACACTTAGAGAGTTGGTCTACGCTGGAGCACCGGGGTACTCGGTTTACCTAGCCCAGGGGCTGCGGCTGCATAGGGTTCAAGTGTCGTCGGATTTCTTCGTTGATGAACCAGGAGCCTGAAGTAAAAGTTGCTGGCAGGCGACCAGTGAAGATGTTCCGGGCTGATCCAAGGACTGGATCAGTTGAAGAAGAGTACCTGTAAGCAGAGGGGACCAAGTTCTGAATCACTAGCCAGTGATTAGGTGGGCACCAGGATGGCACCGGACGAGGTCACTTCAGCCAGGTGAAGAGGTGACACTGGATTCCTCTGCTGCACGGACCAGGGCGCTGATGTCGACCGGGCTGGAGTGTCCCACGTCGGATGTCTGCTGCTGGCGATGCTGGATCCGGTGAAGGAGGCAACAAGCCTTGGCTAAGGCAAGCCCACGCGGTGACACAAAATGGCGTCTTGGGGGGACCAGAGGGTCCTAGGAAGTTCCCCTTCAACAGGAGACAAGGGCCAGTCCAGAGGAGCTAGACCAGCGGTGAAACAAACGTAGGACGTCGTCTGGAGGGTCACTAGCCAACGGGCAAGTGACCTGGACAACGCGGTGGGCAGCAAAGAGCAGAAGGGCCCCACGCAGATCTCGTGGATGCAAGGGGGCTGAACTTCGGTGCTGGAGCTGCTCAGGGTCGGGGCTTCTCTTACCCGAAAGCACTCAGTCGAGGGTCACTCGGTGGTCGTGCTGGACAAGCGTCGTGCAGTCTTGAAGATGGCCGGTCCCTCGAGGTCTCGTCACACCCACGAATCTCAGCTGGGCTGATGATGTAGGTAGAGGTCAGAGGGGCCAGGGAAGCCGGTTCTCGTCGAGCTGGGCAGTCTTGATCCGGAGGAGAGACTTACAGCAGACCGCGATGCTTGGGTGGTGCCTGCTGCTGCAGGGTGACTACTCCTTACTCACAAGGGAGAAATCTTAGGAAGAAGTCTTGAGTTCCTTTCGTCGAAAGTAGTTTCAGGATTCAAAGATGATCTGATTTGGAAGGGGGCCTGCTCCTACCTTTATCCTGGAAAAGGGGGCTGGCACGTGACTAAGTCCTGCCCTATGGGTGGGACTAAGAGGGGGGTGGTTACACCCCCTCTCCTTTGGCGGGCTTTTTCCCAGCTCAGGGGCTGGAGTGCCCCTGGAACTGGTTCAAGCCGGCCTATGCACAGTGAGCACCGGGGTGCCACTTGCAGTCACCTTCCTCTAAAGCCCTACCTACCTGGGATACACAAAATCCTGTCTGGGATGGTGCTGGCACCGCCCCCGACAGGAAACCCTTTGTCCAGGCCTCCGTTGCTGGAAGGACTCCCAGCAGCAGGAGGGCAGACTTGTGTCTCGGTGGCAGCAAACATTTTGTGGAGCTGAGGCTTGAGTTAACTTTAACCGGGGTTACAGCTACATACATGTCGTGTCCCTCTAGAAGGGTGGAATGCTAACCCCGTCGCCAGAATTGGCGAGGGGTTAGTATTCCAATTCGTATGACGCCTTACTCGACATGTTTTGATAAAGCGATACCAGAGTTGGCATATAACCGCGAGGATTATAATGCACTTAAGAGTATATGGTATGCGTTATCATGGATCAGCTCATGCCAGAGCACCATCTCACATTATTCCAAGCACTCTGCCTTCAGGATTGATAAGGCCTGCCATAGGAGTGACTGATAGGAATATATGTGTCCATTTTAGGGTTAGATATAGGAATACTATATCTAAAGCAAAGGGTGTGTACACCACCTTGCCCCAGCTGTCAAGCAGCCAGTTGTGTCTGTTTTCGTTAGTCAGCCCAGGGGTGGCATAATACATGCTGCAGCCCCTGGGAGACTTCTGGGTGCACCTCTGCCCTGGGTACAGGGACTTGGAGAGGGCCCAGTGCCAATTCAGTACCTGGGTACAATTTGGAAGAGAGAACAGCTAGGCTGTGGGTCTGATTAGCAGGCCCACAGCCAGGGAAAGTCGTAAACCAGTGAAGCAAAAAGCAAAAATCTGGGTGATCATAGGATTGCAGACCCTACTTTCCTACACATTGCATCGGATAGCTGATGGCTCTACTAAAGGGGGAGGATCAGGTGCTTTGAGAAGTTTCTTAGCAATTTGAAACGTCTCCCTGAGTTGGTGGATGAATTGATTTTTTTCCTCGAAATATTTGACTTGGGCGATTTTAAGTGCCTTTTTGTAATTGAGAATGGTCTGTTTATATTCAATTTTTTTAATAGGGTCGAAATTTTGTCTCCAGTATCTTTCTGATTTCTTACAGACTTTTTTTAGAAGTCGCATTTTCTGGGTAAACCATGGGGAGGTAATTTTACCTGGGGGCTTACAGGAAGACTTTTTCGGTAGGGTTTTGTCCAATGTCTCTCCTATCCAATTCGAAAACTCTGCGTCGGCGTGAATAGGGTTGGAGACAAGTTTAAGGGGGGAGCGCTCTAGATTTAACTTCCATTTTTCTGGGTCTAGCGTAGCCCAAGAGCGAGTGGGTTTATTAGGTAGAGATTTAGGGCGTAAGATGTGAGATAGCTGATGGGATTCATTTCCTCTCATTCATACACTTGTATGTTCTAACACTCATACACTTGCCTCTATCCTTTTGCTCAGTCTTCAGGATTTAACAGACCGCCACCGGTCTTTATCTTTTGTGTCACCGGTGGATGACATTACAACGTTCCAGGAGGTTCTGGTAAGGGGAGCGGCGAAACTGGGCATTTCACTGTCCGTACCTGCCTCTTCCACGTCTGTGATCTTCGCGACACTACAAATTAAGCAAGTCTCTCGTCCTCTGTTGCCTTTGGTCCCCGGTTTGGAGGAACCGGCGATGGAGTTGTTTGACGCCTGCCTCCGTGAAGTCGGCGCCATCAAGACTTTAAAAGAAGTACAGGCCCCCGGATTTGGACCCTGCTTTTCTGTGGGTGGATCCTCCTCCGGACTCCGTCATAGTGGTTGCGGTGAAGAAGCAGCACGCTATCGTCCCTTCGACCACAGTTCCACCAGACAAGGAGAGCCGTAGACTGGATTCTGCAGGGGGAAAAGTCTGCAGCACGGCTGATATGTAAGTCCCAAGAGGGTGCAAGCCAAGGGTACTGATGGCTTGGGTCGGATAGTGATGTCCAACAGACCTGTAGTTTGTATCCAAATGGATCCATAAGTTGTGGGCCAGAGTGCCTTCATTAGAGACCCTGAACTTGTGGCAGCTTATTGCAAAGGCCGCCATGTAGGGCAGCGCTTGTCAGCAGATTCAAAATTCCAGTCTTATTTGTGCTGGAGACGTATAGTATGAAGCTGGAAAACATTTCTGTAATTCTCCAGTATTACATCTTTCATAGATTCACATGCTTGTATCTTCCCCGTCGTCATGGTGGGAGTCTCACGGTAACAGAATGACCAAAGCAGTATCATAGAGAAGAAAACTGCATAGAAAAGCCTATAGGGACTGTATTATTTGGTAACCAGACCTCCTCATTGTTTGGTCCAAAAGTCAGCCAATCAGCATTGCTGCCCTGCCCTCACACTCCCCAGCAGAACCTTCCTGCCTCAGATTTCCAACCGCCTTCGTGTGAGAAAGGAGTCTCCCTGAGCTCTGCTCAGTTTGCTGTTCCTGTGTGAACTATTGACCTTTGTTTTTCAACTGTCTTATCTTCTGGATTAAGGTATTGTGTGTACCTATTTCTTTTATGATGGCTGAAAGCTCTAAAAAGAGGCTTTTCAGGCCTTGCAGATCCTGTGGAAAGGCTAGGCTTTTCTCTGAAGACCCTCACAAGGACTGCTTATATTGTCTTCATCCAAAGCATGTGGCTAAGGATTGTAAATATTGTAGAACCTTCTCTGCTAAAACTCTGAGGGACAAAGAGGCTCTTCTGCTGTTGTGGCTTCAGAAAAAGAAGGCGCTTCAGATTCAGATTCTGGTGAGGAGTCTACTAGTTTAACACCTAAAAAGAGAAAGGCCTCACATTCTGAGGAGATGGTGGAGCTTAAGAAGATTAAATCTAAGGGGAAGGAGGCCTCATCTCTCCCTCCTACTCCCATCAAGAAGTCGTCAGGTCAGAAGGGGGCAGGGTTTGCTCCGTCGACCAGCTCCCTGGTTTCTACTGTAAAATCTGTGGCAAAAACTTCAGCTCCGTCGACGACTTCACCGTCGACGACGACGACTGTTTCGACGACGACTGTTTCGACGACAGCTGCGTCGACGACGGGAGGTAAGACAGTGTCGACGACGACTATGTTGACGAGTTTGATCATACCGTCGACGAAGGCATCGTTGACGATGAAATCAGTGACGAAGTCGTCGACGACGGTTCCGTCGGCAGGCGAAGATTGTCGACATGGCATTCGATGGCGAAAATCTCTTTGGCAAACATGTAGATGAGGCGCTGCAAGGCATCAAGTCCGATACGGACACGGCTAGGGCGCTAGGATCCCTTCAGCAAGGAAGGTTTCAGTCATTTCGTAAAAGAGGTGCAAGGGGTCAATTTAATCAGAGATCTTCATATCCATCCAACAGATATCAGCCTTATAACCAGCAGGGATATAAGCAATCAATATAGGCCTTCCAATTCCTCTTTCCAGCAGCAATCCAGGGGCAAGTCCTCCAATAGAGGAAAGAATCAACAATCTAACAGATGACAATGATTTCATGCCGGCGCTCCCCACACAGCAGATCCCCGAAAACGACCACTATCTGTTCAAAAAGAAGCAAACTACGAAGTGGAGACAGGTATTGGATTTGAGGGATCTAAATCAATACATAAAGAAAATTCCCTTCCGAATGCTCTAGTTACAAGAGATCCTCCTAATGTTAAAGAGGAAAGACTTCATGGCTTCATTGGATCTCATGGATGCATACTTCCATATTCCAATCCATCGGAAGCACAGGAAATATCTAAGATTTGCCGTGGAAAGTCGCCATTTCCAATTCAAAGTGTTTCCATTTGGCCTCAAATCGGCACCGAGGGTGTTTACCAAATGCATGGCCCTGGTGGCGGCCCACTTAAGGTTGAAGGGGCATTGCATTTACCCATATCTCGACGATTGGCTGGTGACAGGGCCATCATTCACAAGAGCCAGGAGGTCCCTTCAGTGCTGCATCCGCCTTTTCCACGGTTAGGACTAAGAACCAACTTGGAAAAGTCTTCACTGATTCCAGCTCAGGGCATTCAATTCCTAGGGCCATGGATATGCACCAAGGAAACTAAAGCATACCCGTCCGAGGAAAGGATGAGGAAAATAATAGGCCTCGCAACATCCCTTCAAGCAAAAAGGTTCACTTCTGTACGGATGTACAAATCCTTGTTGAGGATGATGTCCTCTTGCATCCCACTGGTTCCACACTGCCGTCTTCGAATGTAACCCTTGCAGGAACATCTAGACGAGCAGTGGGTTCAGTCCAAAGGAACCTTCGAAGATCGGATTACCATCACTCACCGTATGAAAGTGGCCATGTCATGGTGGAAGGTTCAGAAGAACTTGGATCAGGGTCTGAATTTTGTACCTCAGAATCACAAATATGTGATGACGACTGACGTTCTTTGCAAGGATTGGCGCGCGCACCTCCAGGAGCTGGAGATCCAGGGCCATTGGTCAGAGTGGGAAGCACAACTTCACATAAATATGTTGGAGCTCAAAGCGGTGTTTCTGGGACTTCAAGCTTTCCTGCCCAGAATCCAGAACTCGTCGGTGCTCATTCAGACAGACAGCACCATGACTATGTTTTATCTTCTGAAGCAAGGGGGAACAAGATCCAAACAACTTTGTGCGCTGGTGCAAAGGATTTGGAAATGGCTGATAAGCCACGACATTTCTATTCAGGTGCAGCATATACAGGGCATCGTCAACACACGGGCAGATGTTCTAAGTCGCACGACGAGTGTGTTGCACGAGTGGGAGCTGAACGACACTCAGCTTCGCAGAGTGTTTCAAAGATGGGGCACACCAACGTTCGACTTGTTCGCAACCCGGGACAATTCGAAATGCGATCAGTTTGCGTCCAGGTACCCTCAGCGGCATTCCAAAGGAAATGCGTTTCACATGGACTGGACGCGAATGTTCGCTTACACGTTCCCACCAATTCCTTTAATACCGCGAGTGATTCGCAAGATGAGATCAGAACCATGTCATGTCATTCTGATAGCACCAGCTTGGCCAAGACAAGCATGGTTTTCAGATCTGCTACAAATGTCAAAAGGCAATAAAATACCAGAGCCTCATATCGATGAGCAACGGCCAAATTCTGCATCCGGACCTAGCATCGCTAAAATTATCCGCATGGAACCTCATGAGCGGGAATTCCAAGCCATGAGCATTCCGCAGGACTGCAGACAAATACTATCGTAATCCAGGGCTATGTCGACCAACAAGGCATACAAAGCAAAATGGACACGCTTCTGTCACTGGTGTGCCAGTCAAAGTCTACATCCATTGATGGTACCCCCAGAAGGTATTCTGTCTTAGCTGTTGTCGTTATCAAAAGCAGGTCTGTCACATGCCTCGTTGAAAGTGCATTTGGCGGCAATATCAAGATTCAGGAGAGTGCCGGATGAACTCTCTCTCGTGTCACAGACTGATAAAGGAGTTTGTCAGAGGGCTCTTTAGAGTTTTTCCACCCATTCAACGGCCGCCAATACCCTGGCATCTGAATACAGTTTTGGCTCAACTTATGAGGCCACTATTCGAGCCTATACACAAGACAGACTTACAATTCCTTTCATGGAAGACAGCCCTGCTTTTAGCTCTAACCTCCGCGAGGAGAGTTAGCGAAATTCAAGCTTTTTCAGTGGAAGAGCCTTTTCTTCAATTTCGGAAAGACAGTTATACTACGGACAAATCCTACTTTTGTACCCAAAGTTCCTACTTCTTTTCACCTTAACGAGCCAGTTATTTTGCCTACTTTCTTCAGAAATCCCTCATCTGAAGCAGAAAAGGCTTTGCATACCTTGGACATCCCTAGATGTTTGAAATTTTACATTGAGCGAACAAGAACATTCCGCAAATCTAAATAGTTATTTATTGCATTTGAAGGACAGAGGAAAGGCCTCCCTCTGTCAAGACTGAGTATCGCCAGATGGATATCATCAGCTATCATTAAATGTCATGAAAAAGCTGGAAAGCCGCTTCATTCCAGAGTGAATGCTCATTCCACAAGAAAGATGGCGACATTGATGGCCTTGTTTGCAGGAGTGTCTCTACCTGACATCTGCAGAGCGGCGATGTGGAAGAATGTGCATTCTTTTACCAAGCACTACTGTTTGAACACTGCGTGGAAGGAGGACACGGCAGTGGGACAAGCTGTTCTGAGGCGTCTTTTTCATTAAGGTATTCTTTTGTTCTCTGTTAATACTTTATACAGTATGTATATGTATATGTATATATATATATATATATATATATATATATATATATATATATATATATATATATATATATATATATATATATATATAGTCTGTTATTATAGAGGATTTAATACATTTCTTTCAAGAGTTTATACTGTATGCTATAAAGGGGTATTTGGTTGCTTATTACTATCTGCCCTGTGTATTTTCAGATTATGTACTAACGATATTTCAGCTGCAGAACTTCCTTCTGGGTTCTATCCTGGAAACGCTGCAGGCTTTGTGGATACTACTTACTACTCTGATACAAGCATGTGAATCTATGAAAGATGTAATACTGGAAAAGGAATTAGTTACTTACCTGTACACTATAGTTCTCCAGTATTATCTTTCATAGATTCACATGCGCCCGCCCACATCCCCGTTTCTCAGGCAAAACCTGATCTCTCGGTATTTATCCATGTCTCCCACTTGTGGCCGGAAATCTGAGGCAGGAAGGTTCTGCTGGGGAGTGTGAGGGCAGGCCAGCAATGCTGATTGGCTGACTTTTGGACCAAACAATGAGGAGGTCTGGTTACCAAATAATAGTCCCTATGGGCTTTTCTATGCAGTTTTCCTCTCTATGATACTGCTTTGGTCATTCTGTTACCGTGAGATTCCCACCATGACGACGGGAAGATACAAGCATGTGAATCTATGAAAGAGAATACTGGAGAACTATAGTGTACAGGTAAGTAACTAACTAATTACTTTTTGTGAGTATTTTGTCTAGTATCCCACGGTCCACCCCCCTCCTTTCAGTGCCTCACACCCACACGTCAAGATCGGGAGAACCTTTGCCTGAGCTACCTGAAGAATCTGTGCAAAAGTGAGGCCATTTAGTTTTTTGTATGCAGATCTTAGAGCGAACAGCAGTGCAGTGCCTTTTTTTTTTTACTTCCGTCAGCTGGCTTGCATATCTCCCGTTATCTATTTTTACCTGGTGTAAAGACCATGTTGTCTTATAGGTCCTGGCTGCTCGAACTGCATGGGTCTTGGTTTTCTTTTTATTTATCAGCAACCCATTCCTATCGGAGTATGTGGAGGTTGCGTCCAAAAGACGTTGCTAGCCAATCTTTGTGTTGCTGATGAGGATCAGACAGTCTACGTAGAGTAAATTAAAGAAGCGGAGACTGCCCAATTTGGGTGAGTGCAAATTTACTGAGTTGAGGACCGGCGACAAGTCAGATAGGAATAAGTTAGAGCGCATAGGCGCAAGAGCGCAGCCTTGCGTGGTAGTTATGGACCATTATGGCGCAATTCAGCCCCGATATTAATCCTGGCCCATGTCCTGGTGCAGAGGCTGCAAAGCCCTCAGCAAGGTGTCAGGAATGTTGAGCAGGGTGAGTTTCTGTCAGAGCTTCCCGTCTATCAACCCTGTTAAAAGCAGATTTATAATCTATAAATCCCATGTATGCAGGACTAGTATTGGATTAGGCCTGGTCAACCAAAAGGGAGAGTGTGATGAGATTCACTGTTCGTGTGGCTTATAAATCCAGTTTTGCAGCGTGAATATTTCTGGATTCACTATGCTGTGCATTATTCCACCATGTAGTGGTTGGGTCCGGAATTAGTATTTTAAATTATTTTTTTCCCGTGGCCGGGGGGTGTCGACATACCATCATTTGGTGTCCTTCGTGACGTCGGCTTGCTTCCTCCGGAAGCTCCCACCTTTGGTCGCCATCTCCAGATTCTTTTTTCTGCCGTTGGGCCTGGATTGTTGCCGAAGAGTTCTAGAGTTTTTGGAAGAGGAATCAAGAAAAATCTAAGAAAATCAACGAAAATCAAGTTTTCAGCTACATCGGACTACAGGTCAGGTAACCGGGAAGACGAGGGAGAAGGTTTTACGACCAAGATCTCAACGTTCTACGGAGAATGCGTTCGTAGGGGGCTCCATGAGCGCGGGGATGGACAAAACACTGTTAAAGTTTTGCACCAATTGCCACCACAAATAGGCCCATAAGGACCAGCATCCAGTTTGCAACCTCTGCCTGCCGCTCGACCACAGCAGCGAAGACTGCAACGCGTGCTCGGCGTTTACACACAAGACCCTAGAAGTAAGGGAGAGGCAGGGAATGGGCGAACCACAACATGCAGGGACCACCTCCATCACTCCGAGACTTGGGCCTCTCCAGTGGAGAGGAGGACAACATCGCCGAAGGACGGGAGGACTGCAGTCGTCGAGGTCCATAAGAAGACGTCTTAGGAAGTAAGGGAGTCATCGACAAACACTCGAGCAACACTCGAAAGGGTAAAGCTAAAGCCCCGAGCGACTCTCGTAGAAGTGAAGCGAAGTCCTCGTAGGAAGCATTGCAGCTGAAACACTTGACGAAGGCAACAGCAACCAAGGACAGTCAGCCTAGCGGATCCTTCGAAAAGGACTCCCAATCGGCGAAAGCCCCCGAAAAACAAAGATCGTCGAAGGTTGCCCTCTAAAAGGACACATCGGCGCAGAGAAAGCAAGGGCCGACAGAGACGTCGACTGCCCCGAAGACAGGCGCTCCAACTCTAGACGCCGAACATGCAGCCGAGATGGAGAGGAAGAAGAGGAGGCTCGAGGCCGAAATGGCGAGCATCCTCCAAAGGAAAAAGGACTTGGACAAGAAGATGAGCTAATACACCATTGTGAGAAGTTGGCCTGATGTGCAGTGCTCACTATTCTAGTGATCACTATATATCAGTCCAAACAACCCTTATTGATGATTGGTTGTAAGTCAACCTTATAGACCAGCTATCCTAGTAGCATGGATACGAGCAGTCTAAGGCTAAGACTCTAGAGGGCGTGTTAAGCCAGCTGTTTTACCATCACATTACCCCTTGAACACCCAGTGAAAGGACACCACACAAGTTGTTATGAAAATAAACAGTGTATTTATTTATAACAAGACTACCCTGGCTCTTTATGAGACAGGGAGCTAAGCACACAACAAACCTCTTATAAAAATACTTTAAGTCGCACAATTTACACAAATGCCCGAGGGGCACGAAAAACCATATACTCTAAAAGTGGAATGCGAATTACTAGCAGGTAAGTAACAATTCTCAGAGGCTTTAGAAACGCTAGGCCTACAATACTAAACACTCAGGTTAGGAGCAGGAGGCCTAGGGACACCACGTGCAGAGTGGGAACTCTCACGCGTAAGGCGGGAAAAAGCCTATGGAAGCTAGAACTCACAAAGTTACTGTTCTCGGGCGAACCCGACTAGGTAGGTCGAAAACGACAGTGGATCTGGACCCTTGGATAGTGAGGCTATGCTGGGGCACCGAAATGCCGAAGTTACCTAGCCCAGGGGCTGCGGTTGCATAGGTCTGAAAAGACGTCGGGATTCCTCGTTGACGAACCAGGAGCCTGAAGAAGAAGTTGCTGGCAGGCGGCCAGTGAAGAAAAGTTCGAAGAGATCCAAGCCTGGATCAGGGAAGAAGAAACCTGAAAGCAGAGGGGACCAAGTTCTTGAATCACTAGCCAGTGATTAAGTGGGCACCAGGATGGCACCGGGCGAAGTCACCGCAGTCAGGTGAGTGGGCGCTGCTGGGCTCTGTAGTCTCACGGACCAGGAGGCGTTGTCGGCGACCAGGATGGAGGTACGAGCTGGAGCAACCAGACCAGCAGCAGTGATGTCGTCGGGCGTCGTCAGGAAGGCCACAAGCCAGCGGGCTAGTAGCCAAACAACGCGGTGAGCAGCAAAAAGCAGAAGGGCCCCACGCAGATCGTGGAGATGCTGGGAGGCTGGACTTCGGTGCTGGAGCTGCTCAGGGTCGGGGCTTCTCGGTCCCCAAAGCACTCACCAGAGGATCCCTCGGCGGTCGTGCTGGAAAGAAGTCGTGCAGTCTTGAAGATGGCCGGTCCCTCGAGGTCTCGTCGCACCCACGGTTCTCAGCTTGGCTGTAGAGGTCAGAGGTGCCAGGGAAGCCGGTTCTCGTCGAGCTGGGCAGTCGGATTCCGGAGGAAGGACTTGCAGCAGACCGCAGTGTTCTTAAGATGGTGCCTGCGGATGCAGGGTGACTACTCCTTAGCCACAAGGGAGAATCTTGAAGAAGAAATCTTGATGTCCTTTCGTAGAAAGTCGTGTCTTGATTCCAAAGATGATCTAATTTGGAAGGGGGCCTGCTCCTACCTTTATCTGGGAACAGGGGGCTGGCACGCGACTAAGTCCTGCCCTATGGGTGGGACCAGGAGGGGGGTGGTTACACCCCTCTCCTTTGGCGGGCTTTCCCCAGGCCAGGGACTGGAGTGCCCCTGGAACTGGTTTCAGCCGGCCTATGCACAGTGAGCACCGGGGTGCCACTTGCAGTCACCTTCCTCTGTAGCCCTGCCTACCTGGAATACACAAAACCCTGTCTGGGACGGTGCTGGCACCGCCCCTGGCAGGAAACCCTTTGTCCTTGCCTCCTGCTCTGGGAGGACCCCCAGCAGCAGGAGGGCAGACTTGTGTCTCGGTGGCAGCATCCATTTTGTGGAGCTGAGGCTATGTCTGACTTTAACCGGGGTTACAGGTTACATACATGTCGTGTCCCTCTAGAAGGGTGGAATGCTAACCCAGTCGCCAGAATTGGCGAGGGGTTAGTATTCCAATTCGTATGACACCTTACTCGACATGTTTTGATAAAGCGATACCAGAGTTGGCATATAACCGCGAGGATTATAATGCACTTAAGAGTATATGGTATGTGATATCATGGAAACGGCTAAGGGATGGATCCCGAAAGCCGCAGACAGGCTCAGCTCATGCCAGAGCACCATCTCACACGATTCCAAGCACTCTGCCTTCAGGATTGTTAAGGCCTGCCATAGGAGTGACTGATAGGAGATCTGTGTGTCCATTTTTAGGGTTAGATATAGGTATACTATATCTAAAGCAAAGGGTGATTACACCACCTTGCCCCAGCTGTCGTGCAGCCAGTTGTGTCAGTTTAGTTAGTCAGCCCAGGGGTGGCACAATACATGCGTCAGCCCCTGGGAGACTTGTGGGTGCACCTCAGCCCTGGGTACAGGGACTTAGAGAGGGCCCAGTGCCAATTCAGTACCTGAGTACACTTTGGATAGAGAGAACAGCTAGGCTGTGGGTCTGATTAGCAGGCCCACAGCCAGGGAAAGTCGTAAACCAGTGCAGCAAAAAGCAAAAATCTGGGTGATCATAGGATTGCAGACCCTACTCTCCTACAACCATCCTCCAAAACCCGCGCTCGAAGTCGCAAGAGACGACGCGGAACCGCCGAAAACGCCCGAACCAGTTGAGGAACAGGGGGACGAAGACTATTATTTCGAAGGAGGTAACGAAGATCTGCAATCCTACCTGGACTCTACGTCCTCGGACCACCACCAGACAAGGAGAGTAGGATGATGGATCTCACAGGGAAAAAGGTGTAGAGGAATTTGACAATCCATTGCCGCATCGCAAACTCCAACACCCTGATCAACAGGCACGCATAGCAACACTGGGATGAAGTGTGGCAGCTCTTAAAGCATCTACCAGACCAGTACCAACAAAGAGCAGCTCACCTGGTAGTAGCATGGCAAACACATGCCTAAAATCGACATTGGATGCTGCAGAAACATCGAGCAGACTAATGATGATAGGAGTGACTGAGAGATTACACTCCTGGCTCAGAATTTCGGGTGTTTAAGCCCGAGGTGCAAAGCAACATCCAGAATACACCTTTTAACGGAGAGCAACTGCTCGGCACACCAGTTGATGACAAGTGGACGCAGCTCAAGAAGGACGAGACAGCAAGGTCCATGGGAGCGTTGCAGTTCAGAGGGATGAGAAGGGGCACACCCATGAGAAGGCTAGGTGGTAGAGGAGACAACATGCCTACCACATCGCACCAGATGTTCCAGCAAAGCTACCAAGGGAAAACAAAAGACCAGCAGCAGCAGGGACAGCAGAACTGACAGTCCTTTAGAGAAGGCGGAAACGGACAAGGACAAACACGGAGGGGGGGGGGGGGCAACAGCCCTCATCCAAGTGACTTCACCAGGAAACAGACCCCCACCCTAGCAACACCTCAGGTGGGTGGAAAGACATAATGGAAAACTGCAACAGAACGTTCAACGACAAACCGTGCCTCGAACACTCCACACCGGTAGGTGGAAGAATAAAGGACTTAATTCAGGAATGGATTAAGGCCACATTGGACAAATGGATACTAAACATCATACAATACGGTTACTGTATAGAGTTAGGAAAACAACCTCCGAACAGAAAACCAAGAAGCAAGGCACACTCAGCAAAGGAGCTCTCTCTCTCTTGCAACTAGAGGCAAAAGAACTGCTCAGCAAGGAGGCAATAGAGATGGTGCCGCAAAACCAAAGGAACAAAGGGGTTTACTCAACTTACTACCTGGTGCCAAAGGTGGACGAAACACTAAGACCTATCCTAGATCTAAGGTTCCTAAACAAATTCATAAAAATTTTGATTCAAGATGACTTCCCTACAAGAGGTAATACCACAAATACAACAAGGGTGTCGTCATGGCTACAATAGATTTAAAGTACGCATACTTACACATCCTCATCAAACACAAGCACCTGCTAATGTTTGTGATCAACCGAAGCCACTACCAGTTCACAGTACTGGCATTCGGGCTGAAATCCGCATCAAGGGTGTTTACAAAATGCCTCGCAGCTGTCTCAGCACATCTACGAAGGCAAGGAATACACATATACCCCTATCTCGACGAATGGTTGTTGAAGGCAGGCTCGCCCCAAATGGTCGTCACCCACCTTCAGACTACTGCCGACCTCCTGCATCTGCTGGGGTTCTCCATCAATGTGCCGAAGTCGCACCAGAGTCCCTCTCAGAAGCTCCCCTTCATTGGGGTGGTTCTGGATTAGACGCTGTTTCAGGTCTATCCTCCCGAGCAGCGAGTCCAGGATAATCAGGTTATGATTCCGATCTTTCGGCCTCTATCCCGGGTTTCAGTCAGGATGACCCTCCGGCTCCTGGACCTCATGGCCTCCTGCATCCTGCTAGTGCAACATGCCAAATGGCATATGCGGGCTCTGCAGTGGGACCTGAAGTTCCAGTGGGCACAGCATCAGGGCAACCTGTCCGATCATGTCCAGATCTCGGAGGGCACTGCTCAACAATTGCAGTGGTGGCTCATGAATCACGATTGGGTCAGTGGCAGATCCCTCTCCCTTCCCCAACCGGAGCACACAGTGGTGACGGATGCGTCCCTCGTGGGATGAGAGGCCCCTTGGGAAAGGCGGAGATCAGAGGCCTCTGGTCTCCGGCGGAGTCCCGGCTCCATATCAACTTTTTGGAGCTGCGGTCGATCCGACTTGCACTGTCCAGGGAAGTGTGGTGCAGGTGTTCATGGACAACACCACCGCCATGTGGTATTGCTACAAACAGGGCAGGTGGGGTCCTGGACCCTTTGTCAAGAGGCCTCTGGACATGGCTGGAACATAAAGGCATAATTGGTGGTTCAACACCTGGCACGTTCTCTGAACGCCAGGGCGGACGAACTCAGCTGCCGGTGCTTGATGGATCACGAATGGCGTCTGAACTCAGACGTGGCGCAAGGTCTCTTTCTGCAGTGAGGAGAGCATTGGTTAGATCTATTCGCCACCGAAGAGGATGTGCAATGTTATCAGATCTGCGTGTTGGAATTTCCAAGGCGGCACTCACTCTGCGACGCTTTTCGTTGCAAGTGGAGTTGCAGTCTGTTGTACGCCTTTCCGCCTATACCACTTCTGACCAGAGTGCTGAAGATCAGGCGCGACTGGGCCCAAGTCATCCTTGTGGCTCTGGATTGGGCACGAAGATACTGGTATCCCGAGCTACTCAGCATGGCGATCCATTCCCCTGATCCGACTGCCTCTTCAGGAGGACCTTCTGTGGCAGCAGCAGGGGACGGTCTTCCACGAACCTGTCCAGCCTCCACCTCTATGCTCGGAGATTGAGCGGCGACAGTTGACAGATTTTGATCTTCCTCCCGAAATCTGTGATGTCATTCTGGCAGCCAGGCGTCCCTCCACGAAAACTGTATACGCCGGCCGGTGGAACAAGTTTGTGGCATGGTGCGCAGCTAAGTCTGTGGATCCCCTTTCTGCCCCTCTTTCCGAAGTCCTTCTGTTCCTTCTTTCCTTGGCCTAGCAGGGCTCTGCTCTGGGCACTATCAAGGGTTTTCTTTCTGCCATCTCCGCCTTCCTACGGCTTCCTGATCAGCCTTCTCTTTTTAAGTCCCTGGTTGTTAACCGTTTCCTGAAAGGCATTGTAGATACGTTCCCTCCGGTCCAGTTTATAATGCCTCAGTGGTACTTGAATCTTGTGTTGACTAATTTGATGTGCTCTCCCTTTGAGCCGCTTCACAATTGTCCTTTGTCTTCTCACCTTAAAGACTGCTTTCCTGGTTGCTCTCACCTCTGCCAGAAGAGTAAGTGAGCTCCAGGCTCTGTCTTCTAAACCTCCTTTCCTTTGTTCATCCGGACAAGGTGGTTTTAAGGACCCGTCCTTCTTTCTTGCCAAAGGTTGTTATGCCCTTCCACATCGGGCAGACCATCACTTTGCCCACCTTCTTCTCGCCTCCGCATCCTTCTAAAGAGGAAGAGAGGCTCCACCGTCTGGACCCAAAGCATGCCCTCTCATTCTATCTGACGCGCACACAGCAGTTCCGGGTGGATGACCAGCTCTTTGTTGACTACGTGGGTGCCAAAAAAGGTTGGGCTGTGCACAAACGGACCATCTATCATTGGGTCGTTCTCTGCATCAACGCCTGTTACTCATTGGCTAAGAAGGAGCCTCCTGTGGAGCTGCGTGCCCATTCCACCAGGGCAACGGCAGCCACTACTGCCTTTGGACGCGGTGTTCCCTTGCAGGACATTTGTCAGGCAGCTACGTGGGCCTCGCTGCACACGTTTACCAAGCATTACTGCCTTGACAAACAAGTTCGGAGAGACGGCTTCTTTGGACGTTCTGTTCTCCGTGACTTTTTGGTGTAATTTTGTTCACAGACCCACCATCGGGGTTGGTATTGCTAGGGTATCTATTCTAAGGTAAGGAATCTATCACTAACGTGTCTCTTTCAGATTCACAAGTTACTACTTGTGTAACGATATATCTGTAAGAGACATTAGTTAGTGATAAATTCCTTACTACCTCACCTATCCTCCCTGTAGGAAGGTAGATCCCTGACTATGGTTGCCCCCAACTTTTTGCCTGGTGTTTTGCTGGTTTTCTGACTTGGTTGACCTGGGACCCTGCTATTCAGGGCCCCAGGCCTACTGCTCTCTCTGTAAAATGGATTCCATGTACCTTAGGTACATATCTAATTGGATACTGAGTCACCTTATCAGTCCCTGTACAGTGTACCTTAGGTACCCAGGGCATAGGTGTGCCCAGGGCCTACCAGGGGCTGCAGCATGTATTATGCCACCCCTGGCTGGCCATCCAAATCTGACACAACTGGCTGCACGACAGCTGGGGCAAGGTGGTGTAAACACCCCTTGCTGTAGATATAGTATTCCTATATCTAACCCTAAAAATGGACACCTATATTCCTATCAGTCACTCCTATGGCAGGCCTTAACAATCCTGAAGGCAGAGTGCTTGGAATCGTGTGAGATGGTGCTCTGGCATGAGCTGAGCCTGTCTGCGGCTTTCGGGATCCATCCCTTAGCCGTTTCCATGATATCGCATACCATATACTCTTAAGTGCATTATAATCCTCGCGGTTATATGCCAACTCTGGTATCGCTTTATCAAAACATGTCGAGTAAGGTGTCATACGAATTGGAATACTAACCCCTCGCCAATTCTGGCGACTGGATTAGCATTCCACCCTTCTAGAGGGACACGACATGTATGTAACATGTAACCCCGGTTAAAGTCAGACATAGCCTCAGCTCCACAAGATGGATGCTGCCACCGAGACACAAGTCTGCCCTCCTGCTGCTGGGAGTCCTCCCAGCACAGGAGGCAAGGACAAAGGGTTTCCTGCCAGGGGCGGTGCCAGCACCGTCCCAGACAGGATTTTGTGTATTCTAGGTAGGCAGGGCTTTGGAGGAAGGTGACTGCAAGTGGCACCCCGGTGCTCACTGTGCATAGGCCGGCTTGAACCAGTTCCAGGGGCACTCCAGCCCCTGATCTGGGGAAAGCCCGCCAAAGGAGAGGGGTGTAACCACCCCCCTCCTAGTCCCACCCATAGGGCAGGACTTAGTCGCGTGCCAGCCCCCTTTTGCAGGATAAAGGTAGGAGCAGGCCCCCTTCCAAATTAGATCAATCTTTGAATCCTGAACCGACCTTCTACACGAAGAACTCAAGACTCTTCTCAAGATTTCTCCCTTGTGACTAAGGAGTAGTCACCCTGCAGCAGCAGGCACCAACCAAGCATCGCGGTTTGTTGCCAGTCTCTCCTCCGGATCAAGACTGCTCCAGCACGACGAGAACCGGCTTCCCTGGTACCTCTGACCTCAACCTACATCATCAGCCCAGCTGTGATCCGTGGGTGCGACGAGACCTCGAGGGACCGGCCATCTTCAGAACTGCACGACGCTTGTCCAGCACGACCACCGAGTGACCCTCGACTGAGTGCTTTGGGGTAAGAGAAGCCCCGACCCTGAGCAGCTCCAGCACCGAAGTTCAGCCCCCCTGCATCCACGAGATCTGCGTGGGGCCCTTCTGCTCTTTGCTGCTCACCGCGTTGTCCAGGTCACTTGCCCGTTGGCTAGTGGCCCTTTCACGACGCTCCACGACGACAAACACTGCTGGTCTGGTTGCTCCAGACTAGCCCTTGCTCCCCTCCAACAGAGGAGCACCCTGGACCCTCCTGGTCCACTCAAGACGCCATTTTAGGTCCACCGCGTGGGCCTTGCATTTGCCAAGACTTGTTGCCCAATCCTGGGTCCAGCGACGTCCGCAGCAGATACCTTCGTGGGACAGCTCGCACCTCCATCCTGGTCGCCGACAACGCCTCCTGGTCCGAGAGACTGCAGAGCCCAGCAGCGCCCACTCACCTGGTCGAGGTGACTTCGTCCGGTGCCACTCTGGTGCCCACCTAAATCACTGGCTAGTGATTCAGAACTTGGTCCCCTCTGCTTTCAGGTCTTCTTCTTCCCTGATCCAGGCTTGGATCACCACGAACTCCCTTCACTGGCTGCCTGCCAGCAACTTCTTTCTTCAGGCTCCTGGTTCTTCAACGAGGGTTTCCGACGTAACTTAAACCCTATGCAGCCGCAGCCCCTGGGCTAGGTAAACCAAGTACTCCGGTGCTTCAGCATAGTCCAACACCCTAAGTGTTCGGATCCACTCTTGTTTTCGACCCACCTAGTCGGGTTCGCCCGAGAACAGTAACTTTGCAACTGCTAGCCTCCATAGACTTTTTCCCGCCTTACGCGTGAGAGTTCCCACTCTGCACACGACGTCCACAGGCCCCCTGCATCTAATCTAAGTGTTTAGAATTGTAGGCCAAGCAATTCCTAAGTCTATGAGAATAGTTACTTACCTGCTAGTAATTCGCATTCCACTTTTGTAATATATGGTTTTTCGTGCCCCTAGGGCATTTGTGTAAATTGTGCGACTTAAAGTATTTTCTTGAGTTTTGTTATGTGCTTAGCTCCCTGACTCATGAAGAGTTCAGGGTAGTCTTGTTACAAATAAATATCTGTTTATTTTCATAACAACTTGTGTGGTGTCCTTTCACTTGGTGTTCAAGGGGTAATGTGATGGTAAAACAGCTGGCTTAACACGCCCTCTAGAGTCTTAGCCTTAGACTGCTCGTATCCATGCTACTAGGATAGCTGGTCTATAAGGTTGACTTACAACCAATCATCAATAAGGGTTGTTTGGACTGATACAAAGTGCTCACTAGAATAGTGAACATTATATATCAGGCCAACTTCTCACATTGGTGAGCAGCGGTTGGGATTTGAGCTTGCTGTTGTTTTACCACACATATCCTAAGAATATCATTTGAAAGATCACATAAGTACTAAAGGTACATATAACTTAGCTTAGAATACTGAACCAGCTGTTGTAGCTCCTAGGGCCTAGCACACCCTAAACTACAACTCTAGCAAGGGATCAGTAGGCAAACATATAGTGTAGGTAAGTGCACCACTTAAACCTCACTAGAAAAGCATGTCTAACCATGGAGAGACCACTGAGACTCCCCTGGTAAGCATTGACCCTCCACAGGTCACTTCAAGATATGCAGCTCTCAGTTTCCAGGAGATGAGACAAGTGTGTACCTCCAGGAAACTGAAACAGGGGTCTAACCCCACCATTCCCTTTCTGATAGGTCTCTTAGAGACATATGATGCTAGATAGGTTTCTCAGTTAGATGGGAATATGCCAGCCTTAGAGGGTACCTCTGGGGATCCAGACCTCCACAACACAGCAAATGCAGTTGAGGAGGAGGATCTAGAGGAACTCTCTGAGGGTGAGGCAAACAAGGGTCCTGAGTTTGTCAGCAGACTCACTAGGGCCAACTTAGACCTACTTGGGCAAGGATCTGGGGGACCCCCAGTACTGACCCTGATGAGGCCTAACCTTGGAGTTAGGAGAGATACATCTCTTTCTAGGGACTCCATTAGATCTCTGCACTCTAATGCCTCTTCTCAGAGGAGAAGGAACTCTCCACAGAGGAGATTGACTTCCCCTCAGAGAAGAGAGCATGAAGCAAGGATGAGACCAGCAAAACTGAGGATTGAAAGGGAAGAACTTGCCCTGGCCAAAGAGAAGCTTGCCTTTGCTAGAGAGCAGCAGATGAGTGGGACAGTTCCCACTGGTGGCAGCAATCTCCCAAGAGATAAAGAGAAGGGTTTAGATACTAAACACCTGACAAAGATAGTGCCCCCCTTTAAGCAAGGGGATGACATCCAGAAATTGATGGCTGCTCTGGAGAGGGCCTGCACTGTGCAGTGCATTCCCCAGAGTCAGTGGGCAGCTATACTGTGGCTCTCCTTTGATGGCAAAGGTAGAGATAAGCTCCTCACTACTAGAGTTGAGGATGCTAACAATTACCAAGTCCTGAAAAATACACTGGTTGATGGGTTTGGCTTAACCACTGAGCAATACAGGTTGCTGTTCAGGGATACCCAGAAAACTCAGTCTCAGGATTGGGCTGACTTTGTTGATTGTGCCACTAAGGCTTTAGAAGGCTGGCTACTGGGTAGCAAGGTTACTGACTTCACAGGATTGTATAATCTTATTATGAGAGAGCAAGTCTTAAATAATTGTCAGAACCAGTTATTACACCAGCACCTGGTAGACTCTGATCTGACCTCTCCACAAGAATTGGGTAAGAGGGCAGACAAATGGGTCAGAACCAGGATTAGGCCTAAGAACCAAGGTGGTGACCAGAAAAAGGAATCAACCAAGTCTCAAGAGAAGGGTGGGAATAAATCTGCAGATCAAACCACATCAGGGCCCCAAAAATCCTCTGAGGGGGGTGGGTCCCAGAATCCTTCCAATGCCTAGAAGAAATCTTATTGTTATCCCTGTAAACAGGTGGGTCATTTGAAAACTGACAGCAGTTGCCCAAAGAACAACAATAAGGAGAACATACCCCCAAGTAACATTCCCAAACCTCCTGTTACTACTAGTAGTAATCCCCCAGGTGGTGGGAGTGCCCCCAAGAATTTGGGTGCATTTACTTTGGGAGTTCCTGGGGACTCTGGCCTAACCAAGTCCCCAAACTTAGATACTCTTGTCTGTGAGACTGGCATGGGGTTTGCCAACTTCACAACTTGTCCCAACACTTTGGGCAAGTACAGACAGGAGCCCCTCATCAATGGTATAAAAGTTGAGGCCTATAGAGATACAGGGGCTAGCATCACTATGGTAACTGAGAGTCTAGTCCCCTCAAGGCAACTTTTACCTGGTGCCACATACCAGGTGACCAATATTGATGGAGTACAGAGAGATCATCCCATGGCAGTGGTCAATCTCAGCTGGGGAGGTGTCACTGGCCACATGAGAGTGGCAGTGTCACCAAACTTGCCTGTAGATTGCCTACTGGGGAATGATTTGGAGCTCTCAGCCTGGGCTGAAGTAGAGCAAGAAACCCATTCTAAAATGGTAAACATCCATGGTAAGGTTAGTGGGGCAGTGATAGCCACAGCCCCAGTCCAAGATATCCTCCCTGAACAGGTCAGGAGGGCTGTGCCAGCCACAGCCCAATCTCAGACAACTTCCTTCCCAGAACAGGTTGTCAAGGCTGTAATGGTGACAGCCCAGACCCAGACTGAGCCCCCTCCTGAAAAGGTTGGGAGAGTTGTGATGGCCACAGCTCAAACTCAGACAGATGATAGTGTTGTGAAGCCTGAAACTATGGATCACTCCACTCAGACAGAGAGCATTGAGGAGGAAGAGAAATCTCCCTCCCACCAGACGTTAGGAAAGGATCAGCCTCCTCAGGGAACTGATCTGACCCCTTGTGAAGAAACTGCCCCAGAGGTAGTCAGGCCTAGCCTGGCAGAACCCATGATGTCAGTGGACCCTTCCAAGGTGGGACCCAGTCTGGAGCAGGTAACCTGCCCCTCTCTACCCTGCCTCAGCCAGCCCAGGGCTGTAGAGGTCAGGGAGGCCAGTGTTGGACCCCAAAGGGCCCCCTGTCCAAAAGAATCCCCCAATCAGCAGATTAAGGGCACTGAAGCTAGCAGTCCTAGCCAAGTGAAAATAAAACCAACTCCTGAGGGATCCCCCTTAAATTTAGTTAGGGACCTCCCACAGATGGACACTGTTGGGCACAGCCAGACATGGGACCTAAGGGCCCCAAACCTGACCTGTCCCTCCAGTAAGCCAAACAGAGGGCCCCAACCTTCAGCTGTAGGTAGCCAGAGGTTGACCCTGAGAGCCCAAAACAACTGTCTTGGAAAGAAAGGCCTCTATGGTGGAAAATGATTGGAGGAAGCTGAGCCCAACATTAGTGGAGCCTCACTTCAGTACTCCATTTCAGCACCAGCCTTTTCCTTTGCCAAAACACACCACAGGTAGAGATTCCCTATGGTGAAGACCCTCAGATACCCTTAGGGTGAGGGATTGCTTAGTGGACCATGAGATAGGGGGTAACCATGCCAGTGCTGGTACTTCCTTATATGGCCACTCAGGCAATATAGGCTTACCTGGCAAGGATAGCCTTATCTCCTTTCGTTTGGGGGGGGGGGGGTTATGTAGGAAGGTAGATCCCTGACTATGGTTGCCCCCAACTTTTTGCCTGGTGTTTTGCTGGTTTTCTGACTTAGTTGACCTGGGGCCCTGCTATTCAGGACCCCAGGCCTACTGCTCTCTCTGTAAAATGGATTCCATGTACCTTAGGTACATATCTAATTGGATACTGAGTCACCTTATCAGTCCCTGTACAGTGTACCTTAGGTACCCAGGGCATAGGTGGACCCAGGGCCTACCAGGGGCTGCAGCATGTATTATGCCACCCCTGGCTGGCCATCCAAATCTGACACAACTGGCTGCACGACAGCTGGGGCAAGGTGGTGTAATCACCCTTTGCTTTAGATATAGTATACCTATATCTAACCCTAAAATGGACACACAGATCTCCTATCAGTCACTCCTATGGCATGCCTTGACAATCCTGAAGGCAGAGTGCTTGGAATCGTGTGAGATAGTGCTCTGGCATGAGCTGAGCCTGTCTGCGGCTTTCGGGATCCATCCCTTAGCCGTTTCCATGATATCGCATACCATATACTCTTAAGTGCATTATAATCCTCGCGGTTATATGCCAACTCTGGTATCGCTTTATCAAAACATGTCGAGTAAGGTGTCATACGAATTGGAATACTAACCCCTCGCCAATTCTGGCGACGGGGTTAGCATTCCACCCTTCTAGAGGGACACGACATGTATGTAACCTGTAACCCCGGTTAAAGTCAGACATAGCCTTAGCTCCACAAAATGGATGCTGCCACCGAGACACAAGTCTGCCCTCCTGCTGCTGGGAGTCCTCCCAGAGCAGGAGGCAAGGACAAAGGGTTTCCTGTCAGGGGCGGTGCCAGCACCGTCCCAGACAGGATTTTGTGTATCCTAGGTAGGCAGGGCTTTAGAGGAAGGTGACTGCAAGTGACACCCCGGTGCTCACTGTGCATAGGCCGGCTGAAACCAGTTCCAGGGGCACTCCAGCCCCTGGCCTGGGGAAAGCCCGCCAAAGGAGAGGGGTGTAACCACCCCCCTCCTGGTCCCACCCATAGGGCAGGACTTAGTCGCGTGCCAGCCCCTTTTTGCAGGATAAAGGTAGGAACTGGCCCCCTTCCAAATCAGATCATCTTTGAATCCTGAAACTACTTTCCACGAAAGGAACTCAAGACTTCTTCCCAAGATTCTCCCTTGTGACTAAGGAGTAGTCACCCTGCAGCAGCAGGCACCAACCAAGCATCGCGGTTTGTTGCCAGTCTCTCCTTCGGATCAAGACTGCTCCAGCACGACGAGAACCGGCTTCCCTGGCACCTCTGACCTCAACCTACATCATCAGCCCAGCTGTGATCCGTGGGTGTGACGAGACCTCGAGGGACCGGCCATCTTCAGAACTGCACGACGCTTGTCCAGCACGACTCCCGAGTGACCCTCGACTGAGTGCTTTGGGGTAAGAGAAGCCCCGACCCTGAGCAGCTCCAGCACCGAAGTTCAGCCCCCCTGCATCCACGAGATCTGCGTGGGGCCCTTCTGCTCTTGACTGCTCACCGCGTTGTCCAGGTCACTTGCCCGTTGGCTAGTGACCCCCTCACGACGCTCCACGACAACTAACACTGCTGGTCTGGTTGCTCCAGACTAGCCCGGGCTCCCCTCCAACAGAGGAGCACCCTGGACCCTCCTGGTCCACTCAAGACGACATTTTAGGTCCACCGCGTGGGCCTTGCATTTGCCAAGACTGTTGCCCCAATCCTGGGTCCAGCGACGTCGACAGCAGAGACCTTCGTGGGACAGCTCGCACCTCCATCCTGGTCGCCGACAACGCCTCCTGGTCCGAGAGACTGCAGAGCCCAGCAGCGCCCACTCACCTGGTCGAGGTGACTTCGCCCGGTGCCACTCTGGTGCCCATCTAATCACTGGCTAGTGACTCAGAACTTGGTCCCCTCTGCTTTCAGGTCTTCTTCTTCCCTGATCCAGGCTTGGATCACCACGAACTCTCTTCACTGGTCGCCTGCCAGCAACTTCTTTCTCCAGGCTCCTGGTTCATCAACGAAGAAACCCGACGACATTTGAACCCTATGCAGCCGCAGCCCCTGGGCTAGGTAAACCGAGTACTCCGGTGCTCCAGCGTAGACCAACTCTCTAGGTGTCCAGAACCACTTTTCGTTTTTGACCTACCTAGTCGGGTTCGCCCGAAAACACTAACTTTGCATTTACTAGGATCCATAGACTTTGTTCCGCATTACGCGTGAGAGTTCTCACTCTGCACACGTCGTCCCTAGGTCTCCTGCTAGTAATCTAAAGGTTCAGTAGTCAAGTCCTAGCGATCCCAAAGCCTATGAGAGTAGTACTTACCTGCTAGCAATTTCGCATTCCACTTGTATAGTATATGGTTTTTCGTGCCCCTCGGGCATTTGTGTAAATTGTGCGACTTGAAGTATTTTCTTAAGAGTTTTGTTGTGTGCTTAGCTCCCTGACTCATAAAGAGTTCAGGGTAGTCTTGTTATAAATAAATATCTGTTTATTTTCATAACAACTTGTGTGGTGTCCTTTCACTTGGTGTTCAAGGAGTAATGTGATGGTAAAACAGCTGGCTTAACACGCCCTCTAGAGTCTTAGCCTTAGACTGCTCGTATCCATGCTACTAGGATAGCTGGTCTATAAGGTTGACTTACAACCAATCATCAATAAGGGTTGTTTGGACTGATACAAAGTGCTCACTAGAATAGTGAACATTATATATCAGGCCAACTTCTCACAGCAAGGACAAAGGGTTTCCTGCCAGGGGCGGTGCCAGCACCGTCCCAGACAGGATTTTGTGTATTCTAGGTAGGCAGGGCTTTGGAGGAAGGTGACTGCAAGTGGCACCCCGGTGCTCACTGTACATAGGCCGGCTTGAACCAGTTCCAGGGGCACTCCAGCCCCTGATCTGGGGAAAGCCCGCCAAAGGAGAGGGGTGTAACCACCCCCCTCCTAGTCCCACCCATAGGGCAGGACTTAGTCGCGTGCCAGCCCCTTTTTGCAGGATAAAGGTAGGAACTGGCCCCCTTCCAAATCAGATCATCTTTGAATCCTGAAACTACTTTCCACGAAAGGAACTCAAGACTTCTTCCCAAGATTCTCCCTTGTGACTAAGGAGTAGTCACCCTGCAGCAGCAGGCACCAACCAAGCATCGCGGTTTGTTGCCAGTCTCTCCTTCGGATCAAGACTGCTCCAGCACGACGAGAACCGGCTTCCCTGGCACCTCTGACCTCAACCTACATCATCAGCCCAGCTGTGATCCGTGGGTGTGACGAGACCTCGAGGGACCGGCCATCTTCAGAACTGCACGACGCTTGTCCAGCACGACCACCGAGTGACCCTCGACTGAGTGCTTTGGGGTAAGAGAAGCCCCGACCCTGAGCAGCTCCAGCACCGAAGTTCAGCCCCCCTGCATCCACGAGATCTGCGTGGGGCCCTTCTGCTCTTTGCTGCTCACCGCGTTGTCCAGGTCACTTGCCCGTTGGCTAGTGGCCCTTTCACGACGCTCCACGATGACAAACACTGCTGGTCTGGTTGCTCCAGACTAGCCCTTGCTCCCCTCCAACAGAGGAGCACCCTGGACCCTCCTGGTCCACTCAAGACGCCATTTTAAGTCCACGGCGTGGGCCTTGCATTTGCCAAGACTTGTTGCCCAATCCTGGGTCCAGCGACGTCAGCAGCAGATACCTTCGTGGGACAGCTCGCACCTCCATCCTGGTCGCCGACAACGCCTCCTGGTCCGAGAGACTGCAGAGCCCAGCAGCGCCCACTCACCTGGTCGAGGTGACTTCGTCCGGTGCCACTCTGGTGCCCACCTAAATCACTGGCTAGTGATTCAGAACTTGGTCCCCTCTGCTTTCAGGTCTTCTTCTTCCCTGATCCAGGCTTGGATCACCACGAACTCCCTTCACTGGCCGCCTGCCAGCAACTTCTTTCTTCAGGCTCCTGGTTCTTCAACGAGGGTTTCCGACGTAACTTCAACCCTATGCAGCCGCAGCCCCTGGGCTAGGTAAACCAAGTACTCCGGTACTTCAGCATAGTCCAACACCCTAAGTGTTCGGATCCACTCTTGTTTTCGACCCACCTAGTCGGGTTCGCCCGAGAACAGTAACTTTGCAACTGCTAGCCTCCATAGACTTTTTCCCGCCTTACGCGTGAGAGTTCCCACTCTGCACACGGCGTCCACAGGCCCCCTGCATCTAATCTAAGTGTTTAGAATTGTAGGCCAAGCGATTCCTAAGTCTATGAGATTAGTTACTTACCTGCTAGTAATTTGCATTCCACTTTTGTAATATATGGTTTTTCGTGCCCCTAGGGCATTTGTGTAAATTGTGCGACTTAAAGTATTTTCTTAAGAGTTTTGTTATGTGCTTAGCTCCCTGACTCATAAAGAGTTCAGGGTAGTCTTGTTATAAATAAATATCTGTTTATTTTCATAACAACTTGTGTGGTGTCCTTTCACTTGGTGTTCAAGGGGTAATGTGATGGTAAAACAGCTGGCTTAACACGCCCTCTAGAGTCTTAGCCTTAGACTGCTCGTATCCATGCTACTAGGATAGCTGGTCTATAAGGTTGACTTACAACCAATCATCAATAAGGGTTGTTTGGACTGATACAAAGTGCTCACTGGAATAGTGAACATTATATATCAGGCCACCTTCTCACACTCCCCGTTCTGCGAACTGATTACTAGGGTTAAAGTCATCCCCTTTTAGGGCCCTAGTTTTATGCACCAATGGTCAGTATCTTGCATGGCTCTGCGTTCCTGGTGCATAAAGTCGTGTACAGAACTGACGTCGGCGTGCATGGGTGGCACCTAAGTAGTCTCCGTGACGTCATCTTGGCGCATACGATGCCTGAGAAGGACGCGGATCCGCAGGACGCCCCCTACTGACGCGCAGGGGTACTGCTAATCAAAACTTTCCGGATCCAGTCTGACGCCTGGGGCTATTCTAAGGTAAGGAATCTATCACTAACTAATGTCTCTTACAGATATATCGTTACACAAGTAGTAACTTGTGCTTCAAAGAGGGGAAAACCCTACTTCATTGTGTGGCACTTCTCTAAGTGATAAGCAGGCATGGTAAGAGGACATCTCATCTCCTTTTGAGTTTCTCAGGGAGCCCCATAATCATGCCTATCAATGTCCTGTTGAATCTTTCTACAAGGCGATTGGTTTTTGGGTGATAGGGTGTAGTAAACGTTTACTGCACTCCACACTCTTTCCACATGTGTTTCAGGTAAGCAGACATAAAGTTAGTACTCTCCATGAAACCACCTCCTAAGGAAACCATACCCTGGCGAAGACACCAGTGAGGGCCTAGGCTACTGCAGAAGCTGTGAGGAGGAACTCCCTGTACCTCTATCTGAAAGAAACCGGTTAGTATTAGATTCCTTACCTTAGAATATCCCCAGGCTTCAAACTGAATCCGGAAAATTTTGCGTAGCAGCTCTCTTGCGCATCGGTAGGCGTCGTCTGCGGCTCCGCGTCCGTCGTCTGCATCGTTGGCGCCGGGATGACGTTGTCGGAGTACTTAGACGCCGCCCTTGCGCACTGACGCCAGTTCTTTTTTTCTGCGCCAGCTAGCGCAGGTCTGGGGAAAGGAGTACCTTAGTCATTTTTTGACTAAAACTTGTTTGATCTTTTTTATCTCTTCTCGAGTCTTCACGACTCTCTGTGCCGATAGGGAATGGCTGGGTTCAAGCCCTGTACCGACTTATGTCGGTTACCGATCCCCGCGCCGGTGCCTGTATTGCCTTGGGGCCGACCACGACGACCGGTCATGCATTGACTGCCGGGTCTTGACGTCGAAGGCTAGGCGGGAGCAGTCCCGCAAGCGCCTTGAGCCCCGGCAGATGGCCCCGCGCCGCTCGACATCCCGGTCCAGGAGGGGGTCGAGGGACCGGTCGCGGGGCTTCAGTCATCGAAGCTCGACGAGTCAACACCATTCGTCGGGCTCCAAGTCCTCAGGTAAGAGGCACAAGAAATCGAAGAGACACCATCGCTCTTCTGACCCCCCCGACCTCGCGCGACCGGCCGGGGGTTCGGGCGACACGGGAGCCGCAGACGCCGCAGCCAGCTCCAAACCCGCCAGTCCCTGGGCTGAGCGCGACGCCGGAGGAGATCGAGGCCTTTCTCATGGCCATGACGTCCCTCTCTCCTCCGTCGGGTACCGTGGTGCCTCCGGGGCCCCAACTGGGAGTCCAAGCGGCCCCGACGCCGCAGGCTCCCGCTGGATCCGGGTCGCCGCTGGTCGACCTCACGACCCCGCCGGTGTCGCCCCCGGCGCCGTCTCTGCATGACGCCGTCCCTGATCCCTCTCTCGGTCCGGATCCGGCATTCGACGCCGGCTCAAGTAACTTTCTTCTTTGATCCGGCTCCATCCTTTCACCCTGAGTTTCAGGAGATGGAGGACGAAGGGGATTGGGAGGGGTCTGAAGACCCTCTGACACGTGAGTGTCAGTCCTTCCAGGACTGGACAGAGGAGACAGGGGAGACCAGTGGTCTTGATACCTCCCCTGACACTGGCTTGGTCTCCCCTCCTACCGTGGCTACGGAGGAGGAGGAGGCTGCTTATAGTGTGGTGCTGACGTGGGCAGCCAAGGCCTTGGCGCTTACGCTCCCCGTCGCTACTGTGAGGTCTAACATCCTCACTGAGGTCCTTAAACCGCAGGCTGGCGCTCCGGAGACTTTACTGCTGTTTAATGAGGCTCTCATGGACGTCCTGTTGGGCACCTGGTCCAGGCCCGCTACAGACCCCCCTGTAGATAGGAACGTCGCCAGGTGCCACCGCCCAGCTCCGGGTGACCCTAGCTTCCTGCCCACCCACCATACCCCCGAGAGTCTGGTTATCCAGGCCTCTACTTCCCAATCCGCATTCCCGACTGCTCCCCCTGATCGGGAATCTAAGAGGTATGAACAGTTTGGTAAGAAGCTGTTCTCGTCCCTTAGCTGCGGACTGCAGTCAGTCAACACCGCTTGCCTCTTGGGCCGTTATACCCACTCTCTATGGGATACGGTTGCGGCCGTGCTGCCAGAGTGTCCGGAGGGGGCCCGGGCAAAGCTCGCTCAGGCCCTCGCGGAGGGACGAGACACAGCTCGGTACTCTATACGATGTGGACTGGATACCACAGACTCGCTGGGCAGGGCGATGTCAACGACAGTGGCGGTTCGCTGCCTCGCCTGGCTGAGGTCCGCCAACTTCTCGGCCGATGTCCAGAACACCCTCATGGACATGCCGTTTGATGGCAGCCACCTCTTTGGTGGCAAGGCAGATCATGCGCTTGAACGTTTCAAGGACTCCAGGGCTCCGGCCAAGTCCTGGGGCCTCTCTGGGCAGCGTCAGCAGCAGTCTGCTTTTCGCTCCTTTTGTGGCCAAGGAAGGGGCGCCCCTTCACGTCCTACCAGCCACGGGCCGCAGTCTAACATCCAGCGCGGCGGTGGGCGTGGTAACCACCGTGGCGGTGCCAGGGAACAACGGCGCGGCCAGTCCACATCTACTCCCGCAGCATCCGCCTCAAAGCCCTCCTAGTCTGAGCTTTCAGGCCCATTTAACACCAGTGGGGGGCAGGGTCCGCCATCACCTCCTTCACTGACGTACCATCACTTTGGACAGGTGGGTGCTGCAAATACTCCCTCCCCTTCGAGGCGACTCCTCCAGCCATGCCACCGCAGTACCACCGCGTGTCAGGGAATCACTTGCAACTTCTACAAGACTACAAGAGGAAGTGTCGACCTTCTTGGCCAAGAAGGCCATCAAGAGCGTTCCTGGGCCAGAAGTAGGGTGTGGTTGCTATTCCCACCACTTTCTGGTACCCAAAAAGGGCAAAGGGGGCCTACGCCCCATCTTGGACCTAAGGAACGTCAAAGGCTTCCTCCGGAAGGAGAAGTTCAAGATGCTGACTCTGGCTCAGGTCTTGGCTGCCCTGGACCGTAGAGAGAGGATGGTAGTGTTGGACTTGGAGGACGCGTATTTCCACATCCCCGTCCTGCCGGCCCACCGGCGTTACCTGCGGTTCACGGTAGGCCACGAGCATTTTCAGTTTACCGTGCTCCCCTTCGGCCTTACCAGCGCCCCACGGGTGTTCACGAAATGATGGCGGTGGTCGCAGCTCATCTGCGCAGGTTAGGGGTTTCAGTCTTTCCCTACCTCGAGGACTGGTTGTTGAAAGCGGTCTCGCCCCAGACAGTCGTCAGCCACCTCTAGACTACGGCCGACCTCCTGCACATGCTGGGGTTCTCCATCAATATGCCGAAGTCGCACCTGTGTCCCTCCCAGAAGCTCCTCTTCATCGGAGCGGTTCTAGACTCGGCGCAGTTTCAGGTTTATCCTCCCGAACAGCGGGTTCGGGATATTCAGGCTCTGATTCCGATCTTTCAGCTGTTATCCTGAGTCTCGGTCAGGTTGACGCTGCGGCTTCTTGGGCTGATGGCCTCCAGCGTCCTTCTGGTGCATCACGCCCAGTGGGACCTGAAGTTTCAGTGGGCCCAGCATCAGGGCATCTTGTCCGACCACGTCTTGATCTCGGGGGGCACTGCAAGACAGTTGCAGTGGTGGCTCACGGACCGCGATTGGGTCAGCGGCAGATCCCTCTCCCTACCCCCAACCGGAGCACGTAGTTGTGACGGACGCGTCCCTCCAGGGCTGGGGGGGCCACATGGGAGAGGCGGAGATCAGAGGCCTCTGGTCTCCGGCGGAGTCCCAGCTCCACCTCAACCTTTTGATGCTGCGGGCGATCCGGCTTGCACTGAAGGCATTCCTCCCCTCTGTCCGGGGGATCTTAGTGCAGGTGTTCACGGACAACACCACCGCCATGTGGTACTGCAACAAACAGGGCGGGGTGGGGTCATGGACCCTTTGCCAGGAGGCTCTGCGCCTCTGGGAGTGGCTGGAACATCAGGGCGTGACTCTGGTGGTTCAACACCTGGCAGGTTCTCTGAACGCCAGGGCGGACGAACTCCGCCGTCGGTGCATGATGGATCACGAATGGCGTCTGAACTCGGACGTGGCGCAAGGCCTCTTGCGGCAGTGGGGAGAGCCTTGGTTAGATCTATTCGCCACAGAAGAGAACACGCAATGTCTTCAGTTCTGTGCGTTGGAATTTCCAAGGCGGCATTCGCTCGGCGACGCTTTTCGTCGCGAGTGGAGTTGCGGTCTATTGTACGCCTTTCCGCCTATACCACTTCTGCCCAGAGTGTTGAAGAAGATCAGGCGCGACCGGGCCCAGGTTATCCTTGTGGCCCCGGACTGGGCACGAAGATATTGGTATCCAGAGCTACTCAGCATGTCTGTCGATCCCCCGATTCGTCTGCCTCTTCAGGAGGACCTTCTGTCGCAGCAGCAGGGGACGGTCCTCCACCCGAACCTGTCCAGTTTCCACCTACAAGCTTGGAGATGGAGCGGCGACAGTTGAGGCCATTTGACTTGCCTCCTGAAGTCTGTAATGTCATTCTGGCAGCCAGGCGTCCCTCCACAAAGTCGGAATACGCCTGCAGGTGGAACAGATTTGTGGCATGGTGCACAGCAAAGGCTGTGGATCCACTCTCTGCACCCCTTTCTGAGGTTCTCCTCTTCCTTCTTTCTCTTGCCCAGCAGGGCTCTGCTCTGGGCACTATCAAGGGCTACCTCTCTGCCCTTTCCGCAGGCTACCTGATCAGCCATCCTTGTTCAAGTCCCCAATTGTAAATAGGTTTTTGAAGGGCATCACACACATGTTTCCTCCTGTCCTTTCGTGATGCCCCAGTGGGACTTGAACCTTGTGCTTACTTATCTAATTTGTGCTCCCAAGATTGTCACGGCCTTCCACATCTGGCAGTCCATCACCTTGCCCACCTTCTTTCCGCCTCCGCATCCCTCGAAAGAGGAAGAGAGGCTCCACCGTCTGGACCCAAAATGTGCGCTCTCTTACTATCTGGATCGCACACGCCAGTTCCGGGTGGATGACCAGCTCTTTGTTGGTTACGTGGGCGCTAAGAAGGTACGGCGGTGCACAAGCGGACCATCTCTCGGTGGATCATCTTGTGCATCCAGGCATGTTACTCCTTGGCTAAGAAGGAACCTCCTGTTGGGCTGAGGGCTCATTCCACTCGGGCCACGGCAACTACAACTGCCCTGGGCCGAGGTGTGCCCTTGCAGGACATTTGTCAGGCAGCTACGTGGTAAGGTAAGGAATCTATCACTAACTAATGTCTCTTACAGATATATCGTTACACAAGTAGTAACTTGTGCGGTAGGTCCCGACATCTTGTCTACCTGAGTTGGGACGAACTTGTCAGTGGGAATCTGCCCTTGCCAGATGCCCCCGTGGATCTCCTCCGTGGATAGCACACCAGTTCCTTCCCCCCTCCCCCCCTTCCCGAACCTCCCCCCCGATGCCCCAACCTTTCCCCCCCCTTCCTCCCCCTCCCTAACCGCAACTAAACATTTTCAACAGTCAACCATAGTCCACTTCCCGCCATCCAAGGCCGCAGGCATGTGGTGAGGAAAAATCAGGGTAACCGTGTAACCCAGTCGACTCGAGCTACCCAAACCCCCCCCAGCTATAGTGTGGTGCATTTAAGTCCCCGTGTGCAAATTAAAGTTTCTCAGGCGATGAGGTCTCTTGACACCGCTGCTAGGGCCGATGCACGTTTGTGCATCATGGTTGCGCGGGCCGGCTTCGTTTCAGCGGCGGGCGAGTGCCTGCGGCCCACTCTCTGCCAACCTCCCCTCAAAGATCGATGTGAGGGTCCGGAGGAAGTCTCTGTACTTTGATGTGGTAGGCCCAGAAGTTCATATGTCTCTTGAAGAGAGCGCAATTGGTGCAATTTGCCATTCCATTTAAAGATCAGTCGAAAGGAATGTCCCCAGGAATACGGCACTCGTTTGTCCCTCAAGAAGGCGGTCACTTCCTTGAATGCTTTCCTTTTCTGTAGGGTGATGGAGGCTAGGTTTTGAAAGAGGGCTATGGTGTGACCTTGGTATTTGAGGGATGTCTTCAGTCTACCCTCACGTAATATGCGCTCCTTCAGGGGGAAGTCTGACATGAAGACCAGAATATCTGGCAAGGGGGGCGGCGCATGTCACCCTATGCCCACCCTGTGGGCTTGATCGATGCGGACGTCAAAGTCTCAGCCGAGGCCCAGATCCTCCCTGAAAAGGCCTTGAAGGTATTCGGTGACATCTGCCCCTTCCACCTTTAGTGGGACCCATCGGACGCGGATGTTATTGCGTCGTGACCGGTTTTCAAAGTCTTCCATGTGCGCCTGTAGGACAACTTGCTGATCTTTGATGCGAATGAGTTCCAGCTGCAGGTGTTCCTCCTCCTAATTTTTTGATTGTTCACCATTCTCTATGGAAGCCACACGTTCCCCCAATTCATCAACGTCTCTGCTTATTTCTCTCACTTCTCCTGCTACTTCCTGTTTAAGTGTTTGAAAGTCTTACCCGGAGAGTGTTAAAGAGTATTTCGAGAAATGTCCGGGTAATTGGCACTTCCCCTTCATCTTGTTCTGGTGGTGGTTTAGAGGCCGGAGAAGTGTGACCCCTCTGTCTCCTGCAGTGGAACCTTTAGTAAGCATTTCTTTCAGTGAACATTTGTGAGAAAGTGAGTTTCTGTTGCAGTACCCCCCCCCCCCCCACACATTTTGCCTGATACCTGATGCACTTTTCCTTGGTGTGCCCTGGGTCCCTGCCAATCAGGAACCCAAGGCCTGTGTTCCTTCCCTAAAAACGGTACTAAAGCCTAAACCCAATTGGCATCTCTGGCCACATGTCAGCCCCTAGTAAATGGTACCCCAGGTACACAGGGCATTGTGACCAGAGAAGACCTCTAAATGTAAATGTTTTTGTTCTTGTATAGCGCACAGCTACCCGCAGTGGGTTTCCCGGCGCTTGTACGAATAGGGAACCCTTCCTGGCTTTCCCTGTGAAGTGTCCACTCCTGGGCACCCCTATGGTGCAGACCAGGCATCCCTCGCGTTGTGGGGGCCGTTGTGGAGACTAAGCAAGCTATTGTCCAGAGTTGCAGCGTGGGACCCATGATCAGAATAGGCACTGAGGCGAGAATATCTGGTCAGGGGAATTAATGAGCCCGAGACCCGCCGAGGTGGCAATCGAACCCTGGTCCCTGGCCAGAGCTCTGCATCGAGGTCTGCCTGCTCTAACCATTGAGCCACACGTCTCCACCTCTAAGGGATGTAGCACTTATTGTGCTACCTTTAGGGGCCCTGTACCCTGACGCATACGCACTGCCTTTTGCAGGCTGAGTGTCCTGGTGCAGAACTAAACAAAGAGTCGACATGGCACACATCCCTGTTTGCCATGCCCACAACCCCACTGCCCTGGCATACATCAGCCACCCCTCTAGCTGGTTGCCTTATGCCAGTGGTGTTGGCACAGGTGCATGAGCCCTGTGCCCCTACATTACCCAGGGCCATTCCTGGGCACTGTAAGAGCAGTGATGTCATTAAGAGTATACGGTGCTGGGAGGTTGACTTTACGAGCCCCACAGCACCATAATGGCTACACTGAAGGCTGACAAGTTTGGTATCAAACTTCTCTGCACATTAAACCAACACTGATGCCAGTGTGGGATTTAATGTAAAATGCACTACAGAGGGCATTTTAGAGATGCCCCCTGAAGCCTAACCAACAATCCACGTCTTGTCTAAGGGGCTGCCTAGGCTGCCACACAGCAGATATGTTGCTGGACACCTGTGACGAGAGCCCGCGCTCTCCTGGGCCTGCAACAATGCACATCCTGGGACGAGGTGCCAAGCCCCCTCCCCCAGGATGGGCAGGGGAAGCTTCAAAGGCATTCCGCCTTTGTGAGTTTCTCCAGACCCCTTGCTGTACTCAGCAACTGGCCCCCACCAGTTCCGACCCCCACTCTGTCCGGAAGACTGGCGGGAAACCCTACGACAGGAAGGGGGGTGTGCCAGCCTGTGCCAACTCCACCCCTCAGGTGGGAGAGGCGAGGTAAAGCACGACCCCAGGCTCCGGCCATCTTGAAGATGGGGAGCCCTGCCCAATCACATCTAGGCTCCTGCCCCCCTCCCACAGGAGAGGAGCAGGCTACGGCATGTACCCACCCCAGGACAGGAAACAATTGGTCCCTGCCCTCGCCCTACCTGTAATGCCCCTAAATTTAGTATTTAGGGGCACCCTGAACCTTCTTTCCTTAGATCCAGATTAGGGAACAAGAAAGAAGAACAAGACCTGCCGTGCAGCTTCTAAAAAGACGAAGACACCAACTGATTTGGCCCCAACCCTACAGGCCTTTCGACCCTTGAACCTGCTCCTGCAAACCCCAGCGTCTCCAGTGGTCAGCAACCTCAAAAACCCCAGAGGACCTGGCTGCCTTGTGACTCTGACTACCTGGGTCTCCCACGAGCAGTGGTACTGCTCAAAGCAAGTAACGAGCCCTGGCATCAGCCCAGAACCGCGAACTCTGCGCACTCTGCACCCGCAAAGCCTGGCCTGTGGTGGAGTGAATCAAGACCCCGAGGACGTTCCGGCGATTCTGACCTGGAATCCAGTGCCCAAGGACCCTCCTTGACAACGCCTTCAGCCTCAGGTCAATGGACCCCTCCAACCGCGACCAGCAGGGGGTAAGATTTCCCGACCTCAAAAGACACCCCGGCGCCCCACGGCCCCCTGTGCCCAACTCCTGGGTGCCTACCTATCCTCCAAGATCCCAACTTACCCCTCGAAGTGTTGGTCGCTCCAGAAGATCCTCCGTCCCCGAGCCTGCAGACTCTGTTCCCTTTTCAAGATCTCCATTGAATAACATTGAGCGCCCAACGGCTCAAAAGCACCCTGTACCAAGCCGCCAGAGTGCCTCTGGCAGTGCAACCTTTGTCCTATCCTACTTACCCATTTGCCCTCAGCAAGTGACCAGGAACCCCGCTCCCACAGCCGCGTAGCCTGCTAGCCAGCAGTCACCAACCGAAGGCCCCCCCTGCCTCTCTTTGGATAATTTTGGGCCTAACTACCTCTGCACCCGGCTGCATCTGTGCCGCTGAGGGTGTACCAACTGTGCCTATCCGACACTGGGAGATCCCGGAGTCTATGCCCAGAACCTTAACTCCACCAGTCGAGTACTCACCTGAAAGCCGATAACTCACTTTCCTTCCAAAGGCTAACATTGACTGGTTTTCACTGAAATTTCTTTTAAGTGTGGAGTTTTGAAACTTTAAAATATTCATCTAAAATCAGCCGAATAACGAATTCTGAAATTCCTGTGATCAGGAGAGAAGCCAGTATTGTACCTTCTAGCCCAGTAATGAACCGCAAAAGTAATCTTAACTGTACTTACCAGTAACTTGAATTTTCTTCCATAGGAAACCATTGACTGTTTTTCTCGGAAATTTCTTCTACGTGTCGATTTTTGAACCCTAGAAATATTCCTTAAAAACCATACTAAATACTAAAACGGAATTACTTACCTGTCTTAGGTAGAGGTCCCTGTGCTGAACCTAGGAGTCCAGTATTGGATTACAAAAGTAACGAGAACCTACTTTACCTGTGTCTTGAATTTCCTTCCATAGGATAACATTGCTAGTTTTTCACTGAAAAGTTTCTGTCCACTTTGAAAATACATGTATATTCTTTATAAAGCACAACTGTAACCAATACGATTTTACTTTACTGTTTACAGCTTAGGTCCCGGGACTGAATCCAGGATCCAGTCCTGTGGCTAGAAAAGTAATACTTTAAGTAATCAACTGCATTTATGTAAGAAAAACCCATTGAGCTCAATGTTAAATTGTGTTTAGAATTGTTGCCTCTTGCAACCACTGTAGCTCTTGAACTTACAAAGTCTATTGCCTTTCTGCAAAGTAATTACCTAAAGTCTCTCACATTGAAAAAAGTCTATTTTGATACCTGTTGGTTCTAAAATAAAACCATTATATTTTTTATATAAAAATATTTGGCCTAGAGTTCAGTTCTTGAGTGTGTGAAAGCATTTGCTGACTGAGTGTGTACAACAGATGCTTTACACTGTCCTCTGATACTGCCTTACTGCTCGACCAAGCTACCACTTTAGAGAGTAAGGTCATATCTGACATTAGCCTCTGTTATACCTCTGGAGACTGGGGACTCTATGCACACTGTACCTTACTTTGGTCCAGTATATATAGAGCCACTTTCTAACAACGTTCCCCTTTCTTCCTCACAGTGTCCATAGTGGGCTCTCTTGATTTTCTGACCCGGGCCTCTGTTTCTTGTCCACGAAAGTGTCGCTCGGGAACCCCTCCAGTTAAGATGGGAGGAAAAATGGCCGCAGGTCCCTCTCCGACTCCTACCTTGAGGGACATCTACTCGTTCTCAGGCCTCGGCGGTTGCATCACTGTTTCCAGGGCTTCCGTCTATGGTTATCTACCTTGTGCCTCGTAGCAGTGCTTCACTAGACCCTGGGAAGCGATTGTATACCCGTGCTGCAGCCTTTGTTGTGATGTCTTCACTTTAGGGACTACAGCTTGTCTCATGAGGGATTATAGTGGGAGGTCGGTGTAGGAAAGTAGGTTTCTGTTGCGTTTACCTCCCCCCACACTTTTTGCCTGATAAATGATGTACTTTTCCTTGGCGTACCCTGGGTCCCTGCCAATCAGGTACCCAGGGCCTGTGTTCCTTCCCTAAAACTGTATTGAAACCTAAACCCAATTGGCATCTCTGGCCACAGGTAAGCCCCTGGTAAATGGTACCCTAGGTACCCAGGGCACTGTGACCAGAGAAAGCCCTTAAGGGCTGCAGCACTTATTGTGCCACCCTTAGAGGCCCTGTACCCTGACCTGACGCGCACACACACTGCCTTTGCAGGCTGAATGTCTTGGTGCAGAACTAAACAGAGTTGACATGGCGCATATCCCTGTGTGCAATGCCCACAAACACACTGCCCTGGCATACCTCAGTCACCCCTCCAGCTGGGTGCACTATGCCAGTGGTGTGAGCACAGGTGCATGAGCCCAGTGCCCCTACAGTACCCAGGGCCATTCCTGGGCTCTCCTGGGCTGCAACAATGCACATCCTGGGATGAGGTGCTAGGTCTCCTCCCCCAGGATGGGCAGGGGGAGCTTCAAAGGCATGCCGCCTTTGTGAGCTTCTCCAGGCCACTTGCTGTACACAGCAACTGGCCCCCACCGGTTCTGACCCCCACTCTGGCGGGAAGACAGGCGGGAAAAACAAAGGAAGGAAAGAGGGGTGCCAGCTTCTGCCAACCTTACCCCTCAGGTGGGGGAGACCAGGTAAAGCACAACTCTGGGCACTTGCCATTTTGAGAATGGGGAGCTCTACCCAATCAGAGATAGGCTACAGCCCCCCTCCCACAGGAGAGGAGCAGGATAGGGGGTGTACTCGCCCCAAGAACAGGGACCCATTGGTCCTTGCCCTTGCCCTACCTGCAACTGCCCTAATTTTAGTATTTAGGGGCACCCTGAACCTTCCTTCCTCAGATTCCGATTTTGAAACCAGAAGAAGCGCAAGAAGAAAGATGACCTGCCGTGCAGCTGCTAACAAAAGGACGACACCAACTGACTTGGCCCCAGCCCTACAGGCCTGTTGATCCTTGAACCTGCTCCTTCTAAACCCCGGCGTCTCCAGCGAACAGCAGCCTCGAAAACCTCAGAGGACCTGCTTGCCTTGCTCATCTAAAGACTGGGACTCCCACTGCTCAAACAACCACCACCCCTGGTGCCAGCCAGGAACCGTGAATCCAGCACACTCCGCACCCGCGGAGCCAGGCCTGTGCCTGATAGGACAAATACCACAAGGACGTCCCCCCAGCGACAGTGGCCAGAAATCCAGCACCCTCCTCGACGACCCAGATGATGTCTGCAGCCTCACAACAAGGGACCCCTCCAACCCTGACCAGCTGAGAATAAGATTTCCCGACGCCAAAAGCCACCCCTGTACCTGGCGCCCCAAGGCCCCCTGTGCCTAACTCCTGGATGTCTACCTATCCTCCAACATCCCAACTTACCTTTTGAAGTGGTGGTTTCACCTGAAGAATCTCCGTCCCCGAGCCTGCAGCCTTTGTTCACTTTTTAACTTTCCCATTAAATACCATTGGGCGCCCGAAGGCCCTAAAGCACCGTACACCCAACCGCCCGAGTGCCACTGGAAGTGCAGCATCTGTCCTATCCTACTTCCCCACTTGCCCTGTGTAAGTGAGCAGGAGCTCAGCTCCCACAGCTGCGTGACCTGCCTGTTAGCAGCCACCAACCGAAGGCCCCCGATCCTCGATAGGATAAAATTGGGCCTACTCACTCTGCACCCGGCTGCCCCTGTGCCGCTGAGGGTGTAACAACTGTACTTACCTGACCCTGGGATACCCCTGAGTCTAACCCCAGAGCCTTAACTCTACCAGTCGAGTACTTACCCAAAAGCCGATAAGTTGCATTTTGTCCATAGGGTAACATTGGCTGGTTTTAACTTGAAATTTCTTCTAAGTGTCGAGTTTTGCAACTTTGAAATATTCCTTAAAAATCGTCCGAACAACGTAAACTAAATTACTCACCTGCTATCAGGAGAGATCCTAGTGCTGGATCTTTGAGCCCAGCACTGACCTTCAAAAGTGATTATAACTGTACTTATCGATAACTTGATTTCCCTCCATAGGATTGCATTGCTTGGTTTTCACCAAAATTTCTTAGTGTCGATTTTCAAAACCTACAAATATTCCTTAAAAATTGCCTGTGTAACAAAAACTGTGGCAGGAAATGCACCAGGGCCGAATCCAGGATCCAGCCCTGAGCAAGAACAACATTCGTAAAGTAATTTTATTGCATTTACTTAAAAACTCCCATTGAGCTTATTGTTATAATTGTGTTTAACTTGTGTTGCATATTGCAACAACTATCTATTACATTGAAAAGTCTATTACTAATTGAAAGTATTCTATTGCAGCATCCCATTCTGAGAAAGTATTTAGGATTCCGACTGTGGTAATAAAATAAAACTATATATTTTTATATATAAAACCATTGGCCTAGAGTTCAGTTCTTGAGTGTGTGAGACCATTTGCAGACTGAGTGTGTACAATATATGCTTTACACTGTCCTCTGATACTGCCTTACTGCTCAACCAAGCTATCACTTTTGAGAGTAAGGTTATATCTAACTTTAACCTCAGCCATACCTCTGGGGACTGTGGACTCTGTGCACTCTGAACCTTATTTTGGTTCAGTATATTCAGAGCCACTTTCTTACAGTCGGCAGGCGCGCTACTTTCTCTGGGGTTCTCTCCCGTGAGCTAACCTTGGCCCTCCGACCCCTTTGATCCGCGTGGTCCTGGACAGCACTTTAGGGCACTGTATGGAGGTGGACTGTGTGTCTTCGCCGCTTGGCGCTGCACCTAATGCGATACTTGTTGCTGCAGGGTTGGGCCCCTTATTCCGACCTGTGTGTGCCTGCTTCCAGCTTGCTTTCCCCTGGACACCCGCAGCGCTCCTTGCTCCACTAGGTGTTGTAGTGCCCCGGGTAGGGGCCTGCCGCCCTCGTGCGATGCGTCCTATCTTGTGCACCAGTCTGATGTCGCTCCCGCCCTGTTTGTATGCCCAGGCGGTGGGACTATCTCCCTGCTTTCACCGGTGGATATTGTGTATTCGTGGCCTCGTTGCTCCCTTAGTGTTGGCCCCGCAGAGGCCGCGGGACCTCCAAGGACGGCCTCTCACTGGTGTCTTTTGGATTCCTGGGGCCGATCACTGTCCCCTTAGTGATGTCCCGGTTGGTTTTGTCGAGCTCCGTCTCGACCCCAGCACTCGTCCGGGCCTCTGGGCTCGTGGTAGGGTGGGCCTGTGCGTTGCGCACTCTCTCGGCCAGCGTGCCTAGGCCGCGTTCGGCATCAGTGCAGTCTCGCGCCCCCGTAGATCTTTTCCGTGCCGTTGGGGCCCTGACACGCCCTGCTGTTGGGCCCCTCGATAGATGTGTGGACCAGTGGGTATTGTTCCCCGTTTCTGTCGAGTTACCCCGGAATGAATGCCGCCTCTCCTGTGCCCCCCCTTGCTGGGGCTGCTAGCGCTGCTTGTGGGTTACGGACTCGCGCCGAGGTAGGCCTGTAAGCCGCGCGCTCGAATCGCGCTGTTGCCCAGGCCCGGGCCGCCACCCCGCGGCTACGCCGTTCTCAGCTACTCCTGTGCTTTCGTCACTGCCGCTGGGGGTCACTTACTGTTTTGCAGGGTATTTCACTGGTTTACTGCCGCCCCCACCGCTACTTTGGCACCAAAACTGTCCCTACGTTCAGCCGTTGTGCTGGGTCACAGGACCGGTCGCCTTTTCCCGCTGCTGCCCGTCTGATCACTTGTAGCCCCCCTGGGGGGGTATGTGGTGTTGGAAGTGACTCGCCAAGGTGTCACCACACTCCCTTCAGTCGTGCCTACGGCTTGGCGGGACAGCTGCTGAATTTGCTAATGAATTTTGCCGTTTATAGGGGCCGGGAACGAGGAGCCTCCGAGCCGTGCAACCCCTCAGATTGCCATCTTGGCCACGCCCCGCAGGGTGCTGTTTTGAGGTCGGTGCCCTGTTTTCAATTGAGAACCTCCGGTTTGCAAAAGCACTGCAGGTGGTTGCGACCTCCACTTCGAGAGGTAAGTTGGGAAGTCAAGGGTTGGTTAGGCACCGTCGGTTTGGGCAAACAAGGCCATGGGGCGTCGGCTGCAGGGGTGCCTTTTGGGGTCAGATCTTCTTACTAGCTCCTTGTTGCAGTCGGGGGTCTGTGAAAAAGTGCCCTTTTCTTGCATGATGTGCCCCCACTTTTTGCTGAATTGCTGATGTGCTTTAACTAAGTGTGCCCTGGGCTCCTGCCAATCAGGTACCCAGAGCCTGTGTTCCTTCCCTAAGAACTGCATTGAAGCCTAAACCCAATTGGCATCTCAGGCCAGCCCCTGGTAAATGGTACCACAGGTCCCCAGGGCACTGTGACAAGAGAAGGCCCCTAAGGGCTGCATCACTTATTGTGCCACCGGTAGAGGTCCCTGTACCCTGACACTCGCACACTGCCTTTGCAGGCTGCATGTCTTGGTGAAGAACAAAGTGAAGGGTCGACATGGCACACATCCCTGTGTGCCATGCCCACAAAACACTGCCCAGGCATTCATCAGTTACCCCTCTAGCTGGGTGTCCTATGCCAGTGGTGAGGGTACAGGTGCATGAGCCCTGTACCCTACAGTACCCAGGTCCATTCCTGGGCACTGTAAGTGCAGTGCCGCCATTAAGAGTATATGGTGCTGGAAGGTTGTCATTACGAACGCCACAGCACCATAATGGCTGCATTGAAGACTGGGAAGTTTGGTATCAAACTTCTGAGCACATTAAAACCACACTGATGCCAGTGTGGGATTTAATGTAAAATGCATGACAGAGGTCATCTTAGAGATGCCCCCTGAAACTCGATCAACTCCCAGTGACCTGACTGAGTGGCTGCCTAGGCTGCCACCACTAGATGTGTTTCTGGACCCCTGGGTTGAGAGCTTGCTGCTCTCAGGGGCCTGAAACAATGTGTAGGAAGGTAGATCCCTGACTATGGTTGCCCCCAACTTTTTGCCTGGTGTTTTGCTGGTTTTCTGACTTAGTTGACCTGGGGCCCTGCTATTCAGGACCCCAGGCCTACTGCTCTCTCTGTAAAATGGATTCCATGTACCCTAGGTACATATCTAATTGGATACTGAGTCACCTTATCAGTCCCTGTACAGTGTACCTTAGGTACCCAGGGCATAGGTGTACCCAGGGCCTACCAGGGGCTGCAGCATGTATTATGCGACCCCTGGCTGGCCATCCAAATCTGACACAACTGGCTGCACGACAGCTGGGGCAAGGTGGTGTAATCACCCTTTGCTTTAGATATAGTATACCTATATCTAACCCTAAAATGGACACACAGATCTCCTATCAGTCACTCCTATGGCAGGCCTTGACAATCCTGAAGGCAGAGTGCTTGGAATCGTGTGAGATAGTGCTCTGGCATGAGCTGAGCCTGTCTGCGGCTTTCGGGATCCATCCCTTAGCCGTTTCCATGATATCGCATACCATATACTCTTAAGTGCATTATAATCCTCGCGGTTATATGCCAACTCTGGTATCGCTTTATCAAAACATGTCGAGTAAGGTGTCATACGAATTGGAATACTAACCCCTCGCCAATTCTGGCGACGGGGTTAGCATTCCACCCTTCTAGAGGGACACGACATGTATGTAACCTGTAACCCCGGTTAAAGTCAGACAGAGCCTTAGCTCCACAAAATGGATGCTGCCACCGAGACACAAGTCTGCCCTCCTGCTGCTGGGAGTCCTCCCAGCCCAGGAGGCAAGGACAAAGGGTTTCCTGCCATGGGGCGGTGCCAGCACCGTCCCAGACAGGATTTTGTGTATTCTAGGTAGGCAGGGCTTTAGAGGAAGGTGACTGCAAGTGGCACCCCGATGCTCACTGTGCATAGGCCGGCTGAAACCAGTTCCAGGGGCACTCCAGCCCCTGGCCTGGGGAAAGCCCGCCAAAGGAGAGGGGTGTAACCACCCCCCTCCTAGTCCCACCCATAGGGCAGGACTTAGTCGCGTGCCAGCGCCTTTTTGCAGGATAAAGGTAGGACCTGGCCCCCTTCCAAATCAGATCATCTTTGAATCCTGAAACTACTTTCTGCAAGAAGGAACTCAAGACTCTTCTCAAGATTTCTCCCTTGTGACTAAGGAGTAGTCACCCTGCAGCAGCAGGCACCAACCAAGCATCGCGGTTTGTTGCCAGTCTCTCCTTCGGATCAAGACTGCTCCAGCACGACGAGAACCGGCTTCCCTGGCACCTCTGACCTCAACCTGCATCATCAGCCCAGCTGTGATCCGTGGGTGTGACGAGACCTCGAGGGACCGGCCATCTTCAGAACTGCACGACGCTTGTCCAGCACGACGCCTGAGTGACCCTCGACTGAGTGCCTTGGGGTAAGAGAAGCCCCGACCCTGAGCAGCTCCAGCACCGAAGTTCAGCCCCCCTGCATCCACGAGATCGGCGTGGGGCCCTTCTGCTTTTTGCTGCTCACCGCGTTGTCCAGGTCGCTTGCCCGTTGGCTAGTGGCCCCCTCACGACGCTCCACGACAACTAACACTGCTGGTCTGGTTGCTCCAGACTAGCCCTTGCTCCCCTCCAAAAGAGGAGCACCCTGGACCCTCCTGGTCCACTCAAGACGCCATTTTAGGTCCACCGCGTGGGCCTTGCATTTGCCAAGACTTGTTGCCCAATCCTGGGTCCAGCGACGTCGACAGCAAGAACCTTCGTGGGACAGCTCGCACCTCCATCCTGGTCGCCGACAACGCCTCCTGGTCCGAGGGACTGCAGAGCCCAGCAGCGCCCACTCACCTGACTGCGGTGACTTCGCCCGGTGCCATCCTGGTGCCCACTTAATCACTGGCTAGTGATTCAGAACTTGGTCCCCTCTGCTTTCAGGTCTTCTTCTTCCCTGATCCAGGCTTGGATCACTCCGAACTTTCTTCACTGGCCGCCTGCCAGCAACTTTCTTCAGGCTCCTGGATCTTCAACGAGGGTTTCCGACGCAACTTCAACCCTATGCAGCCGCAGCCCCTGGGCTAGGTAACCTGAGTACTCTGGTGCTCCAGCATAGTCCAACACCCTAAGTGTTCGGATCCACTCCCGTTTTTGATCCACCTAGTCGGGTTCGCCCGAGAACAGTAACTTTGCAACTGCTAGCCTCCATAGACTTTTTCCCGCCTTACGCGTGAGAGTTCCCACTCTGCACACAACGTCCACAGGCCTCCTGCATCTAATCCCAGTGTTTAGAATTGTAGGCCTAGCGATTCCTAAGTCTAGAAAAGTATTACTTACCTGCTAGCAAGTTCGCATTCCACTTACTGTGTATATGGTTTTTCGTGCCCCTAGGGCATTTGTGTAAATTGTGCGACTTAAAGTATTTTCTTAAGAGTTTTGTATTGTGCTTAGCTCCCTGACTCATAAAGAGTTCAGGGTAGTCTTGTTATAAATAAATATCTGTTTATTTTCATAACAACTTGTGTGGTGTCCTTTCACTGGGTGTTCAAGGGGTAATGTGACGGTAAAACAGCTGGCTTAACACGCCCTCTAGAGTCTTAGCCTTAGACTGCTCGTATCCATGCTACTAGGATAGCTGGTCTATAAGGTTGACTTACAACCAATCATCAATAAGGGTTGTTTGGACTGATACATAGTGATCACTAGAATAGTGAGCACTGCATACCAGGCCAGCTTCTCACATAATGAACATCCTGGGACGAGTTGCCAAGCCTCCTCCCCCAGGATGGGCAGGATTCACGAAGGAGAAGCATCAAAAGCATGCCGACTTAGTGAGCCTTCCCAGACCATTTGCTGCTTTCAGCAACTGGTCCCCACTGGTTCTACTCCCCACTTTATGCAGGAGACCCAGCGGGAAAAACTAAGTGAGGAAGAGAGGTGTGTCCACCACTGACAACTCCACCCCTTAGGTGGGGGAGGCGAGGTGAAGCACAACCTTGAGTCCCTGCCATCATGAGGATGGGGGGACCCAGCCAACCACGGACGAGCTCCTGCCCTCCTCCTACTGGAGAGTGGCAGAACGGGGGTTGTACCCACCCCAGGGAAAGGACCCATTGGTCCCTGCCCTCTACCTACCTGTAACGCCCCTGAATTTAGTATTTAGTGGCACCCTGTACCTTCCTTCCTCAGATCCAGCAACCACAAGAAAAAGAAGAGCAGGATGAGAAGCCGTGCAGAGCTAACAAGAGGACGATGCCCACGACTTGGCCCCAGCAGTATAGGCCTGTCTTCCCCCCTCGAATCTGCTCCTGCAAAACCCCGGCGTGTTCGGGGACAGCAACATCAAAATCCCCGTAGGACCTGCCTGCCTTCACTTTCCAAGCTGTTTCTCCCGGGAACACCGGACGTGTTTAAACTGCAGCTTCTGGTACCAGCCAGGAACCGTGAATCCAGCCCACTCTGCACCCGCCAAACCCGGCCGGAGCGCGAGTGGAAAAACACCACGAGGAGGTCCCCCATGCGATCCTGATCCAAGATCCGGCCACCCCTGACCTGCCTCAAGCCTCCAGACGATGCCTGCAGCCTCAATCCAGAGGACCCTTCCCCCTACCAGAGCGGGTAAGAAAATCTGACGTCCCAAGGCACCCCTGCACCGGACGCCCCACGCCTTGTGTGCCCTACCCAGCAGTGCCTAACCAACCCTCTACATCCCTACTTGCCCCTCGAAGTGGCGGTCGCTCTTGGAAGATCCTCGTCCCCGATCCTGCAGTGTTTCTTTGTCCCGGAGAATCTCCATTGGAAACAGGGCACCCGACTTCAAAACAGCACCCTGTACCCGGCCGCCCTAGTGCCGCTGAGGGTGCCCCCTTTGTGCTAACTTTGTCCCCAATGTGAGAAGTTGGCCTGAAAAATGATTCTCACTAGTTCTAGTGATCACCCTGTATCAGTCCAAACAACCCTTATGGTGATTGGTTGTAAGTCAACCTTATAGACCAGCTATCCTAATGGTAGCATGGACAAAGCAGTCTTAGGCTAAACTCTTTTGGCATTTGAAGCCAGCTGTTTTACCACAATATAACCCCTTGAATACCATTATAGGGAGGTCTTCGCCGCATGGGGCATTGAACTAAAAAAAGTGTGGCCTGCACAATACCCCAGCCCGCTGCGGAAACAAACCCCAAAATTAAGCCTTTTAAAAAACGCCAAAGGGGCAGATCTAAGAAGCAGTACCGAAGCGGAAATGCAGCAACTAAGAAAAATTACAATCACATTCGCTCACCAAGAGGCAGACACGCCCGAAAGGCCCCAACTCGCTACTCGGCTCAATCCCACAGGAACGCAGCTTGAACTAACAGTAGATCAACGATGGGGGAAAAGCAGGGTTGCATGATCTGCTCATGGAACATCAATGGCTTAAACACAAAGATGGAGGAAGACGACTTTATTGAGTTCATAACCCAATTTAAAATACTACTGTTCCAAGAAACATGGCAGACCAAAAACTCGCCTTTAGTGGGATACAAAGAATTCTTTGTCCCAGCCCAGAAGGAGGGACGCTCCGGTAGGGCCAAAGGGGGCCTATCCATCTTCATTTCAACAGACTTCACCTGGTCACCAACTTGCATCGACTTAGACTCAACATGGATGCAATGTATCAAGGTGGAAGTTTCCCCCAACCTGGGCCTCCTGATCATGAATCTCTACTTGCACCCCAGCGGAAAACACAAAGGGAACAGGATAAAACAACTGGTCACCACAATCAAGACACTGAAATCAACCTACCCAAGCGAAAACATGTTCATAACGGGAGATTTTAATCTGAACCTAACTCGCGGACAGGAGGGAACCCTCCCAGCTCATATCGAGCCACGGCAGGGCAATCTATGCAGACAAAGTGCATTGGGAAGGAAATGTGCCTCTGAATTGGAAGCTCTTCATCTGTACACCCTAAATGGGAGAGGCCATCTGGACAGACCAGCCGCCCTAACGAGGGTCTCTAAGAACTCAGGCTCTACCTTAGATTACACCCTGGTTGACCCCGACTTATTCCATCACATAAGCGATTTCCGGATTCAGGAACGCGTAGAAAGCGATCACTTTCCACAGACCCTCATCCTGACCATTCAACCTACAAAGTCAGAGAAGGCCGCGCCATTGTCCTTGAATACACAAATCTTTAATTTAAAACGGTTAAACTGGAACGAAGGAAATCTCTCTATCTTAATGGCATCATGCCACGAAATGTTCCAACTATCTGAAACATCGAGAGACATAGTCAAAAGGTGGGAAAACTTCGTAATGGAGATCAATAAGAAACATCAATCCAACAATAGAGGACGCCAACCCATAAGAAAAAGAGGTGGGGAATGGTACACACCGAAACTGCGCCAACTAAAAAGGCAAATAAATGCTTTCCTCAGGACCGAACGCAAAAAAGATCCCCAGCTCTCACAACCCACCCTGAATACAATCGAATCTCTAAAAAAAGAACTAAAAAGAGAGATTAATCTGGCGAAGCGATTGCACAGGGAAAAACTAGCGTGTTCCATACTCCATGCAAGCAAATTGCAGAATTCGAAAGATTTTTGGGCAAAAATAAACTTTATGCTAAATGGCAAACATCGCCAGTTTAACTCAGACATGACGGACCAGCTCTGGAGTAGTCACATCGACCTATTGTACAACTCCCCGTACAATTCATTTACGGACAATAACACCGAGCATCTTGAGGAGCTTCCCTGGTCCAGCCCGAGCAAAATGCCAGTTCCAAAAACCACCGGGAATTCACCGACATCAAAGACTACAGGAGACATGGAACTGTTCTCACCAAAGCAAGTCTGGAACACTATTAAATCATTGAGAGCAGACGGAGCACCCGGTCCAAACGGTCTTCCCAACGCCTTATTTAGGAAAGACCCAGCGTTTTGGGCCAGCCAACTAACACCTTTATTCGGTCAGATTCTAAATACCGGAAGCATTCCCGAATCATGGAGGCAGCATTCTGCATCCTATCTATAAATCCGGGTCCCGCTCAGATCCTAACAACTACAGGCTTATAGCCTTAATAGACGTGGAGGCTAAGATCTACGCTTCCAACTTGTTGGTAGAACTGGAATCCTGGGTGAGCAGTACAGAGATAATTCCCCGGACACAAACAGGCTTTCGGCCAGGACTGGGCACCTTGACTAATCTATCTGCGTTAACCCTCCTCGTTAACAAAGCTATCAATACCTCCTCCCCGCTGTACACTTGTTTCCTGGACCTAAAAGCGGCCTTTGATAAAGTGCCTAGCTTTAATCTTTGGGCCAAAATGAAAGCCTGGGGCGTGCCGCCAAAGTTGCTGGGAGCAATAATCGAGCTCTATACCGACACTTGGGTCCAAGTGAAAAAAGGAGATGGGCGACGCCTGACAAGGAAATTCCAGACAACCAACGGCTTAAAGCAAGGCTGCGTTCTGGCCCCCAGCCTCTTTAACATCTATACCGCAGACCTAGAAAGTGACCTAAGCACCATCCAGGGAGACCCACCAAAACTGGCCCACTCGCCTATAACAAGTCTCCAATACGCAGACGACATAGTGCTCCTTTCAAAAACCCCCATCGGTTTACAACGCTTGATCTCCAAACTATCGCAGTACCTCGCGAATGCACAACTGATTATAAATCTAAAGAAAACTAACATCATATGCTTCGGTGGCTCCGGAAAAAAAAAAATAATAATCTTTCGTCTGGAGGATAAATTCTACCCCTTTAATCCAGGCAAATCATTATAAATACCTGGGCATCTTACTGGACCACCGCTTAAAGTTTAAACAGCATCTAGAACAGGGGGAATCCAAAGCAAAGCAGCTCCAATTTGCTTTTAAAACTGTTCAAAAGCAATTAAAAGGTCATTCCACCGGCCACATCCTTAACATCGTAGCCACCAAATTTCTGCCATCACTGACATACGGCTCTGAACTACTGGCAATCCGGGACGCCACAGCGTTAAATCTCGCCCAATCTAGGCTGTTCAAATCTCTTTTTGCAATTCCGAGACATATCTCGCAAGCCCAAATTCGTTTGGAGTTCGGTCTCACTAACCAGCTCCCAGCAAGACAAGGAGCATTCGTCAAATAATATTGGCGTATGAGGGACGCAGAAGACGAATCCCTGGCCCATCTATGCTGGTTAGAAGTCGAAAAACAGGCCGGGCTACCAGACTCAACATACAAGATTTTGAGGCAAGCTTTGGAGGCACTAAAACTAGAAGAATCTTGGCGTTTGCCCATGACATATTCTGCCTTTAAACTGATAATCAAGAAAGCAGTCAAACAATCATCACTATTCATGGACAAAGCAGCAGTGGCTGGTAAAAACCATGCCTGGATCGTTTTGCCGTCATATACCTACCTAAAACCACAGGATTATTTGAAAGAACGTTTCAGGGACCATTATAAAAGGAAATTAAGCCTTTTAAGGCTGGGTTACTTCTCGTCCAAAGACCTCACTCCCAAATGGCTACGGCTGTGGGCAACTCCCGATTGCCGCCTCTGTGGCAATGGCGCAGAGTCTCTACTGCATCTTATATGCATATGCCCGGCTCTTCAAAATCTAAGAAAATTGCTTCTTCGATCTCTCTTAAGAGAAGCCCAGGTGAGAACTTGCAGGGCGGCGGTGATAAGATGCCTAAGCGGTTCTTGGATAGAACTCTCATGTAAAACCATAAAATTTTTGAACCTCGCCGCCATAGAGCTGGAAAAAAGGGCACCACCAACAGAGGTCTCTGGACAATAGACCAGGCCTTGGCAGACAACAGACCCTTCCACCCCCCTCCCTTTTCGCCAAACGGCTGTCTTTTTCTATTATATGGAAAAAATAACTAGCCCTTTTGTTTGTATAATCATTACTCATTTAAACTTGTTCCTTTTATCACGTGTCAAAATTAACGCGTCCCAAGCAAGAACTCACACCATTTGTTTATTCTTTTCCTTTTAGACCTTCTTTCCGCTACCTTTGTAGAGCTTGATAATAATTTTAACTTGATTTAAAGTTTATCTTGTGTTGTTTTATGATGTAAATACCGCTTGCATGGTGGTTAGTCCACCCTTTTATGATTTTTTTTTAAATCAAATAAAGTATTATTCACTCACACACCCCTTGAATACCAGATGAAAGGACACCACACAGGGTGTTATGAAAATAAACAGTATATTTATTAATAACAATCACCTCTGAACTCTGAGGTCAGAGGGCTAAGCACATGACAATCTCTTAAGAAAAATACGATAAGTTGCACAAAATTACAATGGTGCGCTAGGGGCACGACAAACCATATACTAAGTAAGTGGAATGTGAAAGTCGATAAAAGGAATGGAGCTGTCCAGAGGCTGGAGGTTCGCTAGGGCTACGCTATCTTCACCTTAGGTAAGTAATAGGAGGCCCACGGGACGCGTGTGCAGAGTGTGAACTCACACGCGAGATGCGTAACGTCGTCTATGGACAGTACAGTTCAAGTTAAAGGTAAGTACGGACAATCCTGACTAGGTAGGACTAAAACAACTGTGGAACTGGACACTAGGACAGTTAAACTACCCTTAAGCACCGAAATGCTCTCGTTACCTCACCCACGGGCTGCGGGTGCATAGGTGTCAAAGTGTGTCGGGTTCTCGCGTTGAAGTCTATGGAGCCTGGAAGAAAAGATGCTGCAGGCGACCAGGAGGAAGATGTCCGGTGCGATCCAAGGGTGGAAGGACCTGAAAGCAGAGGGGACAGTGTTCAAAGTCACTAGCCAGTGACTGGTGTGGAACCAGGAAGGAACCAGATGCTGTCGTCGCGATCAGGTGAAGAGTGGACGCTTGACTCTGCAGCCACGTTGACCAGGAGGTGTCTTCGACGACCAGGATGGAGGCACGAGCTGTCCCACGCAGGCTCTCGCTGTCGGCGGTGTCAGATCCGGGATTGGAGTCAACAGGCCTTGGCAAAGGCAACCCACGCGGTGAGTGGAAAAGGCGTCTGGTGCGGACTAGGAGAGTCCGGGGTGCCCCTCTTTTGGAAGGGAGCAAGGGCCAGTCTGGAGCAACCAGACCAGCAGTGAGGATTTCAAGGTTCGTCGTCTAGGAGGCCACTAGCCAGCCGGCAAGTGACCAGACAACGCGTCGAGCAGCAAACCAGCAGAATGGCCCCACGCAGATCTCGTGGAAGCTGGAGGGCTGATCTTTGGTGCAGGGGCTGGGGCTTCTCAATCCCCAAAGCACTTGGTCGAGTTTACCTCGGGAGTCGTGCTGGAAGCGAAGTGCAGTTTCTTTCAAGATGGCCGGTCCCACGTGTCTCGTCGCACCCACGGGTCTCCGCTTTGCTGCAGATGTGAGTTGAGGTCGGAGAGGTCTGGGAATCTGGGTATCGTCGGGCTCTGAAGTCTGGATCCTCGAGGGAAGACGACAAAGTGAAGCCGCTGGACGCTTGATGGTGCCTGCAGTTGCAGGGTGGACACTCCTTGCCCACAAGGGAGATTCTTCAGTCTTCTGTGGAGCAGAACGTCGAAGTCCAGAGTTTCTTCTTGTAAAGTTGTTCAGGATAATCTAATTTGGAATGGGACCAGCTCCTACCTTTATCCTGCTAAAGGGGGCTGCACTACTGACTAGGTCCCTCCCCTGGGTGGGACCAGGAAGGGGGGTGGTTACACCCCCTATCCTTTGTCCTGTTTCCCGCCAGAGCTGGGGCTGGAGTGCCCCAGCAACTGGTTTGAACCGGTGTATGCACAGGGCACCTTGTGTGCCCCAGGCATGTCTCATTCCTTTCAGGCCTCCCTACCTCAATACACAAAATCCTGTCTGGGGTGGTGCTAGCACCTCCCCAGGCAGGAGACCCTTTGACCAAGCCTCCCTCGCTGGAAGGACTCCCAGCAGCAGGAGGTCAGACTTGTGTCTGTGGTGGCATCATCCATTTTGTGATGCCAAGGCTCGAGTTAACTTTAACCGGGGTTCTCAGTTACATACATGTCGTGTCCCTCTAGAAGGGTGGAAGGCTACCCCCGTCGCCAGAATTGGCGAGGGGGTAGTATTCCAATTCGTATGACACCTTACTCGACATGTTTTGATAATGTTATACCAGAGTTAGCATTTAACCGCGAGGTTGATAATGCACTTAAGAGTATATGGTATAGCGTTATCATGGAAACAGCTAAAGGACTTGGTTCCGAAAGCTGTAGACAGGCTCAGCTCATGCTAGAGCACCATCTCACATAATTCCAAGCACTCTGCCTTCAGGATTGATAAGGCCTGCCATAGGAGTGACTGATAGGAGTATATGCGTCCATTTTAGGGTTAGATATAGGTATACTATATCTATAGCAAAGGGTGATTACACCCCCTTGCCCCAACTGTCATGCAGCCAGTTGTGTCAGTTTTAGATGGCCAGCCAGGGGTGGCATAATACATGCTTCAGCCCCTGGTAGGCCCTGGGTACACCTATGCCCTGGGTACCTAAGGTACACTGTACAGGAACTGATAAGATGGCCCAGTACCAATTGGTAAATGCACCTAAAGCAGTGTTTCCCAAACTGTGGTCCGCGGACCCCCAGGGGTCCGTGACACATTCCCAGGGGGTCCGTAGGCAACAGTTTTAAAAGCACAGAAACATTTCTTGTATAATTAGCAGCTTTCCAGCAACAATAAAAGTGTCAAGAGAATGCCAGTGATTAATGTACCTGCAGGAGAGCGAGGAGAGTTTTGTTCAGTGGCAGCTTTGATTTAACTAATGTAGCACAGAGGGTTAATGTGCCTACTGCAAAGAACGTGTCACATGCATCTTAAAAAGCAGCATTTTATGTGCCTAGGTTCGTGGTTACTGCTTTTGTCACAGAGATTCTTTTGTTACTGTGCACTTCATAAGTGACAATCGTAATCTAGCAGAGGGACCTATAAACTGTCGTCAAAGAGTTGCTTGCAAACTGCATGGTACCAGTTAGTAACTTATATTTTGTCCCAGTTATTCATTATCCTGATGCTGCTAAAAATATATTTTTGGGTGGAAATACATTTTTAATGTTAAAGTCAATGCTAGCCACTGTGTTATGCTCTGAATCCTGAGTTTGTGCTTTTCCAGACCAAGCACTCTATAAATATTTTATATACACACTAATTTACATGTATGATTGAATGTCTCTATATTTGTGTGATGTAAAGTGCTCGGACATCCTACAATGGTATGAGAGATGCTACAAAACAAATGAAATACATGTGACAGAGGGGCTATTACTTCAATATAAAATACTAAGGGCCAGATGTACGATCTGTTTTTATCTGCGCAAACGGGTTCGCGAACCCGTTTCGCATGCAAAAACCTATTGGGCCATGTACATAGCCTTTTTCGCGAGTCACAATTTGTTTGCGACTCTCTAAATAGGTTTTGCAACTTGCTATTTGGAAGGGACATTCCCTTCCAAATAGCGAGCCTCAAAACCATGTACAAATGTTTTGCGGTCGCAAAACAGTCACAATTACCACCTACATCAAGTAGATGGTAATGCATTCGCAAATAGACCCCTTCCCCTTTGCAAATGCATGCAAAATTATTTTTTAAGGTCAGGCAGTGGTCCCAGGGAGCTCTGCCTGCCCTTAGAAAATGAAACGAAAACATTTTCTTTTTTTTTTTAAATGCATGGTAAACAGGCTGCAATTTTTTTTTATTAACTGCTTTATTTAAAAGCAGTCAGTGACATGGTGGCCTGCAGAGCCCAGCAGGCCACCATCGCTGGGAGGGCTGGCATTCCCAATGGGCTCGCAAATTGAGAGAGGCTCATTAATATTAATGAACCTCGCAATTTGCGACCCCATTGGGAATCCCAAACAGTGTTAAACACACTGTTGTACATTTCATTTAGCGACTCGCAATTTGCCACTCGCAATGTGTCGCCAATTGCGAGGCGCTAAATGAAATGGTCGTACAACTGGTCCCAAAATCCTTAGTACTTTGAGTATTTGTTTTGTGTGCACACGTGTGTATACTGTTTTAATGTTTGAAATGTAACTCATACAAATTGCTTGGGGGTCCCCGGCTTCCAGTGGTGACTCAATGGGGGTCCTCAGGAGTCAAAAGTTTGGGAACCACTGACCTAAAGTACATGGTTGTCAATTTAGAGAGAGAACAGCTAGGCTGTGGGTCTGATTAGCAGGCCCACAGCCAGGGAAAGTCGTAAACCAGTGAAGCAAAAAGCAAAAATCTGGGGTGACCATAGGATTGCAGACCCCACTCTCCTACACCCAACTTGCCCTGACCTTAACCCTTAGAGCTTTACTCCCACAACCCCGTGGGCTACTTTCCAGCAGCCACCACCCGGAGTCCCCCTATCCTCCATAGGATAACATTGGGCCTCAACACTCTGCACCCGACCACCCGAGTGCCGCTGAAAGTGCAACAACAGTGCATCACTGACCCTGGGAGACCCTGGAGTCTAACCCCAGGACCCTAACTCCAAAGACCGATTACCTACCTGGAAACAGATAACCTCATTTTCCTCATAGAATAACATTGACACTTTTTCTCCCAAAAATGTTCTAAGTGTCGACTTTTGAAAACTGAGAATATTCCTTAAAAATCGCCAGATTACCTAAAACGCACTTTCTCAACTGTTTTCAGGTTATGTCCCAGTGCTAAATCTAGGTATCCAACACTGAGTAAGAAAAGTATTGTGAAAGTAACTGAACCTGCTAAGTGAATTTCCTCCCATAGGATAACATTGGTGATTCTATGTGAAAGTTTCTTAAGTGTCAACTTTTGAAATGCAATAATATTCTTTAAAAATCTTACCTCTAACTAAAACGAATTTACTCAACTGTTTTCAGGAAATGTCCCAGTGCCGAATCTAGGTTCCAGCCCTGTGCTAGCAAACGTTATCTGAAAAGTAATTAGTTGTATTTTACTTAAAACGCCCATTCATTTGAATGTACTATACCTGCTAAGTGTTGCGAACTGCTTACTTAAACTGTAACCAAAATCAGTACAAGTTATACTGCAATTTTGAACTGTGTTCATACAAGTATTCTACTATTGCAAAGTATTTTTATGCTTACCTGTGCCAGGCTTGCTTGGTTCTAGAAATAAAACAGTATTTTTTTATACAAAAACAATTGGCCTAGAGTTCAGTTCTTGAGTGTGTAAATTCATTTGCTGAGTTTGTACATCAAATGCTTAAAGCTCTCCTCTGACACTGCCTTACTGCTCTACCAAGCTACCACTTTAGAGAGTAAGGTTATTCGGGATCAAGTTTGCGCTATATAAAACTTCATAAATAAAATACATCAATAAATAACCTCTGCCAAACTTCTGGAGACCCTTGGGCTCTATACACACTGCACCTCACCTTGGTGCAGTATATATAGAGCCAGGTTCTTACACAGGCCTTCTGGATTTAGGCTGTAGGCGTCAGTTGGAGGCTTGAGGCAGGCCAGGGGTCGCCGGATCTCTGGTCGGGATCGCCGGGGGACCTCCTCGTTGTGTTTTTCCACTCTAGCTTGTGCCGGGTTTGGTTGGTGCATTGTGGGCTGGATTTGCGGTATCCGGCCAGAGCCAGAAGCTGCAGTTTGAACGAATCCGGTGTTCACGGGAGAAGCAGTCTTGGAAGTGAAGGCAGGCAGGTCCTCCAGGGTTCTTGAGGTTGCTGGCTGCAGGACACACCAGGACTTCGCAGGAGCAGGTTTGAGGGGAGACAGGCCGGTAGGGCTGGAGCCAAGTCAGTGGACTTCGTCATCTTGTTAGCTGACTGCACTGCTGTTCGGTCCTTCTTCGTTCTTTCTTGTCAGGCTGGAGATCACAAAGGCGGCATGTCTTTGAAGCTTCCCCTTCGTGAACCCTGCCCATCCTGGGTGAGGAGGTTTGGCACCTTGTCCCAGGATGTGCATTGTTTCAGGCCCCCGAGAGCAGCAGGCTACACTCTTAATGGCAGCGGTGCGCTTACAGTGCCCAGGAATGGACTTTGCAGTCAAAGTACATCAGCAAAAGGTGGGGGCATACAATGCAAGAAAGAGGGCACTTTCTCACACCCCCAACCGCGACCAGGAGCTGATAAGAAGATCCGACCCCAAAATGCACCCCTACACCAGACGCCTCTCAGCCTTGTTTGCCCAAACTGACGATGCCTAACCAACCCCGAACTTCCCAACTTACCTCTCGATGTGGTGGTCGCACCCAGATTACCTTCGTCCTCAAGCTTGCGGTGCCTTTGCAAAACAGAGGTTCCCCATTGAAACCAACAGCGCTCCCGACATCGAAAAAGCACCCTGCACCTGACTACCCTAGTGCCGCTCAGGGTGCACCTTTGGTGCTACTTTGTTTCCCCAGTTGCCCTGAGCTAAAGTCCAGGAGCTTTGCTCCCAAAGCCGAGTGGCCTGCTAGCCAGCAGCCTCCAACCAGAGGCCCCCTATCCCCAATTGGATAACATTTAGCCTCAGCACTCTGCACCCGGCCGCCCTAGTGGTGCTGAGGGTGTAACAAGAGTGCATTCTTGACCCTGGGGGAACCCTTGTTCTAACCCCAGAAGCTCAACTCCAAAGACATATTTATTTACCTGGTAACCGCCATCTTCATTTCTCTCCATAGGAACCCATTGACTGTTTTTCTCTGAAAAATGTTGTCAGTGTGGAGTTGAATTGTATGGAAACCTGAAAAAGAACAATTGTGCAAAACTGACTTTACTTACCTTTTCTCTGGGAAATGTCCCAGTATGATATCTAGGCATATCGCACTGAAAAGAAAGAGTAAACCAAAAGTAACGTAAAAGTAACCTGTCATTTTCATTGCAAGATCAATTCAAAGTATATGTACATTATATTGCATTACCAGTAATTCAAACTATAACCACTTCAAAGTACATTTACACTTGCATTTCAAACTGTATATTTATCAACTTACCTATGCCAGGCTTGCTTGTACTAGAAAATAAAATAACTAAAAGAATATGTTCGAGGCATATGAGCTGCAGATTGTACATTTAGCAATAGATCGCCACCTGGTGTTGGGCTCGGATGATTGCAGGTTGTTGTCTTCTTGGAAGAAGTCTTTGTAGTCACAAGATAGGTGACTCCTCCCTTGGACAATACTGCGCATGGTCATAGACTTCATCCTCAGATTGTTTTTTTCCGCCACTGGGTTCGGATGAAAGTTTTCCGCTCCGGCTAGAAAAGACTTTTTCGGCATTTTCGAAGCGTAAAACTTTAGACAAACATCTTTCAACATTGAAGACACTTTTCGACATCACCAGCTACATCCCGGTGCATCGACGCGGGCCGTTGGGCCCATCAGCGCCGTATGGCCTACGCCTCATGGAAAGAACTCCATTCAAGAGATGCCCGGTATGTCGAGCAAAATTCCCTCATAGCGACCATCACGAGGTTTGCAACCTCTGTCTCTCGCCAGAACACGACGAGTCAACCTGCTCAGCCTGTGCCTCCTTCCGATTGAAAAAGACCATTCGGGATCGGAGGGCCCGTCGACACGAGATGAGGAGATCAGCGCCAGCACCGGAGGCCATCTTTCAGGAGGAGATCGTCGAACAGGATGTCTCCGAGGAAGAGAACCCACTCGAAGATATCTCCGAGGACGAGGCTCCACTTGTCGCCGAGGAAGACTCGCCTGATCTCCAGATCATATCGGGAGCAGAGGACTCGGACGACTCGATTCCATCTCGACAACCCGTGAGTACCTCTGCCCCTGCACCACAGACACTGCCCAAACAAAAGGCAATGGTCAGCACTCTGCCCATGGGGCCCAGTCGAGACCGAAATCTACCCTCTAACGCCCCGCCTTCCGGCTCGGCTCCGAGGAAAAAGACTACTCCTTCCGGTGCCTTGGCACCGAAAAAACAACATATGCCAATTCCACCTCCTCCATTGGCACCATAACATCCTTCCACACCGAAGGACTCTTCGGCACCAAAGCCAACACACCCTTCGGCGCCCAAAGACTCTTCGGCACCCAAACCTAAACAGGCATCGGTGCCGAAACCAAAACCAGTACCGGAACCGAGAGCTTGGACTCCGAAACCATCCGGCTCCAAAAACAAAGACGGGAAGATAGACTCCGGCGCAACAGGACCAACAAAACCTGTCTCCACGCTGAAATCTTCAATAACGGTACCAAAGACTACAAAGCCTGATACACACAAGCCTAAAGAACCTTCGGCACCAAAGAAACTGCCACAGGACTCAATAACTCCTCCTACGGCAAAAAACACGAAAGAACCACTATCGACACCGAAGAAATCGGCGCCGAAGAGGATTATACAAGAGGAAGAACTATTTAGACCAGATCCAAAGCAGAAAAAGGCTATATCAACCCAAAAACTGGACATGTGGAAGCAATTCCACACAAAAAGAGACAAGCAGACACACCACTTCCAACTGTGGTTCCTGCCAAAAAGGATTGTGCAACATCTCCAATGCACCCTTCCTCTCCTTTACCCTCTTCCTCTCCTATCACTCCATATATTGAGCCTATAACATCTCCTGCTCAATCTCCTGCATCATCACATCACACTGATGAAGAGTATGATTTAGGTGGGGGGGGTGATGTACCAGATACACATACATATCCCTTAGATGAGGATGAAGATGTCAACCCAGATTATACCAAGGAGGATGATGCATATAATTTCCACTCAAATAATGCACCAGACATACCTGATCCTCAGTATTACCCAACAAAACCTTCCCCTCCAGAGGATAGTATTGGGTTCAATCACCTACTAAACAGAGCTGCACTGTACCACGGAGTTCCAATGCATTCTGACACCATTGAGGAGGATTTTCTATTACACATTTGAGCAGTCACAGAGAGCTACTCAAATACTACCTATGATCAAGGGGGTCATTAAACATGCCCCAGATATTATTAAAGACCCAGTAAGGTGTAGGGTACTAAACCCAAGAATAGAGAAAAAGTATAGGCCAGCACAATCGGATCCTATCTACATTAAGGGACACCTACCATTGGACTCTTTAGTAGTGTTAAATGCACGCAAAAGAGCAAATTCCCAGACTTCTGGGGACCCCCCCCCCCCGACAAGGAATCAAAAATCATTGATGCGTCAGGGAAACGGATTGCTGCACAAGCAACAAACATATGGCGCATACCAAACACACAAGCCTTACTCTCACGCTACAATAGGGCTCACTACGACCGACTAGAAAAGTTAATGGACCATCTACCAGATCAATACAAAGATCACGCAGCTGAGCTCTTACAGGAAGGTAAACTAATATCAAACGCCGCCATTAAATCCGCACTAGATGTAGCTGACACAGCATCTAGGGCAGTTAACACCAGTGTTATCCTCAGACGTCATGCATGGCTACGCATTTCCGGTTTTAAACCAGAGGTGCAAACTACCATCCTCAACCAGCCCTTCAATCGGAACCAGTTGTTTGGGCTAGAGGTAGATAATACACTAGAAAAAATGAAAAAGGACACCGACACTGCTAAGTCTATGGGTGCATTACAATCTACCCAGACTAGAGGTTCCTTTCGTAGCTCTTCTTATAGAGGAGGCTCCAAGCAGACAGGCGCAGATAACACCTCATCTTTTAAGACACACACACAAACCCCCTCTAATAAAGGTTACTATAGAGGAGGGTACAGAGGCAACAACAATAAGGGAAGAGGCAGAGGTAAACACAACAACCTCTCCTCTTCCACTCCCAAACAGTGACATCCCTCTGCCTCCCCTACAACATTCCACACCAGTAGGGGGCAGAGTATCACAGTTCCTACCCGTCTGGAATTCCATCACAACAGACAGGTGGGTAAGGCAAATTATTGAACATGGCTACTGCCTAGAACTCACAGCAACCCCCCCCCAAACATACCACCCAGGCAGCGTCCAATGTCCACAGAGCACATAACACTGCTTCAACAGGAAGTTCTGGTACAAAGGGAAGGGGTCCCAGACAAAAAATAAGTGATTTCAATTTGATACAATTATTTCAAAAAACAAAATTACTAAATGCAAAAGAGTTTATTTCAAAATTGCATATATTACCTTTCATTGGTTAAGATACATCACAATGTTTCAACAAGCTTTCTGTATAAGTGCCCACATACACAACGGGGAGGGGAGGTGAAGTGAGGGAAAGTGTCAAGGATAAAGTAGGATGGGGGGGGATAGTCAGAATCATTCGGTGACAAGTATTGATCACAATTTCAAAAACAATGTTTATGTGGTTCCTTGAACCAAGGGCCACAGCATAAGGCTCATATAGAGTCCTGAAACCAACTGATGTAGACAACCTAACTCGCCTTCAGCCGCTACAGTCTAGCTAGGGGTAGGAGTTGGTGATGGTTGTATGGTCTACGTTTCGACCCAAGATACGTGTAGGATGGTAGTCCTTACAAAGCGGGTCTTCAGGACAAAATGGTTGTGGGTGGGCGACCTCCTAAAAGTAATTAAAAGAAATCAATTAGTACACACCAACCTTGTTGATAAATACAAGGAGGGCGGATTTTAGGAGATGGATCAGTTAAGAAACGTGTTGTCTTATAGCCACAGACCATTAAACACGTGGCTCTGGTATGTTAAGGGATTGCATCCAGGGTAATTAAAATACAATATTGGCTCACCTATCGCACAGGACGAGAGGACCAGGATAGATTGAGGATAATGAATTCTCACGAAACTTGTAATTTGATCCTGCACAGAAATTACAAGAAAAGTCGTGGTCAAATATTGGTCTGGCAGAAGGCCACACCTTTAATTATTCCGTTGTTGGGAAACTGTTAAATGGCCCAAATGGGCTCCACTCAACTCCAACTTAGCAAGACAACCAGTTCTAACCTATTTGTTCGCCACGTACGTATTTAGCCCCCCTAGTGCTCAAAAGGGGACATACCTTATGGGCGCTTGCGAGTTGTCTTGAAGCACGAATCAGTCATAAGCAGCAAGGACCTGCACTCTATTGTAAAGTATACATTGAGTTAAGATCACCGGTTCCACAGGAAGTTCTAGCACTTCTACAGAGATGCTATTCACGCATGGACATCCTTTCTCTTTACTTCTACTAACTCCATCATTTCCCATCATGGCGAAAAACAATCTGAGGATGGAGTCGATGACCATGCGCAGTATTGTCCAAGGGAGGAGTCACCTATCTCGTGACTACAAAGACTTCTTCCAAGAAGACAACAACAACCTGCAATCATCCGAGCCCAACACCAGGTGGCGATCTATTGCTAAATGTACAACTCTGCAGCTCTACATGCCAAGAACAGATGCATACTGGTAAGTAGCATATTCCTTCTGTACAGAAACAATTGGTCTGGAGTTCAGTCTTTGAGTGTGTGAATTCATTTGATGACTGTGTACAACACATGCCTAACGCTGTCCTCTGATACTGCCTTACTGCTCCACCACACTACCTCAAATAGAGAGTTAGGTGCTACCTAACTTTTCCTCTGCCTACCTTTGCGGGTTCCACTAGACTCTGTGCATATTATACCTCACTTTGGTATAGTATATACAGAGCCAGCTTCCTACAACTCCATATTAGGAAGGTCTGTGCACCTGAATAAGTACAAGCTGCCATCACATTTAGTCAGTAAATAGCTTTTGTAGGGGGAGAATTGTGCCAAAAGAGTCGACTTTTAGGATTGCTGAACTCCTTGGAAGAAAATCTCTCAGTTGTGTAGAAATTGTAGAGGTGAACAGCTTCATGGGGCCATGCAGGGAACTTTCATCCCATCACATGGTCATTTTAGGCTGTGATCATATGCCAGAGCTGCCTCAGTGAAATGTGTTGTAATCTCTGGGTTAATCTTTGGAACATTAGTCAATAGCGCACTAAATAGAAATCCTGCATTGCCTTAAATATGGATATGGCTCCCGGTTTTATGGTATGTATTTTTTTAACATTTCAGTCTGTATTTATGCATATTCATTTTTTAGCCAGCTTATTGGTTTTTATCCATATTTACTTTTTGTTTTCAGTATAAATGGAGTTGCAAAATGGTATATTTCCACATTTAACTTTTGGATGGGCACTTATACGATCTGCCTTTCACGTTTTAGCAAATTAAGCAGTCACATGTAACAAAACACTACACTCACAGGTGCCTATTAGCATAATACTACAAATCAATTTTAACATATGCTTGCATTTAAGGACATCACATTCTGTTTTTAACTCCCCATGCTGTCTATCTACTCAGTTGTTGACTGGAATTCTTGAAAGACTGCATGGAGAGTCTCTCACAAGAAGCACCAATTTCAGTATTTTTCTGGTTTTAAAAATAAATACAGAAAGGAAACACATTGTTTTGGTCTGTATTTATCTGTAAATATCCGTAAAACAGAAAACTGGGAGCCTTAACTATTGAGTACACATAATTGTTACCTTGACTATATTCATGCCTGATTGTACACAAATATTCTGAATTGTCTTTTTTCTCTGTTCAGCCGGTATTTGCACCAATGCTTCAGAGTAACCCACGAATGCTCTCTGGGAGCCACCCACAAGCAATGGTGTCATCTACAGCACCACAGTATTCTCCTTCCGATCAGCCTACGCCACAGGCTCTCTATGGTGAGTTAATCCCCTAAATTATCCCTACTCCCCTCCTTTCACAATGGGATGCCCCGTTGAGTGCTCATTTTGAAACATCGGAGGTATCCGTTATGGTCATTGCTGTGCTCAGTACATTTATTATTGTTTATTAACTCATATTCTCCATCACAGGATCTTAATTGATAGTCCTAAACATTTGTTACATTAGACATATTTATATTCTGACCAGTCCACTTTTGGTGTAGTCTTGAAATTTTGTCTGGGTCAAGTCCCTTTTATTTTTGCTCTGTTTTACAGTCTGTCTCTTCTAATAATTGTAAGGTAGATGTGCTATGCGGTGTGATGAGTGTGGCCTAGGTGCAGTCTAGATTATTACATTTGCTCATTGACCATCATGTTATGTGAGCGTGTTAACTTGGGTTGTTATTGGTATTGATGAATCATTGTGACCAAACCGCTGGCTTTTTTAATAGGCACTTATTTCTGCAAATTCCTCCACTTATGAGTATTGTCCTGGCATCAGACTAGAAGCAAAAATATTTTCCTTAGCAGTGGTGCGCCAGGTAGGGCTACCTGGCCTTAGCTGTGACTGGCCACCGAAAATATGAGAACATTGTAAGAGAGACACCAATTGGATGCCATAGGTTCATGTTCGAGGCATGTGGGCTGCTGAATTTATATCTATGCATAAATCGCCGCCTAGTGTTGGGTCCGGATGATTGCACATTGTTGTCCTGGAAGAGTCTTCGAAGTATCACGAGATAGGTGGCTCCTCCCCTGGACTACAGTGCGCATGGGCATCCTCTCCATGCTCAGATTGTTTTTTTCCGCCATTGGGTTCGGATGTACCTTCTTAACTCAAGTTCGGAATATATATAAATACTCTTTCTCAAGGCCAAAAGGCCTTCGGGGCGTCGGTATTGTCTTTTGTTCGGTGCCTTATACTTGTTTCGAGTTTCTTGGAACACGACGTCTAAGACTGATTGCCTTTCGACACCAAAGGCCCATCGACGATGGAACGGAGTCCGTTCAAGCGCTGCCCCGTTTGCAACTCAAAATACCCTCACATCGACGTGCACCCGGTGTGCAATAAATGTCTCTCACCGGACCACGACGAGGCCTGTTCAAAATTCAGATCGAAGAAAACTCTTCGTCTTCGACGCGCGGCACGACAGTGCGAGAGTCTGCACCCGATCCACAAAACATCTTCGGGGGTGACGGCGAGGAGGGTGTACAAGAAGAGGATCCTGCTCAGCACTTGGATCCCACATCGGAGCAAGACTCACCATACAATGAGGACGAGGAAGAACTATACGTCCATGATGAAGACATCGTCAAGGTAGGAGACGACATACAACCTCTCGGAACCGTCAACGACGACTCAAGCGAGGAGCTAAGCCCAACCGCAGTAGCGGGGCCTCATCCAGACTCTTCCACGGCTCAGGTCGAGGCATCGCCGGAAGGCCTTAGCCAAGATCTTCACGCAAGTTCTCTAGTCCCGCTTCGAGGCCCGACTAAGAACATTTCGAATGAGCCATCGGTCGAACGCCCACAATCAGTGGACAAACAAAAACCGAAACATACAGACACTAAAACGAAACCGAAAGTGGTGAAAACTACCATCGGCTCGACGACTTCGGAACCTACCAAGTCAAAACGTGTGCTCGACCCCTCGGGGTCGAAGAGGGGCGTCGACCCGAAGATCGGAGCGCCGAAGCCCGTGCCTGCAGTTAAACAAGTCATGCTCACGTCGACGTCCGGCTCCAAAGATGGCTACTCTTCATAGGGACTCAAGGCACAAAAAGCCATCGAACCGAAGATTCAGAAGCCGCAGTTAGTCAAGGCCTTCGAGCCGAAATCCAAACTCGGCCCAAAGGAACAAACCTCTTCAAAGGACACAAGCGTACCTGCTGCGCAGCATCGGCTCGAGTCGACAAAAAGCCACAAGCCCACGGACCTGTCTGAGTCGGTCGGATCAAAGACCAAGACTTCCAAGCAAGTAGGCTCATCTCCTATGCTTATGGCGCCGATAAAATATGGCCTGCCACCCACGGCGCGGCCTAAAACTGTCCAACTCCCAAAGGCTGCCGACTCATCCAAGTCCACATCGGGAGATGCACCCGCCCAGCCTCGGACGGAAGACGTTCTGTTCCAACCACCGTCCTATGACGAACAGTCAAAATTGTACATCGACTCCGCTTCAGGTCGACTCACCGTTTATGAACGAAAAATCAGGCCTGAAACTCCCATGGAGTCTTACAAGATACCACTAAAGAAGAAGAGGGACTCTACGGCCTCTCCTACACTTTTTGAACCCATACAGACCTATGGGCAGGACTATGCATACTCTCCCACACGTCACTGAGGATGTGGAAGAAGGAGACCATGAGGACCAGTTTAACTATCCCATTGATACAGATCAGGATGAGTCCCAGCCATGGGCTGACACTGTTGACCCTGATGAACCACACACCACCCCTGACATTCAGTCATATGCAGTCAAAACTTCGCCTACTGAAGATACTGCTGCGTTTAACGCACTAATTGAAAGGGCAGCCCTTAACCATGATGTCGACATGCACGCTGACCCTGTGGAGGAAGACTTTCTCTTTGATAAGTTCTCAACATCACGAAGATCTGTAAAGACTCTGCCTATGCTCAAGGGTGTGCTCAAACATGCTAGCGACATTTTTAAAGAGCCCACTAAAGCGAGGGTGGTGAACACCAGGATTGAACGGAAGTACCGGCCTGCGCCAGTGGACCCTACGTATATCAGAGGCCAACTCCCCTTGGACTCCTTAGTGGTGGCTAATGCTCGTAAAAGAGCTAACTCTCAGACAACTGGTGATGCTTCTCATCCGGAAAAGGAATCCAAGATCTTGGAAGCTTCTGGGAAGCGTATAGCGGCACAAGCAGCTAATATTTGGAGGATCTCCAATACACAGGCCCTGTTGGCAAGATATGACAGAGCCCACTATGACACGTTGGAGCAGCTACTGCAACACCTGCCAGATGCTTATAAGGAGGGAGCAGAAATGCTTATACAGGAAGGGAAGTTGATCTCCAACGCGTCCATTAAGTGTGCGTTGGATGCAGCTGACACAGCGGCTAGGGCCATAAACACTAGCACAATGCTCAGAAGGGATGCCTGGCTCCGCATCTCTGGTTTCAAGTCAGAAATCCAAACTACTCTTCTTAATCAGCCAGTTAACCCTGACTTCCTGTTTGGTCCAGAGGTCGACACCACTCTAGAGAAGATTAAAAAAGACACTGAAACTGCAAAATCCATGGGAGCTCTGCAGTTTCAACAGTTCAGGGGCGGTTCCTTTCGTCGCTCCGGTAACAGGGGAGCTTCTAGAGGTCAAACATCGCAACAAGCCCAATACACCAAGGGAAGCACACAATCCACCTATAACAAGAACAATAGGGGTGGATACCGTGGAAACCGCACTAAAGGTAGAGGACGTGGAAATAATAATGCCAGATCCTCCTCCACTAACAAACAGTGACATCTTGTCACTGCCCCCCGACCATACCACACCGGTCGGGGGGAGGCTTCAGCAGTTCCTGCCAGTCTGGGAAAGCATTACCACGGACAGGTGGGTGAGACAACTTATACATCACGGCTATTGTCTAGAATTAACCTCCACTCCACCCAACATACCCCCAAGGCACCGTCCTATGTCCGCAGAGCACATGCACTTATTGCAGCAAGAAGTCATCTCCATGCTGCGAAAAGGGGCCATAGAACTCGTGCCTTTAGTACAACAAGGTACAGGGGTGTATTCGCTGTACTTCGTAATCCTAAAAAAGGATGGGTCTCTCGGGCCCATCCTAGACCTCAGACCCCTAAACCAATACATCCTATCAGAACACTTTCACATGCTCACTTTACAGCAAGTTCTGCCATTGCTCAGTCAGGGAGATTTCCAAGCAACCCTAGATCTGAAGGATGCGCCTATTTCCACATTCCCATTCACCCCAGTCACAGGAAATATCTCAGGTTCACCATCAACAACCAGCATTACCAGTTCAAAGTCCTGCCTTTCGGGGTCACCACTGCCCCCAGGGTGTTTACCAAATGCTTGGCAACAGTAGCCGCGCATCTTCGGAGACAACACATCCATGTCTATCCGTATCTAGACGACTGGCTTGTCCAGGCAAAATCGGACCAGCAGTGTGCCAGCCACATGTCCCGCACAATTCACCTCCTCCACAGTCTAGGATTTTCACTCAACTACCCAAAGTCTCACCCTCAACCCGCCCCTATACAACAGTATCTAGGCACGGAAATAAACACTCTCACTGCCACAGCGCAGCCAAACTCGGCGAGAGTCAACAGCATGCAGGTACTGATTCAAAAATTCAGGCCACAACGCTCACTCCCAGCGCAAGTGTTCATGCAACTAATAGGCATGATGGCCTCCTGCATCTTTCTAGTCCCGCACGCGCGGCTACACATGCGTCCGCTTCAGGAATGCTTAGCACGCCAGCGGAACCAGGCTCACGACAGCTCAAGGACCTAATGTTGGTGACCGGTCGTGCATACAACTCTCTGCATTGGTGGAACACGCAAAACCTTTGCAGGGGACGACCGTTCCAGGAGCCTGTACCACAGGTGGTGCTCACAGCGGACGCATCTCTCCAGGGCTGGGGGGCTCATGTCCTCCATTATACTATGCAGGGACTGTGGACAACACAGCCGAAACGGTTGCACATCAACCTCCTAAAATTGATGGCAATCTTCATGGCAATGAAAGGCATTCAAGTTGCATCTCTGCAACAAAGTCGTGCTTATCCGGACGGACAACATGACTGCAATGTATTACATTCAAAAACAGGGGGGGACACACTCCCTACAATTGTCACACCTAGCACAGTGCATGTGGAAGTGGGCCATTCAGAGGAACATGTTCCTCATGGCGGAACACCTTCCAGGCAAGGACAACCAGATGGCGGACCTGCTCAGCAGGCACAGCCATCAGATGCACGAGTGGGAGATACATCCCTCGGTGCTCCAACCATATTTCCAGCAGTGGGATCATCCAGAGATAGACCTCTTCGCCACACCCGAAAATGCAAAATGCCACACCTTCGCCGCCAGGTTCCCACACCCGCAGTCTCAGGGCAATGCAATATGGATGAACTGGTCAGGCAGATTTGCGTACGCTTTTCCTCCGGCACCACTCATACCGCTGGTGGCGCGCAAACTGAGGCAACACTCCATGACACTCATCCTAGTTGCTCCAACGTGGGCGAGGCAAGCCTGGTACACCACGTTCCTAGAACTTTCAGTGGTGCCCCACCAGCGACTAAAACTCACACCCAGGCTCCTCACTCAGAGCCATGGAGACATTCAGCACCCGGATCCGCAACAGTTAAACCTTGCAATCTGGCCCCTGAGGTCATAGAGTTTGGCTACCTAAACTTACCCCCTGACTGTATGGACAACATCAAGAAGGCTAGAAGACCTACCACCAGGGCATGCTATGCGGCGAAATGGAAGCGTTTTGTCATCTACTGTTCCAATAATGACATTAATCCACTGGATGCTTCCACGCAAAACATCATATGTTACTTGCTGCACCTATACAGATGCAATCTTGCGTATAGTTCCATCAGGATACATTTAGCTGCAATTGCCGCTTATCTTCAAAATAGACAGCACATCTCCCTTTTCAGAGTGCCGGCCATTAAAGCTTTTATGGAGGGTCTCAAACGAGTCATTCCTCCAAGACACCCGCCTTCGCCTGTTTGGAACCTCAACATAGTCCTCACCAGGCTCATGGGTCCACCATTTGAACCTCTTCACTTTTGTGAGATTCAATTTCTCACATGGAAAGTGGCTTTTCTGGTGGTCATCACATCGCTCAGGCGGGTTAGTGAGCTGCAAGCCCTCACTATTCAAGAGCCTTTCATTCAAATTCATGCTAATAGGGTTGTGCTGCGTACCAACCCTAAATGTATGCCCAAGGTGGTTTCACAGTTCCACATTAACCAAACTATTAAACTACCAGTATACTTCCCAAATCCTGATTCAGTAGCAGACAGAGCACTACACACACTAGATGTTAAAAGGGCTCTCCTGTATTACATAGACAGGACTAAAGATTTCAGGAAAACTAAACAACTGTTTGTTGCCTTCTCTCCACAGCACAAGGGAAACCCAATTTCAAAATCAGGTATAGCCAGATGGATTGTTAAGTGCATACAAATCTGTTATCAAAAGGCTAAACGCACATTAACAGTTCCCCCAAGAGCGCATTCCACACGCAAGTTAGGGGCATCCATGGCTTTCCTAGGTAACATTCCTCTAGAGGATATCTGTAGAGCAGCCACGTGGACCACCATACACACATTCACCAAACACTACTGCGTGGATGTACACTCAAAACAGCAAGCTACTGTAGGTCAAGCTGTTCTCAGAACTCTTTTTCAGACTGCTGCAGCTGGCACGGGCAACCGCCGTTAGGGAGGGTACTACTATTTATTCTATGCATAGATATAAATTCAGCAGCCCACATGCCTCGAACGGAATATGCTACTTACCAGTATGCATCTGTTCTTGGCATGTAGGGCTGCTGACATTTATATCGCCCGCCCTCCTCCCCGGTGCCTGTCGCAGCTGTAGCACTCAGACTTAATCACAAGCATGGTCATCACTTACTGCATCGTACTCCATCTCTGCCACAATGGCGAAAAACAATCTGAGCATGGAGAGGATGCCCATGCGCACTGTAGTCCAGGGGAGGAGCCACCTATCTCGTGATACTTCGAAGACTCTTCCAGGACAACAATGTGCAATCATCCGGACCCAACACTAGGCGGCGATCTATGCATGGATATAAATGTCAGCAGCCCTACATGCCAAGAACAGATGCATACTAGTAAGTAGCATATACCTTATCTCCTCATTGATGTGGGTCCAGAGCTACTGTCAATGCTTCACTGATAATATTTCTTAGCTTTTGACACAGGATAGGTCAAACGTCTTCTAAAGAGTTCAGTTTTCACATCTGTAGGAAGTTGGCTCTGTATATACTATGTGAAAGTAAGTTATAGTGTGCACAGAGCCCACTGGATCCCCACAGTCTTTACCGAGGTTAAAGTAGATAATACCTTACTCTATAGTGTGGTAGAGCAGTCAGGCTTATGAGAGGGCTGTGTTAATCATTTGTTTTACACCCTCGGGACACTCAGGCCAGAAAGGATTAAACACACCCAAAGACTGAATCCAGGGCCAATTGTTTTGTAAAAAAAAGTGATTATTTTATTTTAGAACCAAGAGGAACTCGGTTGCAAGTAAGTATCATTTTTAAAGAATGGGAATACTTTTCAAATGCAATAGGATTTTTGTTGTAAACGCAATGGAAATACTTTACACTGCTACTGAAGATACTATTGAGATGTCAGTCAAACAATAGCCAGACTTAGCAATTGTAAACGATAGACATTTAGTACAGTAAGAAGAAATGCAATGCAATCCCATCGAAGGAAAATAGTTATGCACATTGATAGGTAAGCAATTGAACTACATATCCAATCATAGGGGTTTAGACTAACACTGGGCAAGGGTCAGATCAATGTAGGTACTCACCAGCAACATTTGGACGGCTGGATGCAGAGGTCACTGTGCCCAACGCTAGTCAATGGAGACTGGAGGCACCCACAATAGGTGCGGTTTACAGCGAAGTACTGTAGGGAGCTGGGTTTTCTGTTGCAGTAACCCCCACCCACCCACACACACACACATTTTGCCAGATTTCTGTACATTGACCCCCTTTGGCACCTATCTGGCCACATGTCTATCCCTTATCAAATGTACCATAGGTACGAAGGGCACAGTGGCCAGGGAAGACCTCTAAGGGCTGCAGCACTTATTGTGCCACCCTTAGAGGTCATGTACCTTTACACTCACACACTGCCTTTGCAGGCTGCGTGTCTTGGTGCAGAACAAAGTGACGAGTCAATATGGCACACTTCCCTGTGTGCCATGCCTACTACCCAATGCACTGGCATGGGTCAGCCAACCCTCTAGCTGGGTGCACTATACCAGTATTGAGGGTACAGGTGCATGAGCCCTGTACCCCTTCAGTGTCTAGAGCCAGGGGTCTCCAACCTTTTCTTTACTGAGAGGTATGTATGTTCAATAAAATGTATCGAGAGCTACTCACGTGTTGTATAATTTCAATTTTTTATGTGTGTATAATAATTCAATCAAACTAAAGCTTTCTAATTTGATAAACTGGGCTGCTCACATGTGAGCTACTCTGAGGTAGCTGGAGAGCTACAGTAGTTCACGAGCTACTGGTTGGAGACATTGTAAGTACAGAAATGCCATTAGGAATATATTGTGCTGGGAGTTTGTCATTACGAACTCCACAGCACCATAGTGGCTTTACTGAAAACTGGGAAGTTAGGTATCAAACTGTCAGAAAGTGGCTCTATATATACTGGACCAGAACAATGTTCAGTGTGTATAGAGTCCACAAACCCCAGAGGTATAACCGAGGTTAAAGCCAGGTGTGACCTTACTCTCTAAAGTGGTAGCTTGGTCGAGCAGTAAGGCAGTACCAGAGGACAGTGTAAAGCATTTGTTGTACACACTCAGTCAGCAAAGGGTTTCACACACTCAAAGACTGAACTCCAGGCCAAATGTTTTTATATCAAAGATATAGTTTTATTTTTAGAACCAATAGGTATCAAAATATACTGTTCTCAATATGAGATGTCTCGGATGAGTACTTTGCAGAAAGGCAATAAACTTTGTAAACACAATATTCTACACATAATTTAGCATTGTGCTCAATGGGTTTTTCTATATAAACACAGTTGATTACTTTGTAGATTACTTTGGTAGTTCCAGGACTGAATCCTAGATTCAGTCCTGGGGTCTAAGTTGAAAACAATTTAGTAAAAACGTTTGTTATTGCAGTGATTGTTCAGGAATATAAAGCTATTTTAAAAGTTCACACTTTGAAACTTTTCAACAGAAATCTGGCAATGGGAGACAGTTCAGGTTGCAGGTAAAGTTCGATCTCGTTACTTTTACAGTACTAGGCTCCTAGGTCCAGCACTGCGGTCTCAACTTAATACAGGTAAGTAATTACGTTCTCTTCCATGGGATACTCATTAAAGTCATAAGCACTGAATAATCTCTGCCCATGAGCGGGAACCCGGAACATGGCGCAAAATACATATATATGTGTAAATATATAATAAGAGTACATTGTACTAAACAAATTATACACATATACATGTATACACTAATAATATGCAGCCCAACAATAACCTATAGGCTAATAAAGCCATAATTACATCTTTTCTGCAGAATGAAAATAAACCATAGAAAACAATGCAAGAAAAAGGCAGGAGACTAAAATGCATTCTACAGACAGAAAACCCGTTTATTTTCATCAAAGAAACTGTAATAAAAGGCAATTAGCATATGTAGGCTGCATAAAGAAATAACATCCCTGTACAGAAAATCAAAGTGGCACCTCGCCTTTAAGGCCTCAGAGAATCTGAACACTTTGCCTTTAAGGCCTCCAGGGGGAACTCTGCTCCCATCATGCCCCACAGGTGACAGTTAGGTCAGTTCTTTTTTCTGGCTTGTTCTGTGAGAAACCTGGAACTTGAACTCTGCTGAATTTGATAGGTTTTCAGTCCGAATTAGTTTTTTTCCTGTCTTATTTGACAGTATTTGTTGCTGGTGGTAATATTCTACCTTTTCTGACTAATTGTTCTAGAATATTTTGGTCCATTATACCACCTTTATTCTACAAATGTCCTTCCTGTGGGAAGATGTCAAAAACAGATCCCCATTCTGTTTGTGTGGTTTGTCTACCTTCCACACATGATGTGGAAAAATGTTATCATTGCCTCAAGCTTTCCAGACGAACTTTAAAGGTAAGAGAGAAGATTATACTTTTGACACTTCTGGAGAGGATAAGGCAGCATGAAAAGGGGGCAAGAAGTGAGTTGTCATCTGGAAGACCCCCTTCTTCGTCAAAACGTCGAAGGTCTGCTTCTCCCGAAGGTAAAAGCAAGAAAAAACGACATCCGGAAGCGTCGACGTCGAGAAAAGTGAGTTCGACGTCGAGACCAGTGGAAAGAAGTGCATCGACGTCGAAGTTATCGCCGCTAAGGCACTAGTCGGCGTTGAAGCGGAGGTCAAGGTCGCCGTCGAGAAGCTTGTTGACATCGAGGCGTTTGGTGTCGATTGCTGTAAGGACGACGTCGAGAGTGAGACGATCGACGTCGAGAGGAAGAGTGAGATCGATGTCGAGAAGAAGAGTGGGATCGACGTCGAGAGAGAAAGCGAGATCGACGTCGAGAGGTAGAGCTACGACGTAGAGACCTGAAAAAAGATCAGTCGCCGTCGAGACATGGGTCTACGTCGAGACAGGCCTCTGGCTCGAGGTCTTGACAGGTCTCAGTCGACGTCGAAGAAGCAAACGACGTCGAGGTCTCCTCCACCTGCCTCATGGTCGGCGTCGCGACACTCTGGATCGGCCTCTCGGACCTCTCATAGGTCTTTGTCGAGGTCGGCGTCGAGGGCTTTGGCTGACCCTCCAAGGTCTACGTCGAAAGACGGGACGTCGAGTAAATCTGTGGACAGGTCTTCAGTAATCAGAGCCTCTCCGCATAAAGAATCCTCTATTGCGGCACATTCTGGCTCGACATCGAGGAATTCAACATCAAGGGACAGGCAATTGCTTCCCAGGGAGGCTCGCTCAAGATCTCCGCAGTCTATTCGGAGTTCTTCTTCAGCATCTTCTTTCTCAATGGGAATTCAGATTGTGCAGGTTACCCCGGAGGGCTCTCCGGTGCGTAGAACACCTCCTGTGAACATGTCTCCTAGATGGCTGGAAAGCATACGCCATTGGAAGATGCAGCCAGGGCCTAATGACAGGCCTCTTACTTTGGCAGCTTGAAGGACACCGGCTGGTGTTTCTCCAAGAAGATCTAGATCTCCGGTGCGGAGGCGTTCGCATTCTAGGGAGCGCAGTAGGTCTCATCGGTCTCCTACTCCTAGGAGAAGGCATAGATCTCCTGCCTCTTCCTCTTCATCGAGATCGTCTTACAGAGACTATTCGCCCACGATCTCATCAACACCACCTTCCAGGATATCTCCAGTGGATGATCTGGGAACTTTCCATGGGGTATTATGTCGTGGGGCTAGCAAATTCAATATAACGATGGCAGTGCCTCCTGTGAAGTCTTCTGTCATCTTTGAAACGCTACATCATAAGTCGTCTGCTAGACGTCTTCTTCCGTTGGTGCCTGGTTTGTTGGAACCGGCAATGAAGACCTTCTTGACGCCAGCTACGGTGGGCTCCGGGCCTTCAAGAATTGCAAAAAAGTATAAAGCACCGGATCAGGATCCTCTTTTCCTGCGTACAGATCCACCTCCTGATTCTCTAATAGTGGCGGCGGCCAGGAAGGCCCACTCGGCTACATCTGTCTCATCTGCTCCGCCAGACAAAGACAGTAAAAACATGGACTCCTTGGGGCGGAGGATGTGTAACACAGCTGGATCAGTCATGAGTGGCCAGTGCTGCAGCTTTGCAGGGTCGCTATGATCGTCTCTTATGGGACTCTGTCTAGATTTGCGGAGAAGCTACCTAAGGAAGATCAGAAGGATTTCCTTGAGATTGTGGAAGAAGGTGGGTTGGTTGCAAACCAGAGTATAACTTCGGCGGCTGATTCTGCGGATCCTCCAGCACATGGGTATGCCCACGGCATATGCTCCAGGAGGTCGGCATGGCTGCGCCTCACGGGCTTTAAGCCAGATGCCCAAAGGAAAATAGTTAATCTGCCCTTCAAGGGCTCAACAAGATGAAAGCGGAGCTTGATACTCTAAAGGCGGTTGGCCTAGAGAAGAAGGAATTCAGACGTCGTTTTCGCCCCTACGACAAGAGGTCATTTCAACAACGTGGGAAAACATCCCACTGGTCGTCGCAAAACCAGGGGCAGTCTCAGCAGAGGTCGCAGTTTCAACAGCGCAGGCCTGGGCGAGGCAGAGGAGGAAATAGACAGCAGTCCTCTGCGGCGGAACAACCTCAGAAGCAATGAGAAAGAACTTCCTCCACAGCTGTGGTCCACTCTGCTCTATACTTGGACTAGTGGAGAAAATTGACAAAACAGATGGGTCATCGACATAATTCAAAATGGTTATCTCCTCAAATTCAAATCACCTCCTCCTGCCATACGTCCTTAGAGACGTTTCCATCAAAGTCAAAAGCTCCTACAAAAAGAAGTAAACATGCTTTTGTGCAAAAAAGCCATAGAGGAAGTTCCTCTTTCACAAAGAAGCCAAAGTCTGTACTCCCGCCTCTTTTTGGTGATAAAGAAAGGTCCCAATGCAGACTTCAGACCTATACTGGATTTAAGGTTGTTGAACAGATTTATTAGAAGGGAGAAATTTCGGATGTTAGCGCTCCATCAAATATTTCCCCAGTTACATCGGGGGACTGGACGTGCTCCATCGACCTGAAGGATGCATATTTTCATGTTCCAATCTCGAAAAGGCATCGCAAATTTCTCAGAATTCAAGTGTCTGTTCATCACTACCAGTATGCAGTACTTATGTTCGGACTAAAGCCAGCTCCCCAAACTTTTTCGAAGTGTATGGCGGTGGTAGCAGCCTTCCTTCGGAGACAGAGGATTTTCATATATCCCTACAGACGACTGGCTCCTGAAAAGTTCGTCCCCATCTCTTCTGGAAGTTCATCTTTCAAGATGCCATCACCTCATGCACAAATTGGGTCTTCAGGTCAATTTCAAGAAATCGATATTGAACCCAACCCAGCAAATCCACTATCTGGGAGCTCTTTTGGACACAGAAAAAGAAAACGTGTGTCCTTCGGAGGAGAGGTTGTTATCAATCAGGACAAAATGTCAGCTTCTTGTTCAAACCACGTTCCCGATGGTTCGCCAAGTATCTCTTCTGGGTTCGATGTTTCGTGCATCTTCATAGTTCCAAACGCAAGATTACACATGCGTCCTCTGCAACAGTGTTTAGAGGATCAGTGGAGACAGAGGACGGGGTGCTGGGAGGATCGAATACTCCTTCATCAGTTTGCCAAAGACTCCATCCGGTGGTGGATGAAGATGTCCCACTTAATGCAAGGAGTGCCATTTCATCAAGATCCCCATACTCAGACTCTGATCACGGACGCCTCACTCCAGGGTTGGGGTGCTCATATGGGCCCTTTGCAAGTACAAGGGCTATGGTCAGATTCCGAGAAGGGCTATCACATCAACCTGCTGGAACTAAGAGCGGTTCATCTGGTTCTCAAGTCTCTGTTTCCATCTTTCCAGTCTTGGTCCCTCCTGGTGCAAACAGACAATACAACTACAATGTATTATTTAAACAAGCAGGGGGTACCAGGTCCAAGACTCTGTCCATGGAAGCCCAGACCATCTGGAATTGGCTACTGGCGAGAGACTTGTCGATAACAGCGGTGCATCTGCCCGGGTCCCTCAACTCGCAGGCGGATTTCCTCAGCAGGGACTTTGTCGAGGCTCACGATTGGGTCCTCAACGAGGAAGTCGCAAACAGTATTTTTCAAGCATGGGGAATTCCAGATATCGACCTGTTAGCAGACGCGGGAAACGCAAAACGCCTTGTCTTCGAGTCCAGGTTTCCCCAGGTCGGATCTCAAGAGAATGCCCTTTTGATAGACTGGTGTCAGAACTTACTGTACGCTTTTCCTCCGACCCCATTGATACCAACAGTAATCAACATGATGTACAAAACCAAGTCCAGGATGATTCTGTTTGCCCCCGAGTGGCCACGCCAATGGTGGTTTCCAGATCTCTTTCAGTTGTCGGAAGTGCCACACAGGAGGTTGCCATGTCGCCCGGATCTTCTGTCTTCCCTACGCCTGGCAGCATGGCTCCTGAAGTCATCCAGTATGGACACTTGCAGTTGAATCCCGAGTGTATGCATATCCTTAAGGAGGCGAAGCGACCTTCTACAAGGAAATCATATGGTTTTAAATGGAAACAACTTTTTTTCTGTAGTGTGAGAACAATGGCCTTGATCCTATACATGGTCAAGAACAGGTGATTCTGCCTTATTTGTTAGATTTGGCGAGGTCTGGTCTGCAGTTTAGCTCTATTAAGGTCCATCTTGCAGCGATCACGGCCTACAGGAAATCGCCTACTCAGACTTCCTTCTTTAGGATGCCTGTAGTGAAAGATTTTCTGGAAGGTTTACGAAAGGTATATCCACCAGTCAGGTCCCCTTCTCCACCTTGGGAGCTTAATGTGGTATTAACTAAGTTAATGGGTTCTCCTTTTGAACCTATACATACGGCCTGCTTGCTGCACTTAACTTGGAAGGTAGCGTTCCTTGTAGCCATTACTTCTGCTCGTAGTGTGAGCGAGATCCAGGCTCTGTGTTTCAAGGAACCTTTCATTGTGTTCCATGCTAATAGAGTGGTACTCAGGACGCTTCCTGCCTTTTTGCCCAAGGTAGTGTCAGATTTTCACATTAATCAGACTATAACCGTGCCGACTTTTTTCCCAAATCCTACCAATCCTCCTGAAAGAGCTCTACACTCTTTAGATCTTAAGAGAGTTCTTAAGTTTTATCTAGACCGAACAAAGACTTTGAGACACTCATACCGTTTGTTCATTAACTATGGTCCTATTAATACGAGCTCTGCGGCTTCCAAGAGGTCCAATTCTAGATGGATTGTGTCTTGCATTCTCCTAGCATATCAGTTGTCAAACAGGTCTTTGTCAGGAAGACCGAAGGCTCATTCAACAAGAGGGAAAGCTTACACTACAGCTCTCCTTGGAAATGTTTCTATGGCAGAAATCTGTAATGCAGCTACATGGCGTTCAGTTCATACCTTTACTCGCCATTACTGTCTTGATTCAGATACGCAGGCAGATGCTCAGGTTGGGCAGGCATCGCTCAGGAATTTATTTGCTAATTCTAGCTAAGATATGTGTGACAAAGCTGTTATTTCCGGTTTCTGCTCGCTCGCTTCTTTCTTAGTGGGTATGAGCTTGCTATTCTGTTCAGTGCTTATGACTATTAATGAGTATCCTCTGGAAGAGAAGGATTAGTTACTTACCTGTAATCCTAGTTCTCTTCCAGGGGTATACTCATTAAAGTCATAAGCACCCTCCCGCCTCCCCGGGCGGGCAGTAGCATTATGGTTTACTATGTGTGTTTTGATATGATATATGCAGATAACTGCAAGTTTTACTGTACCGTACAAAAGAACTGACCTAACTGTCACCTGTGGGGCATGATGGGAGCAGAGTTCCCCTGGAGGCCTTAAAGGCAAAGTGTTCAGATTCTCTGATGCCTTAAAGGCGAGGTGCCAGTCTGATTTTCTGTACAGGGATGTTATTTCTTTATGCAGCCTACATAGGCTAATTGCCTTTTACTACAGTTTCTTTGATGAAAATAAAAGGTTATTTCTGTCTGTGGAATGCATTTTAGGGTCCTGCTTTTTCTTGCATTGTTTTCTATGGTTTATTTTCATTCTGCAGAAAATATGTAATTATGGCTTTATTAGCCTATAGGTTATTGTTGGGCTGCATATTATTAGTGTATACATGTATGTGTATAATTTGTTTAGTACAATGTACTCTAATTATATATTTACACATATGTATTTTGTTATATGTTCCGGATTCCCGCTCATGGGCGGAGATTATTCAGTGCTTATGACTTTAATGAGTATACCCCTGGAAGAGAACTAGCATTACAGGTAAGTAACTAATCCTTTCAGTATTTGGTATGATTTTTAAAGAATATTTCAAGTTTTCAAAAGTAGACAGAGAAATTTCATAGAAAAGCAGACAATGGATTCCTATGGGGAAAATACAGGTTACTAGTAAACCCGGTGAGGATTACTATTCCGGTTCAGTACTGAGCTACAAGGTACAGTACTGCCTTCTCTCCTGATCACAGGTGAGTACTTCGGAATTCGGTTGATTTTATAAGAATATTTTAAGTTTCCAAAACTTCACACTTAGAAGATTTTTCGAGTCAAGCCAGTCAATGTTATTCAATGGCAGGTAAGTGAGTTACTGGTTTCCAGGTGAGTACTCGACTGGTGAAGGTGTGGTACTGGGCATAGACTCAGGGGTCCCCCAGGGTCAGGTAGGTACAGTTGGTTCACCCTTAGCGGCACAAGGGCGGCGGGTGCAGAGGTAGTCAGGCCCAATGTTATCCAATGAGGGGCAGGGGGCCTCCGGTTGGTGGCTGCTGGCTAGCATGCCACGCGGCTGTGGGAGCTGGGCTCCTGGTCACTTGCTCAGGGCAAATGGGGAAGTAGGATAGGGCAAAGGTGGCACGGCCTGCGGCACTCGGGCGGCTGGGTGCAGGGTGCTTTTGAGCCGTCGGGCACTCAATGTTATTCAATGGGAAAGGTAACAAATGAACCAAGGCTCGGGGACGGAGACTCTTCAGAGGCGACCACCACTTCGAGAGGTAAGTTGGGTTCTCCAGTGTTGGGGTGTCTTTAATAGATTCACATGCCTGAATCATTCCCAGTCGTCGGAGTGGGAGTCCCACGGTACATAAAAAAGCAATAATATGTAATAATATCCTTAGAAAAAGTTGGTGACAACCAACCAGGAAGTAAAGTAGCCCCAGCTACCAGAGAAAAATCTTCCACACATGACTATCCTAGTCATTTTGTGTAGACCAAACTGCAGCCAATCAGGCGAGAGCACCCACCAGAATGTTCTCCCCAGAGGCTCAGGCTCTCAGATTTTCTACTGCACGTCGTGTGAGGGGAGTCTCCCTGAGCTTTGCTCAGTACTTCTCTTTTTTCCTTCAAAATCCTGGATTTAGGATCTCTTCCTCTAAGAAATCTTTATTCAGGCCTTGTGACTCTTGTGGTAAATGTGAGAAGTTGGCCTGATATATGATGCTCACTAGTTCTAGTGATCACCTTGTATCAGTCCAAACAACCCTTATGGTGATTGGTTGTAAGTCGACCTTATAGACCAGCTATCCTAATGGTAGCATGGACAAAGCAGTCTTAGGCTAAACTCTTTTGGCATGTGAAGCCAGCTCTTTTACCGCAATATAACCCCTTGAATACCAGATGAAAGGACACCACACAGGTTGTTATGAAAATAAACAGTATATTTATTAATAACAACACCTCTGAACTCTGAGGTCAGAGGGCTAAGCACATGACAATCTCTTAGGAAAAATGATAAGTTGCACAAAATTACAATGGTGCCCTAGAGGCACGACAAACCATACACTAAGTAAGTGGAATGTGAAAGTCGATAAAAAGAATGGAGCTGTCCAGAGGCTGTAGGTTGGCTAGGACTACGCTATGTTCACCTTAGGTAAGTAATAGGAGGCCCACGGGACGCATGTGCAGAGTGTGAACTCACACGCGAGATGCGTAACAACGTCTATGGACAGTACAGTTCAAGTTAAAGGTAAGTACGGACAATCCTGACTAGGTAGGACTAAAACAACTGTGGAACTGGACACTAGGACAGTTAAACTACCCTTAAGCACCGAAATGCTCTCGTTACCTCACCCACGGGCTGCGGGTGCATAGGTGTCAAAGTGTGTCGGGTTCACGCGTTGAAGTCTATGGAGCCTGGAAGAAAAGATGCTGCAGGCGACCAGGAGGAAGATGTCCAGTGCGATCCAAGGGTGGATCGGTGAAGAAGAGGACCTGAAAGCAGAGGGGACAGTGTTCAAAGTCACTAGCCAGTGACCGGTGTGGAACCAGGAAGGAACCAGGTACTGTCGTCGCGATCAGGTGAAGAGTGGACGCTTGACTCTGCAGCCACGTGGACCAGGAGGTGTCTTCGACGACCAGGATGGAGGCACGAGCTGTCCCACGCAGGCTCTCGCTGTCGGCGGTGTCGGATCCGGAATTGGAGTCAACAGGCCTTGGCAAAGGCAACCCACGCGGTGAGTGGAAAAGACGTCTGGTGCGGACTAGGAGAGTCCGGTCCGGGGTGCCCCTCTTTTGGAAGGGAGCAAGGGCCAGTCTGGAGCAACCAGACCAGCAGTGAAGATTCAAAGGTTCGTCGTCTAGGAAGCCACTAGCCAGCCGGCAAGTGACCAGACAACGCGTCGAGCAGCAAACAAGCAGAAGGGCCCCACCCGTTGAAGCTGGAGGGCCCACGGGTCTCAGCTTTGCTGCAGATGTGAGTTGAGGTCGGAGAGGTCTGGGAATCCGGGTCTCGTCGGGCTCTGAAGTCTGGATCCTCGAGGGAAGACGACAAAGTGAAGCCGCTGGACGCTTGATGGTGCCTGCAGTTGCAGGGTGGACACTCCTTGTCCACAAGGGAGATTCTTCAGTCTTCTGGGGAGCAGAACGTCGAAGTCCAGAGTTTCTTCTTGTAGAATTTGTAGGAAGGTAGATCCCTGACTATGGTTGCCCCCAACTTTTTGCCTGGTGTTTTGCTGGTTTTCTGACTTAGTTGACCTGGGGCCCTGCTTTACAGGACCCCAGGCCCACTGCTCTCTCTGTAAAATGGATTCCATGTACCTTAGGTACATATCTAATTGGATACTGAGTCACCTTATCAGTCCCTGTACAGTGTACCTTAGGTACCCAGGGCATAGGTGTACCCAGGGCCTACCAGGGGCTGCAGCATGTATTATGCCACCCCTGGCTGGCCATCCAAATCTAACACAACGGGCTGCACGACAGCTGGGGCAAGGTGGTGTAAACACCCTTTGCTTTAGATATAGTATTCCTATATCTAACCCTAAAAATGGACACACAGATCTCCTATCAGTCACTCCTATGGCAGGCCTTGACAATCCTGAAGGCAGAGTGCTTGGAATCGTGTGAGATAGTGCTCTGGCATGAGCTGAGCCTGTCTGCGGCTTTCGGGATCCATCCCTTAGCTGTTTCCATGATATCGCATACCATATACTCTTAAGTGCATTATAATCCTCGCGGTTATATGCAGACTCTGGTATCGCTTTATCAAAACATGTCGAGTAAGGTGTCATACGAATTGGAATACTAACCCCTCGCCAATTCTGGCGACGGGGTTAGCATTCCACCCTTCTAGAGGGACACGACATGTATGTAACCTGTAACCCCGGTTAAAGTCAGACAGAGCCTTAGCTCCACAAAATGGATGCTGCCACCGAGACACAAGTCTGCCCTCCTGCTGCTGGGAGTCCTCCCAGCACAGGAGGCAAGGACAAAGGGTTTCCTGCCAGGGGCGGTGCCAGCACCGTCCCAGACAGGGTTTTGTGTATTCTAGGTAGGCAGGGCTTTAGAGGAAGGTGACTGCAAGTGGCACCCCGGTGCTCACTGTGCATAGGCCGGCTGGAACCAGTTCCAGGGGCACTCCAGCCCCTGGCCTGGGGAAAGCCCGCCAAAGGAGAGGGGTTTAACCACCCCCCTTTTGGTCCCACCCATAGGGCAGGAATTAGTCGCGTGCCAGCCCCCTTTTGCAGGATAAAGGTAGGAACTGGCCCCCTTCCAAATCAGATCATCTTTGAATCCTGAAACTACTTTCTGCAAGAAGGAACTCAAGACTCTTCTCAAGATTTCTCCCTTGTGACTAAGGACTAGTCACCCTGCCGCAGCAGGCACCAACCAAGTATTGCGGTTTGTTGCCAGTCTCTCCTTCGGATCAAGACTGCTCCAGCACGACGAGAACCGGCTTCCCTGGCACCTCTGACCTCAACCCACATCATCAGCCCAGCTGTGACCCGTGGGTGCGACGAGACCTTGAGGGACCGGCCATCTTCAGAACTGCACGACGCTTGTCCAGCACGACTCCCGAGTGACCCTCGACTGAGTGCTTTGGGGTAAGAGAAGCCCCGACCCTGAGCAGCTCCAGCACCGAAGTTCAGCCCCCCTGCATCCACGAGGTCTGCGTGGGGCCCTTCTGCTCTTTGCTGCTCACCGCGTTGTCCAGGTCACTTGCCCGTTGGCTAGTGACCCCTTCACGACGCTCCACGACGACAACTACTGCTGGTCTGGTTGCTCCAGACTAGTCCTTGCTCCCCTCCAACAGAGGAGCCCCCTGGACCCTCCTGGTCCACTCAAGACGCCATTTTCGGTCCACCGCGTGGGCCTTGCATTTGCCAAGACTTGTTGCCCCAATCCTGGGTCCAGCGACGTCGACAGCAGAGACCTTCGTGGGACAGCTCCCACCTCCATCCTGGTCGCCGACAACGCCTCCTGGTCCGAGAGACTGCAGAGCCCAGCAGCGCCCACTCACCTGGTCGAGGTGACTTCGTCCGATGCCACCCTGGTGCCCATCTAATCACTGGCTAGTGATTCAGAACTTGGTCCCCTCTGCTTTCAGGTCTTTCTTCTTCCCTGATCCAGGCTTGGATCACCACGAACTTCTTCACTGGTCGCCTGCCAGCAACTTCTTTCTTCAGGCTCCTGGATCTTCAACAACGGTTTCCGACGCAACTTCAACCCTATGCAGCCGCAGCCCCTGGGCTAGGTAACCTGAGTACTCCGGTGCTCCAGCATAGTCCAACACCCTAAGTGTTCGGATCCACTCTTGTTTTCGACCCACCTAGTCGGGTTCGCCCGAGAACAGTAACTTTGCAACTGCTAGCCTCCATAGACTTTTTCCCGCCTTACGCGTGAGAGTTCCCACTCTGCACACGACGTCCACAGGCCTCCTGCATCTAATCCCAGTGTTTAGAATTGTGGGCCTAGCGATTCCTGAGTCTAGAAAAGTACTACTTACCTGCTAGCAAGTTCGCATTCCACTTACTGTGTATATGGTTTTTCGTGCCCCTAGGGCATTTGTGTAAATTGTGCGACTCATAAAGAGTTCAGGGTAGTCTTGTTATAAATAAATATCTGTTTATTTTTAACAAGACTACCCTGAACTCTTTATGAGTCAGGGAGCTAAGCACACAACAAAACTCTTACGAAAATACTTTAAGTCGCACAATTTACACAAATGCCCTAGGGGCACGAAAAACCATATACACAGTAAGTGGAATGCGAACTTGCTAGCAGGTAAGTAGTACTTTTCTAGACTCAGGAATCGCTAGGCCTACAATTCTAAACACTGGGATTAGATGCAGGAGGCCTGTGGACGTCGTGTGCAGAGTGGGAACTCTCACGCGTAAGGCGGGAAAAAGTCTATGGAGGCTAGCAGTTGCAAAGTTACTGTTCTCGGGCGAACCCGACTAGGTGGGTCGAAAACAAGAGTGGATCCGAACACTTAGGGTGTTGGACTATGCTGGAGCACCGGAGTACTCAGGTTACCTAGCCCAGGGGCTGCGGCTGCATAGGGTTGAAGTTGCATCGGAAACCGTTGTTGAAGATCCAGGAGCCTGAAGAAAGAAGTTGCTGGCAGGCGACCAGTGAAGAAGTTCGTGGTGATCCAAGCCTGGATCAGGGAAGAAGAAAGACCTGAAAGCAGAGGGGACCAAGTTCTGAATCACTAGCCAGTGATTAGATGGGCACCAGGGTGGCACCGGACGAAGTCACCTCGACCAGGTGAGTGGGCGCTGCTGGGCTCTGCAGTCTCTCGGACCAGGAGGCGTTGTCGGCGACCAGGATGGAGGTGCGAGCTGTCCCACGAAGGTCTCTGCTGTCGACGTCGCTGGACCCAGGATTGGGGCAACAAGTCTTGGCAAATGCAAGGCCCACGCGGTGGACCGAAAATGGCGTCTTGAGTGGACCAGGAGGGTCCAGGGGGCTCCTCTGTTGGAGGGGAGCAAGGGCTAGTCTGGAGCAACCAGACCAGCAGTAGTTGTCGTCGTGGAGCGTCGTGAAGGGGTCACTAGCCAACGGGCAAGTGACCTGGACAACGCGGTGAGCAGCAAAGAGCAGAAGGGCCCCACGCAGATCTCGTGGATGCAGGGGGGCTGAACTTCGGTGCTGGAGCTGCTCAGGGTCGGGGCTTCTCTTACCCCAAAGCACTCAGTCGAGGGTCACTCGGGAGTCGTGCTGGACAAGCGTCGTGCAGTTCTGAAGATGGCCGGTCCCTCGAGGTCTCGTCGCACCCACGGGTCACAGCTGGGCTGATGATGTGGGTTGAGGTCAGAGGTGCCAGGGAAGCCGGTTCTCGTCGTGCTGGAGCAGTCTTGATCCGAAGGAGAGACTGGCAACAAACCGCGATACTTGGTTGGTGCCTGCTGCTGCAGGGTGACTACTCCTTAGTCACAAGGGAGAAATCTTGAGAAGAGTCTTGAGTTCCTTCTTGCAGAAAGTAGTTTCAGGATTCAAAGATGATCTGTTTTGGAAGGGGGCCAGTTCCTACCTTTATCCTGCAAAAGGGGGCTGGCACGCGACGAAGTCCTGCCCTATGGGTGGGACCAGGAGGGGGGTGGTTACACCCCTCTCCTTTGGCGGGCTTTCCCCAGGCCAGGGGCTGGAGTGCCCCTGGAACTGGTTCCAGCCGGCCTATGCACAGTGAGCACCGGGGTGCCACTTGCAGTCACCTTCCTCTAAAGCCCTGCCTACCTAGAATACACAAAACCCTGTCTGGGACGGTGCTGGCACCGCCCCTGGCAGGAAACCCTTTGTCCTTGCCTCCTGTGCTGGGAGGACTCCCAGCAGCAGGAGGGCAGACTTGTGTCTCGGTGGCAGCATCCATCTTGTGGAGCTGAGGCTATGTCTGACTTTAACCGGGGTTACAGGTTACATACATGTCGTGTCCCTCTAGAAGGGTGGAATGCTAACCCCGTCGCCAGAATTGGCGAGGGGTTAGTATTCCAATTCGTATGACACCTTACTCGACATGTTTTGATAAAGCGATACCAGAGTCGGCATATAACCGCGAGGATTATAATGCACTTAAGAGTATATGGTATGCGATATCATGGAAACGGCTAAGGGATGGATCCCGAAAGCCGCAGACAGGCTCAGCTCATGCCAGAGCACTATCTCACACGATTCCAAGCACTCTGCCTTCAGGATTGTCAAGGCCTGCCATAGGAGTGACTGATAGGAGATCTGTGTGTCCATTTTTAGGGTTAGATATAGGAATACTATATCTAAAGCAAAGGGTGTTTACACCACCTTGCCCCAGCTGTCGTGCAGCCCGTTGTGTCAGATTTGGATGGCCAGCCAGGGGTGGCATAATACATGCTGCAGCCCCTGGTAGGCCCTGGGTACACCTATGCCCTGGGTACCTAAGGTACACTGTACAGGGACTGATAAGGTGACTCAGTATCCAATTAGATATGTACCTAAGGTACATGGAATCCAATTTACAGAGAGAGCAGTGGGCCTGGGGTCCTGTATAGCAAGGCCCCAGGTCAACTAAGTCAGAAAACCAGCAAAACACCAGGCAAAAAGTTGGGGGCAACCATAGTCAGGGATCTACCTTCCTACAGAATTGTTCAGGATAATCTAATTTGGAATGGACCAGCTCCTACCTTTATTCTCTAAATGGGGCTGCACTACTGACTAGGTCCCTCCCCTGGGTGGGAACAGGAAGGGGGGTGGCTACACCCCCTATCCTTTGTCCGGTTTCCCGCCAGTGCTGGGGCTGGAGTGCCCCAGCAACTGGTTTGAACCGGTGTATGCACAGGGCACCTTGTGTGCCCCAGGCATGTCTCATTCCTTTCAGGCCTGTCCTACCCAATACACAAAGTCCTGTCTGGGGTGGTGCTAGCACCTCCCAAGGCAGGAAACCCTTTGTCCAAGCCTCCCTCGCTGGAAGGAATCCCAGCAGCAGGAGGTCAGACTTGTGTCTGTGGTGGCAGCATCCATTTTGTGATGCCAAGGCTCGAGTTAACTTTAACCGGGGTTCTCAGTTACATACATGTCGTGCCCATCTAGAAGGGTGGAAGGCTACCCCCGTCGCCAGAATTGGTGAGGGGGTAGTATTCCAATTCGTATGACACCTTACTCGACATGTTTTGATGATGTTATACCAGAGTTAGCATTTAACCGCGAGGTTGATAATGCACTTAAGAGTATATGGTATAGCGTTATCATGGAACAGCTATTAGGACTTGGTTCCGCAAGCTGCAGACGGGCTCAGCTCATGCCAGAGCACCATCTCACATAATTCCAAGCACTCTGCCTTCGGGATTGATAAGGCCTGCCATAGGAGTGTCTGATAGGAATATATGTGTCCATCTTAGGGTTAGATATAGGTATACTATATCTATAGCAAAGGGTGATTACACCACCTTGCCCCAGCTGTCATGCAGCCAGTTGTCAGTTTTAGGTGGCCAGCCAGGGGTGGCATAATACATGCTTCAGCCCCTGGTAGGCCCTGGGTACACCTATGCCCTGATACCTAAGGTACACTGTACAGGGACTGATAAGGTGACTCAGTATCCAATTAGATATGTACCTAGGGTACATGGAGTCCATTTTAACAGAGAGAGCAGGAAGCCTGGGGTCCTGAGTAGCAGGATCCCAGGCCAACTAAGTCAAAAACCAGCAAAACACTAGGCAAAAAGTTGGGAGCAACCATAGTCGGATATCCACCTTCCTACAGTAAGCTACGGCTTTTCAAGGAAGATCCCCACAAGAAATGCCTCTACTGCCTGTACCCAGACCATCAGGTGAAGGACTGTAAGATTTGTAGGACCTTCCCTCCAAAGACCCTCAGGGACAGAGAGGGCCGCTTACTTCTGTGGCTAAAAAAGCTCAAGGATCAGGAGGATCCCCTATCTGAGGTAGGCCTCTGGATCTACTACAGCTTCTAGGAAGAGAGCTGCTGAGGACGGATTTTCTTCTCCTGGGGCTAAGGTTGCGAGGAGGCAGCAACTTTCTAAGGGGTCAGAGAGGCCTACCACTTCTAAGGCTACTCCCCCTCGTAAGAGCAAACCTTTGCCTTCAACGCCCCCGAAAGCAATCGTCCAAGAATTTACCTCAGAAAACAACTTCTGAGAAGATTCTGCCTCCGAAGAAGACTCTATCGTCGACTGTCCCTTCGTCGGCGAAGCAACCCGTCGACGCAACATCTACGTCTACGGTAACCTTTTCTTCACCTAAACCTGAAATGTTAATGTCGACGGCATCTTTTCCGTCGACAATGGTCTATGTCTCAGTAAGACCTTTCTCGTCGGCGAAGGAATCTACACCTGCCATCGACGGCGCCCCGTCGACGTCAAGACCTAAGATAACTGTCGACGACGACATCATCGTCGACGCCTCCGTCGACCGGCACTTCATCGTCGTCGACGACCTTCTCGATGTCGACAAAGCCTGCATCGTCGACGAAGACTTCTTTATCGTTGACGACCCCCTTGTCGACGTTGTCATCGTCGCGGCTTATGCCTCCGTCGACTGGCCAGTCAACGGTTCCTCAGTCGACGCCACAACTATCTACATGTACGACAATGCAAGTTTGGTCACCATCAACGGTTTTTACATCTACGCAGTCTACGGCGAAGCCTTCCCTATTGCAAAGGCGCAGTTCTGGACTAGAACCTTTATCTCCATTGCACCGGTCACCTCGTACAGTACCTTTACAGGTCCCTGAAAAATTACTAGATTCAGAGAACAGTGATGAAGACTCTGATTTGGATGGTAGATTTGGAGCAGCTACAAGTCCATCAGAAATACTCATCAAATATCAGGAAGAGGATCAAGATGATCCACCTTCACCTGAACAGGTGACGTCATCCATCACTAGTATTCCAACAGCCCAGATGTCTGCCTCATTGTTGTCTAATCTTCAGCACATGCTCAATGATTATTACCGGCGTTTTCTACCATCTGAGTCAGCTGATTCGGTACCACCTACACCTGTGGTTCAAGCTTCCACATCTGAATTCAAGAATCCAACACCTCGTTTGCCAGAAGTTTCTCACCAACCTGAGGAACATCACTCATCAGAAGATGAGGAGCGTGAGTAAGGTGAAGTGGTTTACAGATCCTTGTTGTTGGAGTGGGATGACTATCAAATCCAGACACCTTCGCCTCCGGCTCCTGCTGATTCACCTCCTGTGGACATTGGTGGTTTTCACCTTCTTATGGAAAGAGCGACTCAACGTTTCCATATCTCCATGGAAACTTCGAAGGAGGACTGTTTCCTCTATGACTTCAAGGACCAGCCGAGGAGACAAGTAAAGACAATTCCAATTATTAACTTCATATGGAAAGAGGGCCTTAAGGTGATGTCTACTCCTGCATCTATCCCGCCAGTATTACCACGTATAGATAAAAAATATAAGGCTCTGGAAAAGACCCCAGCTTGCCTTATAGGTCACCCCAAGACAGATTTGTTGATTGTACAAGCTGCAAAAAAGAGGTCGCGAAATCAGTCATCGCCGATTACAGCCCCGCCTGATAAAGATGGCAGGCGTCTAGATTCTATTGGGAAAAAAGTATCTATGTTGGCAGCGACGACGGTCCGGGCTGCCAACTCCTTGGCCATTCTGGGTCGTTACGACCGGCAAATGTGGTCTGACATCTCACTATACATTAATATGCTTCCTGAACCTGCTAAATCTGAAGCTCTTAAGATACTGCAGGAAGGAGAGAGAACATCAGCCGAGATTATAGACTGTGCAGTAGATGTGGCTTCTAGTGGATTCAGACAGCTAGCAGGTCTGCCGTCCTACGGCGACAGGGCTGGCTTAAGGCGACTTCTTTTCGCCAGGAGGTGCAAGCGAAGGTGTTGGATATGCTCTTCGATGGAGAAAATGTGTTTGGCCCACAGGTAGAAGACACCTTGCAAACAATTAAAAAGGACACAGAAACAGCCAGGTCCCTTGGCACCTTACAGTTTCGCCCTTTCGGGGTGCGAGATGACGTGGATCGTCCTCTAATAGAGGAAGTTATGGTCAACAGTCTTCCTACAGATCTTATCAGGGAAATCAAAGCTACCAGTCCCAGCGTTACCAATCTTATGGCCAGCGCAACACTACTTATTCCCAGAATAAGAAAAAGCCTGCCTACCGCGGAAAAGATTCCAATAAGACGCAATGAGTGTCACCACCTGCCACCGCTACTGCCACAGTCCCATGTAAAAATCGGAGGAAGAATCTCAAAGTTTTACTCGAGTTGGTCCTCAATAACATCGGACAAGTGGGTCCTAGCCATTGTGGCCAGGGGCCATGATCTCGAGTTTGTAAATTTCCTCCAAATGTCCCTCCAAAAGGTCCACCTCCAGCTCATCTCAAAGAGTTGTTTTCCCAAATCAATCTAATGTTATAAAAAGGAGCGATCGAAAAAGTCCCTAAAGGACAGAGAGGAACAGGATTCTATTAAAGGTTCTTTCTCATAAAGAAAAAATACGGAGAATGGCGTCCGATCCTAGACCTTCGTTCCCTCAACAAGTATTTGAAAAAGCTATTGTTTCGAATGCTATTGCTTTAGGAGATACTGCATCTTCTTTTGGCGGGAGAGTACATGGCCACCCTGGACCTTCAAGATGCGTACTTCCACATTCCCATTTTACCCCTTCACAGGAAGTTCTTGCGTTTCAGAGTGGCTGGCCGGGATTTCAGTTCAAAGTCCTCCCTTTTGGGCTACGATCGGCACTCAGATTGTTCACAAAGGTCTTAGCTCCAGTAGCAGCTTACCTCCGGCTGGAGGGAATTCAAATATTTCCCTACTTGGACGATTGCCTTATCAAGGCAAGTTCTTTCTCAAACACAAACATCCATGTGCAACGATGTCGGTCTCTCTTCCAGTCGTTGGGACTCTATCAATCTCAACAAGTCGCGCCTTGTTCCGTCCCAAAAACAGACATTCTTGGGAGCAACCTTGGACACACAACTGGTCCATGCTTTCATAACGGACGAAAGACAAGAATGAATACAAAACATGGCTCAAATGTTGTTGTCAAGAAGGTCAGTTTCAGTCCGACAGTTCAAATCTTTTCTGGGAATGATTTCTTGCATCCTGTTGATTCCAAATTGCCGCCTCAAAATGAGGCCTCTGCAGGAAGAACTCAACTTTCAAGGGCTGCAAGTCTCTGGTTCATTCGAGGATCTCATTCACATCACTCCTCGGATGCGAGAAGCTTTTCGCTGTTGGATCCAAGACAAAAATCTGCAGAAGGGATATGCGTTCCTTCAAGACGCACCGAGTTACACGATTACCATAGATGCATCTGTCGAAGGTTGGGGAGCACATCTTCAGGAGCTGAAGGTCAGCGTTAGATGGAATCCTCAACAAAGGGCCTGGCACATCAACATGCTGGAGCTAAGAGCCATCTTCTGAGCTCTCAAATCCTTTTGAGCAATCATCCAAGGGGCCACAGTATTGGTGCGCACAGACAACACCACAAGTATGCACTACTTAAACAAACAGGGAGGAACGAGGTCGGCTCTTCTATCTCAGGAAGCCCAAGAAATATGGACATGGGCGATACAACACAAGATCAATCCCTTGGCTGTTCATGTGCCGGGAATTGCAAATGTGCTGGCGGACACCCTCAGCAGATCAACGGTGTCAACCCACGAATGGGAGCTACTTCAAGCAACATCGGATCTTCCTACAGTGGGGACATCCCGATCTAGTCCTCTTTGCGTCCAAGAAGAACAGCAAATGCCTGTTCTTTGCAAGCTGGCATCTCCACAGTGACTCTCAGGGGAATGCTTTTTCGATCAACTGGTCTCAAATATTCGCTTACGCTTTTCCACCGATACCATTGGTTCCCAGGGTTCTTAGGAAAATGGAGAGAGCCATGTCGCCTGATTCTCATCGCCCCCAGGTGGGCTCGCCAATACTGGTTCACCAAACTTCTCCTCTCGGAGTGCGAACCAATACAGCTTCGACCAATACAGAATCTCCTCTCAATCCAGAATGGGCAGATCTGCCATCCGGATCCAGCCTCTCTGAAGTTAGCAGCTTGGCACCTGAACACCTTGAATTCGCACATCTGAATATCTCTGCGGATTGTAAAGAGGTGCTAGCTAACGCACGAGCTCCTGCAACGATAAAAACATAGACCTAAATGGAAAAGGTTCTGCGTTTGGTGTCAATCTGCCAGGATTCACCCTTTTCAGGCAACGCTGGATCAGATATTGCCTTTCTTCTTACAACTGGCAAGATCAGGTTTATCTCCTGCAACGTTGAAAGTTTTTCTAGCGGCCATTTCAAGGTACAGACAAGATGGGACCACTTCTGTTTATTCTTCCAGAATAATACAGCAGTTCTTTAAAGGACTATTCATAATTTTCCTCCGGTACGTCGTCCACCTCCTTCATGGCATCTTAATGTAGTGTTAGTGCAGCTCATGCGCCATCCATTTGAGCCAATTCACAAGGTGGATTTCAAATTAATTACATGGAAGGTATCTCTTCTACTGGCATTGACTTCATCCAGAAGAGTCAGTGATGTTCAAGCCTTCACAGTGAAGTCCCCGTTCTTTCAATTCACATCCAATTCTGTGATACTACGTACAAACCCAAGGTTTATGCCTAATGTGCCTTCAGACTTTCACCTAAACAAACCAGTTATCTTAAAGACGTTTTTTCCTGATCCGCATTCCCCTGCGGAGCGGGCGTTACATACCCTTGACATCAGAAGATGTTTGAAATTCTATTTGCAAAGGACCTCGGTCATCCGCAAATCTGATCAACTGTTTGTTGCCTATGGAATGATGCGACAGGGACAAGCAGTGTCTAAACAAACCATAGCTAGATGGATTTCAGCAGCTATTGACTTTTGCCATATACAAGCGGGAAGACCTTTGCAAACCGTGCCAAGAGCTCATTCTACAAGAGCTGTTTCTTCCTCGACTGCTCTCTTTGCTGGAGTTCCCCTTCAGTAGATCTGCAGAGCAGCGACCTGGTCCAGCAGACATACTTTCACCAAGCATTACTTCTTGGATGCTACCAGCGAGGCTGATTATTCAGTGGGTCAAGCGGTTCTTCTCAATCTTTTCAGATAAGGTGAGCCTCTGTTTACACTCCTCCTCTATACTGCATTCCAGACGCTTATTCGATGCCTTTTATTGAGTACGTTCTCATGTGACTGCAAGTTGATTCATGCATATATGAATATTGGCATTTTATTATGCAACAGTATATACTGGCTATGTACAAACTATGCTACAAATCGCGTCTTCCAAGCATTATTTCGGTACTGCTTTCTACTCTGATCCAGGCATGTGAATCTATGAAAGACACCCCAATACTGGAGAAGAACAATAGTTACTTACCTGTAATCTGTGGTTCTCCAGTATTGGTGTCTTTCATAGATTCACATGCAACCCGCCCACCTCCCCTTTAGGCTTGGGAAGTTTTAGCTTCACTCCTGTGCGAGAAAATGTGAGAGCCTGAGCCTCTGGGGAGAACATTCTGGTGGGTGCTGTCGCCTGATTGGCTGCAGTTTGGTCTATACAAAATGACTAGGATAGTCATGAATGTGGAAGTTTTTTCTCTGGTAGCTGGGGCTACTTTACTTCCTGGTTTGTTGTCACCAAGTTTTTCTAAGGATATTATTGCATATTATTGCATATTATTAATTTTTTATGTACCAGGGGACTCCCACTCTGACAACGGGGAATGATTCAGGCATGTGAATCTATGAAAGACACCAATACTGGAGAACCACAGATTACAGGTAAATAACTATTGTTTATCTTGGAGCACAGGTAGGTACCCCAAAGGAAGGCACAGGGGGCTGTATGGCGCCGGGTGCAAGGGTGTCTTGAAGTGTCGGGAAAGCTTACCCTCAGCTGGTCGCGGTTGGAGGGGCCCCTGATTCTGAGTCTGCAGGCGTCGTCTGGTTCGTCGAGGAGGGTCTTTGGGCACTGGACTTCGGGTCCCAGTCGCCGGGGGGACGTCCTTGTGGTCTTGGATCGCACAGGCCGGGCTCGGCGGGTGCAGAGTGGGCTGGTCCGGAGCGTCCTGGCTGGCACCAGGGGTGTTGTTGCAGCAGAGCATCTGCTGATGGGAGTCCCAGTCTTTGAGAGGATCAAGGCAGGCAAGTCCTCTGCGTGGCCCAAGGGTGCTGTCCGCAGGAGTCGCCGGGATTAGGCAGGAGCAGGTTCCAGGTTCGACAGGCCGGTAGGGCTGGGGCCAAGTCAGTTGTTGTCGTCCTGTTAGCAGCTGCACGGCGGGTCTTCTTGATCTTCTTTCTTCTGTTCGTATCGGGATCTGAGGAAGGAAGGTTCAGGGTGCCCCTAAAGACTAAATTTAAGGGCGTTACAGGTAGGGCAAGGGCAGGGACCAATAGGTCCCTGTCCTGGGGTGGGTACACCCCCTAGCCTGCTCCTCTCCTGTGGGAGGGGAGCAGGAGCCTAGCTGAGATTGGGCAGGGCTCCGCATCTTCAAGAATGCCGGAGCCCGAGGTCGTGCTTCACCTCGCCTCTCCCACCTGAGGGGTGGGGTTGGCACAGGCTGGCACCCCCCCTTCCTGACGTAGGGTTTCCCGCCAGTCTTCCCCCCCAGAGTGGGGGTTAGAACTGGTGGGGGCCAGTTGCTGAGTACAGCAAATGGTCTGGAGAAGCTCACAAAGGCGGCATGCCTTTGAAGCTTCCCCCTGCCCATCCTGGGGGAGGAGACCTAGCGTTCGAGGCATGTGGGCTGCTAAATTCATATCTATAGCATAGATCCGCCTAGTGTTGGGTCCGGATGATTGCACATTGTTGTCCTGGAAGAGTCTTCGAAGTATCACGAGATAGGTGGCTCCTCCCCTGGACTACAGTGCGCATGTGCATCGACTCCATCCCCAGATTGTTTTTTTCCGCCATTGGGTTCGGATGTGATTTCGACATCTCCTGTTAGGAATCGATATAAAACTTCTTTTCTAGGCCAAAAGGCCTTCCTTTACCCCGTCGGTATTGTTCGCGTTCGGTCTCGTGTATACTCCAACTCGTCGAGTCGGATATCTGAGGAGTCGGGTGACTCTTCGGTCATCGAGGCCTTGTCGACGCAGCAAGACTTTGCCGATACGACGATGGAACGGAGTCCGTTCAAACACTGCCCCGTGTGTGGTTCTAAGTACCCACACATCGACATCCATCCTGTGTGCAACAAGTGCCTGTCGCCGGACCACGACGAGGCCAACTGTATGGCCTGTTCGAGATTTAGATCAAAGAAGACGATCAAGCTTCGGCGCGTTGCGCGCCTCGAGGCACAGCGATTGGCCCCGGCACCGGTGGACATCTTCGATGACCCCGAAGCAGACGAGCAAGAGCTTCAACTGCAAATTTCACCATCATCGGCGGAGGTCGAGGCCGACTACGGAGATGACGTCGAGGGCCAAGACCTAGAAGAAAACGTCGATGAGGTAGGGGACGACGAAGAAGCATATGGGGCCATGGAAGATAGCTCGGAGGAAGAGCTATGCCCCGTTCGTACTCTTACAAAGGCTCAGGTCACGGGATCGCCACACGGCCTTACCCAAGACCTTACACCTCGATCCACGGCCCCGCCTTCCGGCCCGGCTACGGACACCTCAGCGGAGCCGCCATTACCTAAATCGAAACCGAAACTAAAAACATCGGTGTCGACAAAAACAAAGATGGACGCGCGCCATCGAAACCGAAGACGTCAGCTCCGCCATCAACGCCGTCGTCTTCGGAGGCCTCGAAGCCTATGAAGCCTGTCGATCAGGCGAAGGTGCTGAAAGTGGTCAAGGAGCCAAGCTCGAAGAAGGGCGTCGAGCTGGGGTCAAGCAAGGTGATCGAGTCGAAGTCAAAGAAGACTGTCGAACCGACCTCAGCCAAGGCTACCGCACCAACAGGCAAACGGCCCGTCGAAACGAAGTCGGCAAAGGGCACCGAGCCGAAGTCTGGAGTCCCGACGCAAATGGCAAGGGCCGTCGATCCGAAGCAGTCGGCGTCAACACCTGTGGCCGTGGAAGGCGGCCGAAGCGCAGTTGTCGAGGATACGTCTGCGCCTCCGGCGGCTACACCAAAGTCATCGACACTCGGGTCTTCCCCTGGGGGTGGACCGAGGTCGTCGGTCGGGTCGACGAAACCATCCGCTTCTTTTACGAAGCAGGTCTCGGACTCCCTCAAACGAATACGGGACAAGGCGTCCACGTCGGAGCCGAAAACGCCCTCGGTACAGAAGACGGTGGTCCCACCGAAGACGACTTCGATGCCGATCCTCTATACTCTACCACCGAAAGTGGCGCCAAGGGCCTTTGCACCACGATCGGTGCCCAAGGCCTCTGAAGGGTTGAAGCAAACTCAACTAAGTGGAGGTTTTGACCATCGACAACCTTTATTAGGAGAGCAGTCGGAACATTTCGTCGACGCCGACACGGGAAAACTCACGCTCTACAAGAGGAAAATTACATCGCAGCCTTTGGAGTCGTTTGTAATACCTCTAAAAAGGAAAAGACCGGCACCAGATACTCCGGTACTTGTTGAACACATTCCTCCACACCCTAGGAGGAGTCCAACACCTTCACCCACTTGCTCAGACGCAGATGAGGGTGAGCAAGATGAGGAATACAATTTTCCCGTGAACACAGACCCTGATGAGCACCAGGACTCGTGGTTGGCCTCTGGTGATCATGGGGACCAGCAAGCTGTCCATGACCCTCAAGTTTATGGTGTGAAAACTTCTCCCACTGAAGACTCTGCGGCATTTAATGCCTTGATTGAAAGGGCAGCTGCAAACCATAAAGCGGAGATGCATGCTGACCCTGTGGAGGTTGACTTTTTATTTGACACTTTCTCTGCTGCCGAAAAAACTGTGAAAACGCTTCCAATGCTCAAAGGGGTCCTCAAGCATGCCACGGACATTTTCAAGGAACCCACGAGAGCAAGGGTTGTCAACCCCAGGATAGAGAAGAAATACAGGCCGGCACCTGGCGACCCAACTTACATACGGGGCCAGTTACCTTTGGACTCTCTAGTGGTCTCTAATGCCCGCAAGAGGGCGAATTCCCAAACAACGGGTGAAGCTCCTCCCCCGGACAAAGAGTCAAAAGTGCTGGAGGCATCTGGGAAAAGGGTGGCAGCACAAGCAGCCAACATCTGGCGCATATCAAACACACAAGCTCTGTTGGCCAGATACGATAGGGCACACTATGACACCTTAGAGCAGCTATTGCAACACCTTCCAGACGAGTTTAAAGAAGGAGCTGAAATGCTTATACAGGAGGGCAAGCTCATCTCCAACGCTGCAATTAAATGTGCGCTCGACGTTGCAGATACGGCAGCGAGAGCTATTAACACTAGTGTGATGTTGAGGCGTCAAGCATGGCTCCGCATCTCAGGGTTCAAGCCAGAGATACAGACTACTATCCTCAACCAGCCCGTTAATCCAGACACTCTTTGGCCCAGAGGTCGACACAACCCTCGAAAAAATCAAAAAAGATACTGAGACAGCTAAGTCCATGGGTGCTCTTCAGTCTCAGCAATTCAGAGGGAACACTTTTCGTCGCTCAAGCAATCGAGGTGTTAACAGAGGGCACTTGGCACAGCATGCGCAATTCAGTAAAGGTGGGGCGCAATCCTCGTACCCCAAACAGGGTAGAGGGGGTTACCGAGGAAACAGCGCCATGGGCAGAGGCAGAGGCAACAACAGTTCCCGTTCCTCTGCCGCCAACAAACAGTGACTTCCTGTCACTGCCCCCCGACCATCCAACACCTGTCGGGGGGGAGACTCCAACAGTTCCTGCCGGTCTGGAAGTCCATCACCACAGACAGGTGGGTAAGGAAACTTATCCAGTTCGGTTATTGTTTGGAGTTAACGTCCACTCCACCCAACATACCCCCAAGACAACGTCCTAGGTCAGCAGAGCACTTGCACTTATTGCAGCAGGAGGTTCTTGTGATGCTGCAAAAGGGCGCAATAGAGCTCGTGCCAGTGGAAGAGGAAGGCACAGGGGTGTACTCCCTGTACTTCTTAATCCCCAAAAAGGACGTCTCCCTCAGACCACTCCTGGACCTCAGGCCTTTAAACCAATACATTCTTTCAGAACACTTCCACATGTTGACACTGCAACAGATTCTTCCATTGCTAAACCAGGGAGACTTCCTCGCAACCTTGGACCTCAAGGATGCTTATTTTCACATACCACTCCATCCATCCCACAGGAAATACCTCAGGTTCACCATACTAAACAGGCATTACCAGTTCAGGGTCCTACCCTTCGGAGTGACCACTGCCCCCAGAGTGTTCACCAAGTGTCTAGCGGCAGTAGCTGCGCACCTCAGGAGACAGAACATACATGTCTACCCTTATCTAGACGACTGGCTCGTTCAAGCCAAGTCGGCGCAGCAGTGCGCAGCAGACATGTCCCACACCATTCACCTCCTTCACGGTCTGGGATTTTCACTAAACTATCCAAAGTCGCACCTTCAGCCGGCCCATGTGCGGCAGTATTTGGGCGCGACGATAAATACTCTGGCTGCCACAGCTCAGGCACAACCCTGCGAGGATCGACAAAATCCAGTCGCTCATCCAGAGGTTCAGACCGCAACACTCACTCCCAGCGAGAGTGTTCATGCAGTTGATAGGCATGATGGCCTCCTGCATCTTCATAGTCCCGCACGTGCGGTTGTATATGCGTCCGCTCCAAGAATGCTTGGCGCGTCAGTGGACTCAGGCTCACGGACAGTTGAAAGACCTAGTGTTGGTGACCGGTCGGGCGTACAACTCTCTGCATTGGTGGAATCCACACAACCTTTGCAAGGGCCGACCGTTCCAAGAGCCTGTGCCGCAGATTATCCTGACAACGGACGCATCTCTCCAAGGATGGGGAGCTCATGTGCTCCACTACACGGTGCGGGGTCTATGGACGACGCAGCAAAAGAGGATGCACATCAACTATCTAGAACTGATGGCAATCTTCATGGCGCTCAAATCCTTCAAAGTACATCTGTGCAACAAAGTCGTGTTGATCCGGACGGACAACATGACAGCCATGTACTACATCCAAAAGCAGGGAGGTACACACTCTCCACAGTTGTCTTATCTGGCTCAGAGCATGTGGAAGTGGGCCATTCAGAGGAACGTCTTCCTGATGGCGGAACACCTCCCGGGCAAGGACAATCACATGGCGGACCTGCTCAGCAGGTACAGCCACCAAATGCACGAGTGGGAGATACATCCATCCGTACTCCACCTGTACTTCCAGCAATGGGGTCATCCAGAGATAGACCTGTTTGCCACAAAGGAAAACGCTAAATGCCAAAGCATTGTCGCCAGGTTCCCTCACCCACAGTCGCAGGGCAATGCGATATGGATGAACTGGTCAGGCAGATTTGCGTACGCTTTTCCCCCAGCGCCTCTCATTCCGCTGGTGGCAAGAAAGCTAAAGCAACACTCGATGACGCTCATCCTGGTTGCTCCAACGTGGGCACGCCAACCGTGGTACACCACGTTTCTAGAACTCTCCGTGGTGCCGCATCAAAGGCTGCGCCTCACACCCAGGCTCCTGACGCAGAACCATGGCGACATTCAGCATCCAGATCCGCAACAGCTCAATCTGGCGATCTGGCTCCTGAGGTCTTAGAGTTTGGCTACCTGAATTTGCCTCCTGAATGCATGGACATCATCCGGGAGGCAAGAAAGCCCACTACCAGAGCTTGCTATGCAGCAAAATGGAAGCGGTTTGTCGTTTACTGTACAGAACACAATATCAACCCGCTAGATGCATCCATCCCTAGCATCTCTCTGTTTTCAGGGTGCCTGCCATTAAAGCCTTCCTGGAAGGACTGAAATGGGTCATTCCTCCCAGGACACCACCAGCTCCTGTATGGAATCTCAATGTGGTCCTCACCAGGTTGATGGGCCCACCTTTTGAGCCTCTACATTCATGTGAGATTCAGTTCTTGACATGGAAAGTGGCTTTTCTCATTGCCATCACGTCTCTAAGACGTGTTAGTGAGCTACAGGCGCTCACAATACAAGAGCCATTTATACAAATTCACTCAAACAGGGTGGTGCTCCGCACTAACCCCAAGTTCCTTCCTAAGGTGGTGTCGCAGTTTCATGTCAATCAAACAATTGAACTGCCCGCATTCTTTCCAAACCCGGAAACGGTAGCTGAAAGAATGCTCCATACGCTGGACGTCAAAAGGGCGTTAATGTACTATATTGACAGAACACAACAATTTAGAAAGACACAGCAACTCTTTGTTGCCTTCTCAGCACAGCACAAAGGCAACCCCATTGCCAAGGCAGGAATAGCCAGGTGGATCGTTAAGTGCATTCAGATTTGCTATCTGAAAGCTAAGCGCACTTTAACGGTCCCCCCCAGGGCACACTCCACACGCAAGTTGGGAGCCTCCATGGCATTCCTGGGTATCATTCCTTTGGAAGACATTTGTAGAGCAGCCACATGGTCTACACCACATACGTTTACCAAACATTACTGTGTGGATGTGCATTCCAAACAGCAGGCAGCTGTAGGACAGGCTGTTCTTAAGACACTTTTTCAGACTTCTGCAGCTGGCACGGGCGGCCGCCGTTAATGGAGGGACTGCTATGTATTCTATGCTATAGATATGAATTTAGCAGCCCACATGCCTCGAACTGAATATGCTACTTACCAGTATGCATCTGTTCTTGGCATGTAGGGCTGCTAACATTCATATCGCCCGCCCTCCTCCCCGGCGCCCGTAGCGGCTGCAGACTTTTCTTGCATTCAATCATTAGCATGGACATCACTTACACTATTTCACTCCATTGTGGTATATAAATAAATAATACCGGATCTAGGTTTTACTGGACATAGTAATAACAGATAGCTCAATAAATAAGAGTCAAGATTCGAGGTAGTAGGAGTTTGCAGGTTTTAATACAGCATAAAGGACAGGAACAGGACAACCTGCATAGGAATAGGATGGTAGGGCCCGGCAGCTGCCGGGGCTGGATATGGGATGAGCGCGCTAACTTTAATAACAGTACACAAGCATATAAACTAAAACAGTTGCATTACAATGAATACAGTAGGCGGAGCAGTGGGTGTGGTCAATAGCAGTCGCGAAAGATAAGAGTGAAAGTGGGTGTAACAAGAGGCGTGTACATAGACATGTGATGTAAACGTAACAGAATATGTCATAAATGGGGCGGAAACATGGAGGGGGCTACCTAAGGAGCCGGGACCTCTAACCTAATGGTGCGCGCAAACTGACAATGACGTGTTACTAGGAGAAGCTGGGGGCTATGAACTCTGTGCTAGGAGCAGAGACTGAAGTCTGGAGAGTCAGGGCGACATGTACCTAAACCCTATCTAGTATCTAATGTTTAGAGGACATGTTGATATAAACTAAGAGTCAGGAGGGGAGAGGCTAACAGACTCTAAGACTGGAGCATGCATTATTCTACATGTAGTGCGTGTTGAGGAATATTAAATGACCATTAATACAGTATTTCTCTTACATGGAGACGTAAAGGCTAGACGATGACGGAAACTATTGATGCGATTCAGTAGCTTAGGAATGCAGAGAAGGAGGGCTGGACTGATAACTAGAATCATAACATACTCTTGGCAGACTCAGAGGCAGAGCCAGGCCGAGCCGGGCACTGTGAGGCAGGGAGTAAGTGAAGGGTCGAGGATACAGGTGGGGGCTGTATCGCTCCTCAGCGAGGGTTCAGGAGACAGAAGCTGAATCTGGTGTCCGGGCCCATTTGAGGCCTAGAAAACGGGGACTTTACAATGAAATAACGTGCACACTGAGAAACGTGGCAACGTAACTTTACATAGGCCTAATATTCGTAGTATTCACGAGAACTGGAAACTGGCATACTAGAGATGGACACAACTATAATTGCATCTTAAATCGAACAGGGGGAATACATATGCATATTAATCATGCACACATAACATAAGATGGAGGACACGTAGGGACACAGAACATGGCAAAATTTACTTTTCCACATTCCCTCCTTGTCACTACGTTTCCATCAGGAAACATCAATATTCATGATACCATCTATCATTTCATACAGTATCATTTGCTCGTCTCGAATTGTCTTGGAACGGGATTTAGAACGGGACTTGGGACTAGGAATACAAGAGGTAGCACAAATGCCGCAAATCGCAGGGCCACATTGTATACAGAGGCAGCAACTGAATATGATCGCTACTGCAATACCTAGAAATGACAATACTTTCCATCCCCAGGCGGAAATTATATTCCAGAACCAACCGGACCATGTCCAGGTGCCTGGATCTTGGTGTAACATATGGGCAATTTTATGGAGTCTGGTTATAGCTGAATAAACAGACGGCGCGTTATTAGGAATGAAAAGGCAGCAACTAGATCCGATGACTCTACAAGCCCCGCCCCTATCGGCCAGTATGACGTCAAGGACGAGACGATTCTGGAGCACGACAATTCTCATAAAGGATTGTTCTTCGGTTAAGTTACTTAGAGCAGAAGTAGTCTCAATCACTACTGCTTCAAGGGTTCTGGTTAATCTACGTATCAGTTTACTATTCACAACAGTACCTAAGTAGGGGAAGACACCTTTATTGATATCTATGTATTGTTCTAGAGCAGTTTCAGTATAATCGACAATCGGGAGGTCTCTCTTGTGTCTAGTATGTACTAGGTGGGAATTCCTATGGTAGTCAGGTGGGGCTAGAAAAACTGGTGGCAGTAGGAAGGCAATGTAACAGGTTCCCTCCCAATCGAGGGGCAAACGAACATATGCGGTCTGACCACAAACAAAATAAGAATGACGTGAAGCTTTGAAAATAGATTTCCTACTGTCACTATACTTGATAATAGTAGTACAATCACTATGGCCTACATGTACGGAACCATTATTTCGGACACATAATTCGCCTTTAACTGGTAGTACTGACATAGCAGGTAGGTCTGGAGTAGAATCAGACTGAACATTCAGGACCATGAAATTCGAAGAATAATTACCTAAATTATAAACTTCATTTTCTAGATCTAACCCTGTTCTGTGGGGAAGACCTTGCTTGTCTGGAAAACATGTACTGTTAAGAAAAGACATATCTGTTGAGGATGACGTTAACGTGGACCATGCTCCACACGAACCATTATGTGAAAATGGATAAGGAAAGAGTGGCAGAACTCCCTTCGGTGTCTGGAAAGGGGGGAGTCGACCACACACCCAACAATTAGTGGCATTGCTGGTCTGGTGTGAATAATGTAACATGCGGATAAAAGAATTATTTCGCATAGCGAGACGATATGAGAGTTCATGAGGAGGCAGATCACTAAACGTGTGTTCTACTGTAGCAATAGAAGACTTATTTACATGAGAAACTGGAAAATACAAATAAAATGCATAACATGTGCAGGTAGTCATAAGGCTGAAAAACAATATGAAACTTAGAAAAACGATACATCGGATTGAGTTTTGACTAACTCTCTCACTATGGGGGTCTATTTTATACATGTCAGAAACCGGTCTAACCGTTTCACCTAGGGGAGGACTTAGACAATCAAACTGGCTGACTTATTTTACTAGACCTTAATTTGAGCTTATACTCCTGTTGCGGAGTTTTCTCTAACAGGGAGGGTTCAGTATCATTGTCTTTTGCGGGACAGTCCTTAAGAATAGTACTTTGGCAGTCTTTAAGATCCTCGGAAATGTTCTTAGAAACAGGCTTTAGTCCAAAAAATCTTTTCACATGTGACAGGTGGACCCAGCCCTTCCTGCCTTCCAGCTTGACGGCAGTACGGGTGGCCAGGAGGACCTGTCGGGGTTCCTTCCAGCGAGGCTCCAGCGGACTTGAACGATCAAAATTCCGGACAAGAACCATGCATCCGGGAAAGATGTCATGCGGTGCCACCTCGGTATTGTCTGGAAATGCGGCAGCAACCTGTGAACGACAAGAGTTGAGGGCAGACATCAAGGAAGCTAGATAATCTGTCAGCATATTACTTGAAACATCGGTAATACTTCGAGGTCTAGGTGTACCCCACATATTAGGGGGGTGGCCGAATACGACCTCATACGGGGACAGACCTGATCTGGAGTGTGCGACCATGCGCATATAAAATAAAGCGACTGGCAGAGCTACTAGCCAGTCCACACCTTTCTCTTTACAAATCTTGGCAATACGGATTTTCAGGGTCTGATTATGTCTCTCTACTAGACCAGCTGCTTCAGGATGGCGTACACAATGGAACTTCCACTGGTACCCTAACAAAAGGGAAACATGTTTCATAAGCTCAGATGAGAATGGCTGGCCGTTATCAGAATATACGACTCTAGGGAGTCCATAACGGGGGAAGAATTCACGAACCAACTGCTTGGCAGTGGTCGCGGCTGTGTAATCTGGGACTGGATATGCTTCTGTCCACCTGGACAAAGCGCATACAACTACAAGGACATACTTGAAACCTCGACATCGCTCCATCTGAATATAATCCATTTGGAGGACTTCAAAAGGGTGGTCAGGGGGCTGGAATCCACCTCGTTCCACCGGGACACTTTTACCTGGATTAAACTGGCAACATATCATACAGGTACGGACTTTCTGCTTGGCTGCAGCTCGTAAATGCTTGTTGAACCAAATGTTCTGGATACTGTCTAACATAGCTTTTTCTCCTAAATGTGCTGGACTATGTGCGGTATTGATAATGACTTGAACCATGGAGTCGGGGGGAAACCATGTGGCTTTACCCTTCGTTACCCATCCCTGATCTGTCTGGACCCCTCCTTGTTCGGACCATTTCTTGATTTCATCGGAAGTAGCATGTAACTGGATATCTATGACATCTTGAGTAGGGTCCTTAACTGTCATACATGTAGTCGGATCTGGAGTATGTGTCTGTGTCTGGTTAACTGAAATGTCTGGAGTCTGTGCTGTAAGCTTGGCTGTGCGATCTGCTAGATCATTACCTTGAGAAATAGTGTCAGTAACTTTCTATACGGTGTGTTTCAATAACTTCAGTGTCAGTAGTCACTGCATACGTATCTACTAGTTCTCCTGTACTCGTTCTCATACATGAACCATCCACATAAAGTGTCAGGTCGGGATCTGGTAATGGAATATCTGTCAGATCTTGTCTTGGCTTAGTCATAATGTTAACTACTTCCACACAGTCGTGTGTGGCAGGATTTGAATTAACTGATGGTAACAGTGTAGCAGGATTTAGAACGTTGCAGCGTCTGATTTCTATGTGTGGCTGGAACAATGTCAATTCATAACCTGTTAAACGTGCAATTGTCAAGTGCTGAGTCTGTGTTCGGTTTAAAAGAACTTCCACGGAGTGTGGAACTTGTACTGTCAAGGAATGTCCTAATAATATGGAATCACTTTAAGCACATGGCTTGTATTGTCCTGCTTGATCTTGTGTGAGAACAGATAATGCTGTACCTTCACGTTCTGTGACGAAAAGTGTAAAAGGCTTACTGTAGTTCGCTGTAGCTACAACTGGAGCTTGGCATAAAACTTTCTTTAACTCGTTGAAACTAAGTGTATGTTCAGATGTCCAAGGGAGGACAGTCGATACGGCTGCCTCCTGTGTCGTTAACTGTATCAGTGGTTTAGCTAGAAATGCATACTGAGGAATCTATTGTCTGCAGTAAGAAGTAAGGCCGATAAAAGCACGTACCTCCTTCTGGGTCTTGGGCTGAGGAAGACTCGCTATTAACTGGATACGGCCTGGTGTCAACTGCCTACCCCTCTTGGACAGTAAGTGGCCTAAATAGATCACTTGCTGGACACAGAATTGAAGCTTCGAAGGGGACACCTTGTGCCCCATCTCGGCTAGAAAATACAAGACTGTGAGTGATGCTCGCTCGCAAGCACGTTCAGAACGGGCTGTGATTAGTAGATCATCGACATACTGGAGCAGGGCAGTGTCAGTTGGCATGTGAATGTTGTCTAGTTGTCTCTTAAGTGCTTGACTGTAAATACTAGGACTTTCTGTGAAACCTTGAGGAGCTCGTGTGAACATATAGCTCCTTCCATTTAAACAAAATCCGAAAAGAAATTGGCTGTCTGGATGAATGGGGACACTGAAAAACGCGTTCTTGAGGTCTATGACTGTGAAAAATGAGGCTTCGGAATCAATGGCTGTCAATAGGGAAGAGATATCTGGGACAACTGGGTACTGGGGAATAATACATTTATTAAGTTCTCGAAGGTCAATCACTAATCGATATACTGGGGGTGGATTTGGATCAGTACGTTTCATGACTGGAATGATCGGAGAATTACATACATTGGAGTCAGTTTCTACAACTACTCCTTGAGCGATGAGCTCGTCAATAATTTTGGATAAGGCTGCTACAGCCTCAGGTGGCAATCTGTACTGTCTGATTCGTGGCAGGACTACACCTGGCTTGAGAGTCACACGATGGGGTGTGATTTGCATATAACCAACATCAGTTGGACCTTGCGCCCATAGATGCTGCGGGACATTAGACAATCTCGGATCAAAATCTCGTAACACATAGTGACCCTTGAAGTCACGTAGGAACAGTCGTATTCCTTCTGGGGAGCAGCAAATAACTGCTCCTAATTCTTTCAGTGTTTTAATACCTAACAGATTTTCTGGACATGACTTCGTAAGTAACAGATCAGTAGTGTGGGACAATGGACCTACTTCTAGAGTAACTGGCTTAGATATCTCGTTTACAATAGGCTTTCCTGAAAATCCAAGGGAAACATTTCTAGAGCCTGAGAGCGGAGCCCCTGGAACTTCGGCGTGACTGATGGTGGTCCTACTTGCCCCTGTATCAATCAGAAACTTTCTGTCTTTCCCTAATACTTGACTATGAACATAGGGACCCTCTTGAACTACAGGTATCTCGATGAGAGGCAAGCCTACCTCCCTCTCTAGGCTGTTTCATGAATATGGCTGATACTCTGGATACTCTGTCTGAGCATACTGGTACATCTGCTGTGTAACATGCTGTGTTGCAGCAATAGGCTGCGGTGCTGGAACTGTCTGTTGTGCATTCTGTGGCTGAGAAGTCTGTGAAACTTGTTCTTGTCTAGGCGGACGTGGTCTTTCTTTAGTCTTACCAGTAGCTATATTGTGTTTCAGAACTGCACACTCGTTTATAAAATGACCTGGCTGTTTACAATAATTGCAGGTCCCTTTAACGGGAACTGCAGGATGACTGGCTTGATTCGTACCCCTCTTCTGACTGTCTTGAGGAACAGATTGTGCAACTAGTACTTTCATTTTCGTGTCTTTCATACGTTTTCTTTCATGATCTTGCTCTTCTCTGATTCTATTCTGGTGATACTGGAGCATCTGTAACATCTGGGACGGGGTACTAGCTTGCCATGTACTTTCGACTTTCAAAACTCGATTCTTAACTTGTGGACTTGAATTCTCGACTAATTTAGTAACAAAAAGATGAGGGTATGACTCACTACTTGTCTTGAGGCCACTGTTTATGATGAAACATTTTTCAAATCTAGAATAAAAATCACTAGTGTCTTCGTCTTGTTTCTGTTTACAGGCTGAGATTGCATCCCAGTCTTCCTTTTTAGTGGTTAATAATCTAGGCAAAACTTGTATTAACAGTTCAGGTAATTCTTTACATTTCTCTCCAAGACCGGTACCTGGTACTCGTATCTTATCTTCAGCTTCGAGAACTGCCCAATCGATCTTTTTCTCTCCCACCTCCCAATCTTTTTCCTTAAGTTTCTCGTATACCCCTGCGGGCAACAGGACTTTTAACATTTTAATAATATCTGGATACGTGTATTCTCCCATACGGAGCATGTCTTTTAATTCTCGGTGGAACCCTGCTGGATCTTTGTCGTGACAAGGAATTAATTTCTTCATCTCTAAGAGTTCCATCTTTGTAATCGGGGTGTAAACAAACACTCGTTGCATTTCACCATCCGTTGTCCTAACTGGGTGTACTTCTCGTAACGGATTCTGTCTATCTATGTAAAACGGTTTACTTTCTGGAGGTGAGACATGAACAAAATGCGGGTTCAAAAACGTTCTATATTTGTGGCGCTGTTCTAGAATGACACTAATTAAATCGGTACCTAGACCTTTCCATCTATACTGGAGTAACTCGTTCAGGACATCGTGTAACGGACCTGGATCAGAGTGTTGACCCTCATACAGAGTAATGAGGTGCTGGATCATATACATACCCACCAGTCGTTGCTCGGCTGGGGGCAATTTCAGAAACATTTGTGCCACTATTTCGTCTGGGAAAGTGGTAGAATCAGTAATCCATCGGACTGCTGATCGGACTAGTTCTTGTTCATGCATAGTACTTAACTCACTGTAACCGATTCGTGATTTCAGAATGTGATCGGTAGCTTGAAATACTTGTTCTAGAGAACCTTGTTCTGGTGCTGGATGATGAAAAGCTGTCTTGTGTTCTAGGCATAAATGGCGATCTGGAAATCTAGATTTTCCTACATACGCTATTCTAGTGGGATTCTCGTCGTCTACCTCTTCGGTAGAGTCATTTTCTTTCTCGCTTACTTGTGCTGCTTTACGTTGTTCGTGTAACTTTAGTATTTCTTTACGAATTTTCTTGTACATACTCTCTATACTACTGATAGTCTTGTGCTTACCCTCGGCTATATTATCACTCCACCTTGTCAGGATTCTCATTTCGGCCGGATCTTTAGTCGGGTAGTCTTGTTCTCTTATTAGACAATTAATCAGAAACTTTAATATCATGAGCTGGATTTCAGCTTTCCTTTGAGACATGGCTTCGCCAATACTTTCTGGATCATTCCCTGTACGGATGAAACGATATATTCTGTCTAGATCTCCTTTCATATCTGGTAGGGTGTCCAAATACCCGGTCACCCGTCTTACACGGATGGAATATATTACTGTACTATCATCACCTGCAACCGGATCATAGCGGCATTCAGTAAGAGCTCGTCGGATATCTGCAACGGACTTATATTTGGGCGTACGTTGTAACGCACATTCATGTAACTCGGCCAACGTTCTACGTTGGTGTGGTGGCGGGGTACCAGGAGGACCTCCTCCTGCGGCCCCTAAACTGGAATCGTCGACTGATACTCGTCGTACCGGTGCGGCGGGAAATTGTAATGTGGGCTGGACCGGGGGTACCGTAGCGGGTACTGCAAAGGGTGCCCCGGTGTCTGGGGGAGCAGGAATTGCCTGATTTACAGGGACTGGCGGAACAGGATTTGCATATTCCGGGACTGTCGTCCAAATAGGACGAGATGAAAATATCAGCTGCGGTCGGTTTGTGACGTAGCTTAGTCGGAACTAATGGTGGCGGAAAATTACTGGATGCCTCCGGGGTCGCTTTTGGCAAGCCCTCGGCAAGAAGAGGATACATACCCTTAATAAGGGCATGCCTCTGTCTGTCTGACTGTTCGGTTTTGACTCGTTCACCTATCTCGATTAATTCCCTTTCTTGGGCTCGTTCTAAAGATTCTCTACTTAATTCTGACTTTCTGATTTCTTTTTCGGTTCTCTTATGAGATTCTTTGCGCCATAACTCGATGGCATCTTTCTGTGACTGTCTGGCTTTCTTTTTCCATAATGCTTCTTCTACTCGCATGATGCACTCGGCATCCCATGTGCCTGATACAGGCCATCTATACTTTTCCTCTAACTGTTTGGTATACTCTACCCATAAATCTAGATATAATATGGCACTTATGCCATGCTTTTGATACATAAAATGACCTGGACTGTCCCTAGGCGGGACAGGAACTGCTGCTTCTAGCAGACCTTTTCTGGTTTTTAACTGACGTAGTTTAGAAAATAAGGGCATGACTGAACTGTAACCTAGACACAATACGCAATTACAATACACAATGACACGATAAATACTCCACATTCATACCACGACATTACAATACATGAAAAACATTTAAAATAACAGTTCGAACAGAATACTACCTGGAATACTGAAAACAGAATACATGAATCTTCTCGAGAACAGAACTGACTAGAACAGAAACTAGATGCACTGCTAAAACAGTACGAAACTCACCGGTCTCATAAAGAGACACGTTAGGACCCGCATCCACCAAAGTGGACACTTCGTTTTGGGTCTGTGTACCACCAACCCACGGACCAGAGTCAATTTAGATTGACCCTGTCTAGATACTACCCCAGCAATGGTACTCACCGGGCAGCAAGAACGGAAGGCCTCGGACTGGACTGGACTGCTTCGACGCCGGACGGACGAACTTCGGACTTCTGTTACGGGTGGGCCTCCGGATACCTCGGACCTTGGACTCTCGGCTTGGGCTCTGGTCGGGACTCGCCGCGTTCCTCCACCGCCTCGTGTGGATGCTGGACCGCCACCTCCGTCTCCTCCGTGGGCCTGAGGGATACTTGAAGCAGAAATATCTGCCGGTGCGCAGAAGAGTTCCGTCACGGCTGCAGAGGGTCAGGGGGCATACGTGGCTTCACCGGCGCGTGGGGAAAGGGCAAGTCCCTGTTCGGGCGCCATTATGTGGTATATAAATAAATAATACCGGATCTAGGTTTTACTGGACATAGTAATAACAGATAGCTCAATAAATAAGAGTCAAGATTCGAGGTAGTAGGAGTTTGCAGGTTTTAATACAGCATAAAGGACAGGAACAGGACAACCTGCATAGGAATAGGATGGTAGGGCCCGGCAGCTGCCGGGGCTGGATATGGGATGAGCGCGCTAACTTTAATAACAGTACACAAGCATATAAACTAAAACAGTTGCATTACAATGAATACAGTAGGCGGAGCAGTGGGTGTGGTCAATAGCAGTCGCGAAAGATAAGAGTGAAAGTGGGTGTAACAAGAGGCGTGTACATAGACATGTGATGTAAACGTAACAGAATATGTCATAAATGGGGCGGAAACATGGAGGGGGCTACCTAAGGAGCCGGGACCTCTAACCTAATGGTGCGCGCAAACTGACAATGACGTGTTACTAGGAGAAGCTGGGGGCTATGAACTCTGTGCTAGGAGCAGAGACTGAAGTCTGGAGAGTCAGGGCGACATGTACCTAAACCCTATCTAGTATCTAATGTTTAGAGGACATGTTGATATAAACTAAGAGTCAGGAGGGGAGAGGCTAACAGACTCTAAGACTGGAGCATGCATTATTCTACATGTAGTGCGTGTTGAGGAATATTAAATGACCATTAATACAGTATTTCTCTTACATGGAGACGTAAAGGCTAGACGATGACGGAAACTATTGATGCGATTCAGTAGCTTAGGAATGCAGAGAAGGAGGGCTGGACTGATAACTAGAATCATAACTTACTCTTGGCAGACTCAGAGGCAGAGCCAGGCCGAGCCGGGCACTGTGAGGCAGGGAGTAAGTGAAGGGTCGAGGATACAGGTGGGGGCTGTATCGCTCCTCAGCGAGGGTTCAGGAGACAGAAGCTGAATCTGGTGTCCGGGCCCATTTGAGGCCTAGAAAACGGGGACTTTACAATGAAATAACGTGCACACTGAGAAACGTGGCAACGTAACTTTACATAGGCCTAATATTCGTAGTATTCACGAGAACTGGAAACTGGCATACTAGAGATGGACACAACTATAATTGCATCTTAAATCGAACAGGGGGAATACATATGCATATTAATCATGCACACATAACATAAGATGGAGGACACGTAGGGACACAGAACATGGCAAAATTTACTTTTCCACACCATCTCTGCCACAATGGCTCAAAACAATCTGGGGATGGAGTCGATGCCCATGCGCACTGTAGTCCAGGGGAGGAGCCACCTATCTCGTGATACTTCGAAGACTCTTCCAGGACAACAATGTGCAATCATCCGGACCCAACACTAGGCGGATCTATGCTATAGATATGAATGTTAGCAGCCCTACATGCCAAGAAGAGATGCATACTGGTAAGTAGCATATTCAATTCATATCTATAGCATAGATCGCCGCCTAGTGTTGGGTCCGGATGATGGCACATTGTTGTCCTGGAAGAGTCTTCGAAGTATCACGAGATAGGTGGTTCCTCCCCTGGACTACAGTGCGCATGGGCATCGACTCCATCCCCAGATTGTTTTTTTCCGCCATTGGGTTCGGATGCATATTTGATCACTCAAGATCGGAATCGATAGAAACTTTCTTTAGGCCCGAAGGCCTTTCCTATATCGTCGGTATTGTTTGCGTTCATGGCACCAGTGTTGGTTCTATCATGGCTCTGCGTATCTGGCGCGGAAAAGCTGTGTATCAGAACTGACGTCAGCGCGCATGGGCGGCGTCTAAGTACTCCGACGACGTCATTCCGGCGCGGACGACGGACGCGGAGCCGCGGACGACGCCTGCTGGCGCGCAGGGGTATTGCTACGCTAAATTTTCCGGATCCAGTCTGATGCCTGGGGATATTCTAAGGTAAGGAATCTATCACTAACTAATGTCTCTTACAGATATATCGTTACACAAGTAGTAACATGTGCATTAGTGCAGATGGGGAAATTTGTGTCTAATTCATTTATCAGATGTGCACTATCGATGCTGCTGATACCGCGGCAAGCGGTATTAACACCAGCATTTTTCTTTAAAGGCATACATGGTTGAGAATCTCTTGGTTTAAACCAGTGGTTTAACAAACTATTCTTAGTACCCCTTTTAATAAAATGTTGTCCACACAAGACTTAAAGGATGCGTATTTACATATTCATGTCCACCCAGCACATCACAAATATCTCAGATGTGTGATAGCAGGAAATCACTACCAATTCAAAGTACTGCCATTCGGGATCACTACTGCACCCAGAGTATTCACAAAATGTCTTCTGAGATGAGCTGCTAGTACTGCTAGACAACAAATTCATGTCTTCTCAGATCAGGACGATTGGCTCATCAAAGCCAAAACACAGCAAAAGTTCTTACAACACACACAAGACACCATAAACCACCTCTATCAATTGGGATTTACAATCAAAGCTCCCATCTTCAACCCTCAACTGCAAACATATATTGGGGCAATGCTAAATACTCATACAGCCCTAGCCTTTCCCAATACAGTCAGAATTCAAAGTTTTCAAAACGTACTACTACTGTTTAAAACAACCAATATCTAGCATTCAAAACTTTCATTCAGCTATTGAGAATGATGGTGTCGTACATCACAATAGTACCTCATGCAAGATAACACATGCGTACTCTACATGAATGCTTAGCACACCAGTGTAATCACAGTGTTAATTAACATATCTAGTGTTGGACAGCAGCACGTATCACTCTCTGCACTGATGGAGCACACAAAAGGGAGGCCCTTCATCAAACCCATTCCTCAAGTCATGCTAACAGCAGATGCATCTCTCACAGGTTGAGGTGCCCATCTCTACCACCTAACAATTCAAGGTTTATGGGACACCACGCAATAGTCTACACATCAATTACTTGGAGCGTTGAGCTGTTTATCTAGCACTAAAAGCCTTTTAGCCTCACCTCACAGGGAAAGTTGTCCTAGTCTGAGCAGACAATATGACTGCCAGGTACAAAAACGGGGTGGGGGGACATACTCTGCAGCGGTCACACCTCTCACAGACCATTTGGCTTTGGGCAATACATCACAAAATTCGTCTCTGGGAATAACACCTTCCAGGCATGTACAACCACTGTGCCGACCTCAGCAGGATGTGGCAACAAGTCCACAAATGGAAACTTAATTCCCAGGTTCTTTTTCCATACTTTCAACAATAGGGATTTCCGCACATAGACCTCTTTGCCACAGCAGACAACTGAAAATGCCAGAACTTCGTCTCCAGATTTCCACACCATCTATCCAAAGGCATAGCCCCATGGATGAACTGGTCAGGGATATTTGCTTACGCTTTTTTCACCTCTTCCTTTATACTTCCATTTCTGGTTCTGAAACTCAGGCAGACATCACTCACACTGATTCTAGTGGCTTCCACATGGTCTTGTCAGCCATGGTTCACCACACTACTAGAACTGTTAATGGTTCCACACCAAACTCTGCTCCTCACTTCCAACCTTTTCACACAACCATAGAGAAATCAGACATCCAAACCCCAAGGAGCTCAACCGAGCAAATTGGCTCCTGAAATCATAGTTTGCATACCTAAGTCTACCTCCAGATTGTATAACAATTCTTAAAGAAGCAAGGAAACCTACCACTAGAACATGTTATGCAGCAAAGTGGAAAAGGTTTGTTATTTATTGTAATAAAACAATCAGCTAGATGCATCTATACAAAATATTATTTGCTATCTGTTGCATGTACAACAAGCAGGCCTAGCCTACACATCTATTCGAATACACCTTGCTGTAGTATCTGCATATTTGCAGAACAGACAACATTTATCCGTATTCAAAGTTACTGTAATTAAAGCTTTTATGAAAGGTGTTAAAAGTATACCACCACCCAGGGTTGCACCTGTCTGGAACCTTAACATTGTCCTCACAAGGCTTATGGGTCCACCTTTTGAGCCGTTACACAATTGTCCATTACAGTTTCCATCATGGAAGGTTAGCAGCCTTTCTAATTGATATCACGTCTTTGAGACGTGTTGGTGAGTTACAGGCATTAACCTTAGAAGAACCCTTCTTTCAACTTCATAAAGATAGTGGTTATTCATACAAACCTTCAATTACTTCCAAACGTAGTTTCAGATTTTCATATTAACCAAGCAGTTGAGTTACCTGTGTTCTTCCCTCAACCTGAGTCACGAGCAGAAAGAGCTTTACAATCACTTGATGTCAAAAGATTGCTATTATACTATATTGATAGGACAAAAGATGTCTGCAAAACAGTTTTTTGTTGCATTTGCTCCTCCTCATAAAGGAAATCCTATCTCAAAATCTGGTATTTCTACATGGATTGTTAAATGTATTCAAATTTGTTACGTTAAAGCTAACGGACTTTTACAAAACCTCCTGGGGCACATTCTACCTGCAAAATAGGAGCATCTGTGGTCTTTTTAGGCAACATTCACACAACTGACATATGTAAGGCAGCTACATTGTCTACACCATACACATTTACAAAACTTTATTGTATAGATTAATTAGCACCTCAACAAGCTAATGTAGGACCAGCAGTGCTGAAAACACTTTTTCAAACAATTGCAGCACCCACTGGTTAGCCACCGCTTTTGCAGTGTACTGCGATACAGTCTATGAAAAGCATGGGTATCTACAGCACACGTGCCTTGAGCAGATTGTTACATACTGTAGGAGGGTGACTGTATATACTATACCAAAAATGAGGTGTAGTTCGCACTGAGTCGCTTGGAACCGCAGAGGTAAAAATAGATAGCACCGTACTCTCTATTTGTGGTAGTGAGAGTGAGAAGTAAGACTTTATTAGAGGGTAGTGTTAAGAATTTTTTGTACACTCAGGCAGCAAATGATCCACACTCAGATTGATCTCAGATCAATTTGTTTGCATCAAAAATATTTAGCTATTTTATTTCTAGAGCCAAGCCTGGTGCAGTTAAATGAAATAATACTTTGAAAAATCTTATGATGTGTTTTACAGTCGAATGCAGGTTCAAATGCAGTTGGTTGAACTATAGGTAAATCAACCTTCCAGAATTTTTTTAGTTACATTTTAGATTACTATGTATGTTACTTTTTAGATTACTTTTGCTAATCAGTTTTATATGCCTAGATATCTTTTTCACAAGGTTCGGGCCTGGTAGGGACTCAGGACGGTAGTGAGGTCCTCACTGCAAGAAGGGGGAGATATAATGAAAGTAAGTGAGGGGTAGGTATTACCTGAGGAAGGACACCTTCCGAGGTCAAACAACCCTGGCCTAGTATTACTCCCTGAGTAAAGGGTTGGAAGGGAAAGTCACCCTTTTCTTATTGTAGCCCTCACTTGCTCTAATAGGGACATGCTTCATCGGGCTCACCCCAACTCCTAAAGGTCAGGGTGGGCTCAACCATATTTCGGGGAGCTCTTACGATGATATTGTGTATGGGGGCGTAACGTTAAAGATAAAATTCCTCACCACTTCCAAAGTAATCTTTATTGGTGGAGCGGTAGGTAACGTTAAAAATGACTATAGTAGAGTGGGAGGATATGATGGTCCTATGACCCTAAACTAAACACCAACATGTTTCCGCCCTTGCCATTTGCCTGTTTACGGTCCTGGGCTTTCGTCAGGGTGGGATGCGAAGAGGTCAGTTCCCACTCAGAGACGTGAGTGCAAAGTGGACATGCAATTTACATGTATCGCACTGTATGATATGGATCAAGTCTATTACTTTCTTTCTTTCGAAAACTTTATTTCGATTCATTAAAACAGAATCATAAAAGTATGACATAAACAAAATACACAATGTAAAAGAATCATGCACTTATCTCTAAGCATTATAATATTATCATTACATGATTTACAGATGAATATAAAAGAAATCGAATAAGTTAAAAAGACAATTTTACCAATACAAATACAATACGATAAATAATGGGTAATGATGCCAACTTTAAACAAATCACATAAGTGGGAAACAGCAATCCCTGTCAGTAGTTAATATCACTTTCTAATGCTAAGTGCTACTCTAATAAAACTAAGAACAGCATTACATATTGCTGGGGTTGATAATGAGAGTAAGTGTTCATATCCCTCTTTATAAAAGCGGGATCCAAATGATGACAAAATTGGCTTAATGAATCTGCTCCTTGGATCTTTGTACAGGGAACAAAAAAGTATGAGATGGAGAGTATTTTGAGAAACTTTGTTGTTACAAGCACACAAGGGTAGACTCTCACACCAGCCCACCTTCTGTGGAAATGCAAATAGAAAATGTAATGTGTTCAAACGGAATCTGGTTAAGTAAAAGCGCCATTGTGTCTGCCCTATGTATGATAGGTAAGGTTGATGAAGCAACCTTCCCCTATGGTAGACCGCGCTCTCACTATTTCGCAGCATGCCTAATTCTGAACGATAAGCCTCTTTAATTAAATGCTTTGTATCAGCACCGATAGTCTCAACTTTCAAAAAGATATGGCCCAGACCTATCTTAAAAAGGGTATCCCTAACATATAGTAGCCATGGGATTTTATCAAAATGCTCAAGTTTAAGACAATCTTGTAATATTTCCTTGGTAAGTTTTAGGTCATCAGAGCACCAAACCTTAGACCAAAGCAGCAAGGGGGAGACATGTATGGTGTCATTAACAAATTCAAGTCCCGCCTCAGTGTGGCAAAAGATGTTAGGGGTGCTTGTTGGAACACACATTACTTACTGCTGATTTCTAAGAGGAAATACCTGGAAAAGAAAGAAACGGAACGGAACGCATAAAAAACACATTTTGAGACATGTGTGGTGAAGCCAGGAAAAGGCCTATTGCTGCTGTGAAGATTCATTCATTTATCCCCCTTGGGAAGTATAGGCAGCTGGCTCTGTTTATACTATACCAAACTGAAGTATAGTGGGCACTGAGTCCAATGGAACCCAAAAGGTAGGCAGAGGTAAAGTAGATCACACCTCACTCTCTATTTGTGGTACTGTGGTCAAGCAGTAAGGCTTTATCAGAGGACAGGGTTACACATAGGTTGTACACACTCAGCAAATGAATTCATTCACTCTAAGACTGAATGTGAGAAAGTGCCCTCTTTCTGCATAGTTGCCTTCACGTTTTGCTGAATTGCTGATGTACTTTGACTGAGTGTGCCCTGGGCTACTGCTAAACAGGTACCCAGGGCCTATGTCCTCTCCCTAACACTGCATTGAAGCCTAAACCCAATTGGAATCTCTGGCCACAGGTCAGCCCCTGGTAAATGGTACCACAGGTAACCAGGGCACTATGACAAGAGAAGGCCTCTAAGGGCTGCAGCACTTATTGTGCCACCCTTAGAGGTCCGGTACCCTTAAACTTACACACACTGCCTTTGCAGGTAGTGTGATTTCATGCAGAACCAAGTGAAGTCGACTTGGCACACATCTGTGTGCCATGCCTAAAACCCTCTGCCCTGGCATAGATCAGTCACCCCTCTAGCTGGGTGCATTATACAGTGGTGAGGGTACAGAATCATGAGCCCTGTACCCCTACAGTGTCTAAGGCCATTCTTAGAGATTGTAAGTGCATTGCTGCCATTAAGAGTATATGGTGCTGGGAGTTTGCTATTACGAACTCCACAGCACCATAATGCTACACTGAAAACTGAGAAGTTGGGTATCAAACCTCTCAGCACATTAAACCCACACTGATGCCATTGTGGGATTTAATGAAAAATGCACACAGAGAGCATCTTAGAGATGCCCCCTGAAAACTAACCTACCACTAGTGTCCAGGCTGAGTGGCTGTTTTCAGCTACCCCCACAAGACATGTTTGTGGACCCCTGGGCCGAGAGCCTGCTGCTCTCGGGGGGCCTGAAACAATGCACATCCTGTGGGGAAGCTTCAAAGACTAGCCGCCATTGTGAGTTTCCCCAGGCCACTTGCTGCTCTCAGCAACTGGTCCCCACTGGTTTTGACCCCCACTTTGGGCGGGAGAACGGGCGGGAAAAACTAGTGCGGAAGAGAGATTTGCCAACTCCACCCCTCAGGTGGGGGAGGAGAGGTGAAGCACAACTCAGTCCACAACTCAGTCCACGCCATCTTGAAGATGGGGGACTCAGCCAACATGGGACAGACTCATGCCCCCCCTCCCACTGGAGGGTGGCATAATAGGGGCTGTACCCACCCCAGGGAAGGGATCCATTAGTCCCTGCCTTTTACCTACCTGTAACACCCCTAAACCTGGTATTTCGGGGCACCCCTGAACCTTGCTTCCGCATGCAAGCAGAAACTACAAGAAGTACCTATCAGCCGTGCAGTAGTTAACAAGAGGAAGATGCCCACTGACTTGGCCCCAGCCCTACCGGCCTGTCTCCCCCTCGAACCTGTTCCTACGAAATCCCAGTGTGTCCTGCACCCAGCAACCTCGAAAACCTTGGAGGACCTGCCTGCCTTCAACCCCAAAGGCTTTCTCCCGAGAACGACCGATTTGTTCAACTGCAACCTCTGGCTCCGGCTGTACACCACGAATCACCTTCCTTCCACGGCCCGAGCTTGAGTGGGCAAACACCACGAGGAGATCACCCTGGCTATCCTGACCCGAGATCCGGCGACCCCTGCCTGCCTCAAGCCGCCAGCAGATGCATGCAAACCTAATCCAGAAGGTCCCCCCACCGCGACCAGTAGCAGATAGGAAGATCCTACCCCAAACACCCCTGCACATACCCCCCCCCCCCCCGCCTTGGCTGCCCAAACCGGTGGTGCCTTACCAACCCCTAACTTAATTCTCGAAATGGTAGTCGCACCCAGAAGACCTTCGTCCCCAAGTCTGCAATGCCTTTCCAAACCGGAGGTTCTTCATTGAAAATAACGGGGTGCCCAACATCGAAACAGCACCCTGCACCCGGCCGCCCTAGTGTGGCTGGGGGTGCACCTTTGGTGCTACGTTGTTTCCCGATTTGCCCTGAGCTAAACGCCAGGAGCTTTGCTCCCACAACTGAGTGGCCTGCTTGCCAGCAGCCACCAACCGGAGGCCCCCTATTCCCCATTGGATAACATTGGGCCTCAGCACTCTGCACTCGGTCGCCCTAGTGCCGCTGAGTGTGTAACTAGAGTGCAGTCTTCACCCAGGGGGGCCCCTGAGTCTACCTCCAGAACCTCAACTCCCACTACCAAATACGTACCTCAAAACCGATGACACTATTTGCCTCTATACAATAACATTGACTGTTTTTCTGTGAAAAGTTTCAAAGTGTGGAGTTTGAGAAACTAAAGAAATTCTTTAAAATTGCATAATCTAAAAAAAAAACGATTTTACTTATCTGTTTTCAGGAATTGTCCCAGAGTCTATCTAGGTATACTGCTCTGTTAGCGCAGTAATCTCAAAAGTTACTTACCTGCTATTTTACCAAAAGGCCTATTCAAGTCTATGTACTGCATTGACTAAGTATTGCATTTCTCTGCGTCCATACTGTAAATCAAACCAAAGTGCACAATTAGCATTCACACTGTATTTCAATCGTATTACTACTGTAAAGTATGTATTGCTTTCCTGTGCCAGGCTTGCTTGGTTCTAGAAAATAAAATAACTAAAAGAATATGTTCGAGGCATATGAGCTGCAGATTGTACACTTTGCATTAGATCGCCACCTGGTGTTGGGCTCGGATTGCAGGTTGTTGTCTTCTTGGAAGAAGTCTTTGTAGTCACGAGATAGGTGACTCCTCCCTTGGACAATACTGCGCATGGGCATAGGCTCCATCCTTAAATTGTTTTTTTCCGCCACTGGGTTTGGATTAAAGTTTCTCCTCTCCAGCTAGAAAAAGACTTTTCAGCAACTTCGAAGCGCAGAACTTCCTCAAATTTCTAAAAACTACCTTCGACATCAACTATAATATTTTTCAACACCATCAGTTCCATTCCGGTCTTCGACGCGGGCCGGTGGGCCTATCGCCGCCGTGCGGCCTACACCACATGGAAAGAACTCAGTTCAAAAGATGCCCGGTATGTCGAGCAAAGTTTCCACATAGCGATCACCACGAGGTCTGCAACCTCCGTCTATCGCCAGAACACAACGAGTCGACCTGCACAGCTTGTGCATCCTTCCGATCGTAGAAAACCATCCGGGATCGTAGGGCCCGTCGACACGAAATGAGATCAGCTCCAGCACCTGAAGATATCTTCGACGAAGAGGTTCCGCTCGTTCCCGAAGAAGACTCATCTGATCTCCAGATCGTATCAGAGGCAGACGACTCAGATGACTCCATTCCATCGGGTCAGCGCGTGAGTACTACTGCCCCTGCCCCTGCACCACATTCACTGCCCAAACAGAAAGCAAAGGTCAGCACTCCGCCCAAAGGGCCCAGTCGAGACCGAATACCTGCTTTGAAAGCCACGCCATCGAGCCCGGCTCCGAAGAAACTAACTAAGCCTTCTAGTGCCTCGACACGAGCAAACCTTCGGCACCGAATCCTAAAATAGTACCGGCACCGATACCTAAAGACGTACCGAAGCCGAAAGAAGCACCGGCTCCAAAGCCGTCCACTCCTAAATCTTCAGTGCCGAAGACCACAAAGCCTGATTCCGAGGTGCCCAAATCCTCTAACATGCCTACGAAGCCGAAAACCACACCTTCGGCACCGAAAACTATGCCACGGGACGTTATAACACCTCCCAAAGCTAAGGACACACGACAACCTCTACTGGAACCGAAAAAATCGTCGCCCAAGGTTGTACAGGACGAGGAACTTTTTCGACCAGATCCTCGACAAAAGATGATCTATATAGACCCAAAGACAGGTCATGTAGTTGCTACACCTCACAAGAGACTAGCAGATACACCACCAACACCTGTGGTTCCTGCCAAGAAAAAGGACTGTGCAACATCTCCTATGCACCCTTCCTCACTTATACCTCCTCCTCCTTCTTCTCCTGTTCCTTCTCACATATCACCTCAAATCTCTCCTGTACATTCTCCACTATCATCACATTCGCCTCAGCACAATGATGATGAACACGATTTGGGGGGAGGGGAGGATATAGAAGAACCTGGTTCATACCCTGTAGATGAGGGAATATGGAACCTTCTTAAAAAATGTGCCTATATGGGACTTTACAAACCCACAAAATGTGCCTGACATTCCTGAACCGCAGTCATACCCATCAAAACCTTCCCCTCCAGAAGATACCATTGGTTTTGCTCATCTGTTAAACAGAGCTGCTGTTTACCATGGGGTCTCTATGCATTCCGATCACATTGAGGAGAATTTTCTCCTAGATACCTTTGAGCAGTCTCAGCAGTCTGCTCAAATTCTTCCCATGATTAAAGCGTTCATCAAACATGCTCCAGAGGTATTTAAAGACCCTGTACGCACTAGAATATGAAACCCCAGAATTGAGAAAAAATATAGACCGGCACCCACAGATCCAGTCTACATTAATGGACACCTACCACTAGACTCATTAGTCGTGACCAATGCTAGGAAAAGGGCAAATTCTCAAACTTCTGGGGACGCACCCCCACCTGACAAAGAATCCAAAGTAATTGATGCGTCAGGTAAAAGTATAGCTGCACAAGCTTCAAACATATGGCAAATACACAAGCCCTCCTCTCTCATTATAATCAATTAGAGAAACTACTTGAGCACCTACCAGATCAGTATAAAGATCAGGCACATGACCTTATACAAGAAGGCAAGCTAAAATCCAATGCCTCAATAAAATGCGCGCTAGATGTCACCGACACAGCATCTAGAGCTGTAAATACTAGTGTCATACTTAGGAGACATGCATGGTTACGCATTTCAGGGTTTAAACAAGAAGTGCAAACCACCATTTTAAACCAACCATTTAATCAGAACCAATTATTTGGCCCAGACGTAGACACTACACTTTAAAAGATGAAGAAAGATAACGACACCACCAAGTCTATGGGGGCTTTACAGTCTACACCAGCTAGAGGCTCCTTTCGTCGCTCCTTCTACAGAGGAGGATCCAAGCAAACTGGAGCAGGCACTACAACATCTTTCAAATCACAAACATCCTCTAACAAGGGATATTTTAGAGGAGGATACAGAGGCAATAATAACAAGGGAAGAGGTTGTGGTAACAACAGCAATCGATCCTGTTCCGCCACAAAACAGTGACTTCCCTCTGCTCCCCCAACAGCATTCCACTCCTGTAGGGGGCAGATTAACACAGTTCCTGCCTGTCTGGAACTCCATTACAACAGACAGGTGGGTAAGACAGATTATCTAACATGGCTACTGCCTAGAACTTACAGCAACCCCTCCACACATACCTCCCAGGCAGCGTCCAATGTCTACAGACCATCTGACTCTGCTTCAACAAGAAGTTCTGTCACTTCTACAAAAAGATGCTATTCAAATAGTTCCTTTAGAAAAACAAGGAACAGGGGTTTACTCGCTGTACTTTCTAATTCCCAAGAAGGACGGGACACTAAGGCCAATTCTCGACCTCATGCCCCTCAACCATTACATACAATCAGATCATTTTCATATGATCACTCTACAACAAGTGCTTCCACTGCTGCAACAAGGCGACTTCCTTACAACACTGGATCTAAAGGACGCCTACTTCCATATCCCCATACATCCTGCTCACAGAAAGTATCTAAGGTTTGTACTGGAAGGACAACACTATCAGTACAAGGTCCTTCCATTCAGAGTCACAACGGCACCACGAGTATTCACAAAGTGGCTAGCAGTGGTAGCAGCACATCTCATGAGACAACAAATACATGCCTTACCTTATCTAGACGATTGGCTCATAAAAGCCAAGTCATTCAATCAGTGTGTCCAACACACACATCAAACATTTCAAACGTTGCACGACTTAGGATTTACAATAAACTACACCAAGTCGCACCTGCAGCCTTCGCATGTACATCAGTATCTAGGAGCTACAATAAACACGTCTACAGCCCTAGCGTATCCCAGTCCAGCCGGGATACAGAGCATTCAAGCCTTAGTCACCACTTTTCAACACCAACAGTCTCTGCAAGCCAGTGTGTTCATGAGACTAATAGGCATGATGGCATCTTGCATCTTCATAGTACCACACGCAAGATTGCAAATGCGCCTATTACAAGAGTGCCTAGCACATCAGTGGAACCAGGCTCACGGTCAACTAAAAGACCTGGTGTTGGTCGACAGCCGCACGCATCGCTCTCTGCAGTGGTGGAACACCAAAAACTTGACAAAGGGGTGGCCCTTCCTCTAGCCTGTTCCACAAGTAGTGCTCACAACAGACGCATCCCTCACAGGATGGGGAGCCCATCTCTTACATCACACAACTCCGGGTCAATGGAACAATCAACAAAAACTGTTCCATATCAACCATCTAGAGCTGCTGGCAATATTCCTAGCACTCAAGACTTTTTAACTTCAAGTACAAAACAAAGCTGTCCTAATCCGGACGGACAATATGACAGCCATGTACTATATACAAAAACAGGGGCGGACACACTCTCTACAACTGTCCCAGGTCATCAGTGCGCAAGGACTGCCGGAAGCTATGGAGGAGCATAGCCCATTCCATAGAAATGGGATGTTTACGTGCGCCCCTGGCCTCCTCTTCCCGGAGGGCATCTTCCTCGGCCGCCGCCCACTTAGACTGCTCCTGTCCATGCCGCTTTGGGGGGGACCCTCCGGAGATCGCCAATGCATAGCTATACATCTTTTCGCCAGTAGCAGCGCTAAGGATACAAAGCGCCTGTGTGCCGGGACCCATTTAGACATGTGAAAAATGCCTAGCGCGCTGGATTCCCAAGAGGCCAGGGTTGTGAGGCCTGTGAGATCTGTCAGCGTGTCGTGTACCGTCCGCCACAGGGAGTGGAGGCCGGGGCAGCTCCAAAACATGTGGCGGAAGTCTGCACCCGGGGAATGACATCTGGGGCATAGGAATTGTGTTGTGGGATAAAACCTACTACCAGAGTGTGTTATGCCGCTAAATGGAAAAGATTTGCAATTTATTGCAAAAATAATCACATCGATCCCCTGGATGCTTCAATCCAAAATATAATTTGTTGCCTTTTACATCTACAAAGGTCTAATTTGGCATATTCTTCCATACGCCTGCACCTGGCAGCAATTGCAGCCTATTTTCAAAATAGGCAACATCTGTCTCTCTTCAGAGTACCTGCAATCAAAACGTTCATGGAAAGATTAAAAAGAATAATCCTACCCAGGTTGCTACCTTCTCCTGTGTGGAACCTGAATATTGTCCTTACAAGACTCATGTGACCCTCTTTCGAGCCTCTACATAAATGTGAACTGCAATTCCTAACATGGAAAACAGCTTTCCTTGTTGCCATTACCTCTCTCAGAAGAGTAAGTGAGATACAAGCTTTCACTATACAAGAACCATTTTTTCAAATACATCCTAACAAAGTGGTTCTTAGATCTAATCCAACATTTCTTCCAAAGGTCATCACTCCTTTTCACCTAAATCAGTCCGTAGAGTTACCTGTGTTTTTCCAAAACCCAGACTCTGTAGCGGAAAGGGCTTTACACACATTAGATGTTCTTTTATACTATATAGATAGAACTAAATCCTTTTGAAAGACAAAACAACTGTTTGTATCTTTCTCTACTCCACACAAAGTCAACCCCATCTTTAAAGGTGGGGTTGCAAAGTGGATTGTAAAGTGTATACAAATATGCTATATAAAAGCTAAACGTACATTAACAGTCCCTCCTAGAGCACACTCCACTCGCAAACTAGGAGCCTCTATGGCTTTCTTAGGAAACATACCCCTAGAAGACACATGCAAGGCAGCAACATGGTCTACACCACACACCTTCACTAAACACTATTGTGTTGATGTGCAAGCCAAACAGCAAGCTGCCCTTAAAACTCTCTTTCTAACTACTGCAACAGATACAGGTGACCACCGCTAGGGGAGACACTGCTGCACAATCGATGCAAAGTGTACAATCTGCAGCTCATATGCCTCGAACGGAAAATGCTACTTACCAGTATGCGTCTGTTGTTGGCATGTAGAGCTGCAGAGTTGTAGACGCTCTCCCGCCTCCCCGGGACTTGTATCCGTTCCAGTTTTCATCTTACTTAGATGCACACGCATGGAAATCCTTTTTTTTTTTTTTCTTTACTTCTACTAACTCCATTTCCCATCATGGCGAAAAACAATCTAAGGATGGAGCCGATGCCCATGCGCAGTATTGTCCAAGGGAGGAGCCACCTATCTCGTGACTACAAAGACTTCTTCCAAGAAAACAACAACCTGCAATCATCCGAGCCCAACACCAGGTGGCGATCTAATGCAAAGTGTACAACTCTGCAGCTCTACATGGCAAGAACAGATGCATACTGGTAAGTAGCATTTTCCTTTTATACAAAAAAATTGGTCTGAAGTTCAGTCTTTGAGCGTGTGAATTCATTTGCTGAGTGTGTACAACAAATGCTTAACACTGTCCTCTGATACTGCCTTACTGCTCGACCACACTACCACAAATAGTGAGTGAGGTGCTAGCTAACTTTACTTCTGCCTACCTTTGGGGTTCCTCTGGACTCTGTGCACACTATACCTCACTTTGGTATTGTATATACATAGCCAGCTTCCTACACTGAACTTCAGGCCAATTCTTTTTAGTTATTTTATTTTTAGAACCAGGCAAGCTTGGCATAGGTAATTAATAAATAATTTACATTAGTCATGCATTTGTAACACAGTTTGCATTGTAATTTTAAATGTAATTTGATTCGATTACAGTAGTGTTACTGATAATGCAATGCTTTTCAGAATACAGTACACATACTTTGTATAGGATTTTTAGTAAAATGAGCAGTTGATTACTTTTCTTACACAGTGCAGTATACCCCGGGGTGTCGTCCCCGGACGACGTCGTCACCGGTCCCTCCCTGGGTCCGGATCCGGCGTCGGACCGGCGTCACTCGACGCCACATTTGACGACGAGAGAAGAGCAATTCTTCTGTGATCCGGCCCCATCCTTTGCACCTGACTATCAGGAGATGGGAGACGAGGAGGATTGGGAGGGGTCTGAGGGCCCTCTGGCACGAGAGTGCCAGTCGTATCGGGACTAGGAAGTGGATCTAGGGGAGGCCAGTGGTTTGGACACTTCGCCCGACACTGGCTTTGTCACCCCATCTACCATGGCTACGGAGGAGGGGGCTGCTTACAGCGTGGTGCTGACGAGTGCGGCCTAGGCCTTGGCTCTTGAGCTCCCCGTCGCGGCCGTGAGGACTAACCTCATCACAGAGGTCCTTAAACCGCAGGCAAGCTCTTTGGAGCCTCTACTGCCGTTTAATGAGGCCCTTACTGACGTTCTGTTGGGCACTTGGTCCAGGCCCACTACAGGTCCCCCTGTAGATCGGAACGTGGCCAGGCGCCACCGCCCGGCCCCCGGCGACCCTAGCTTCCTGTCCACCCACCCCACCCCGAGAGCCTGGTTATTCAGGCCTCTAACTCCCAGACAGCATTCCCGACTGCTCCACCTAATTGGGAATCCAAAAGGTATGAGCAGTTCGGTAAGAAGCTGTTCTCCTCACTTAGTTTGGGGTTGCGGTCGGTCAACACCGCTTGCCTTTTGGGCCGTTATACCCACTCTCTGTGGGACACGGTCGCGGACATGCTGCCAGCTTGCCCGGAGGAGGCCTGGGTCAAACTCGCTCAAGCCCTTGCGGAAGGGCGGGATGCAGCACGGTATTTTATCCGATGTGGGCTGGATACCACGGACTCGATGGGCAGGGCGATTTCCACGACAGTGGCGGTTCGCCGCCATGCCTGGCTGAGGTCCGCCAACTTTTCGGCTGATGTCCAGAATTCCCTCATGGACATGCCGTGTGATGGCCGTCGCCTCTTTGGCGACAAGGCAGACAGTGCGCTTGACCGTTTCAAAGACTCCAGGGCTACGGCCAAGTCCTTGGGCCTGTCTGGCCAGCGCCGGCAAACTTCTGCCTTTTGCTCCTTTCGTGGCCAAGGAAGGGCCCCCTCACGTCATGCCAGCTACGGGCCGCAGACTAACATCCAGCGTGGCAGTGGACTTGGTAACAACCGTGGAGGTGCCAGGGGACAATGGCAAGGCCAGGCCACATCCACCCCCGCAGCATCCGCCTCAAAGCCTTCCTAGTCCGAGCTTTCAGGCCCATTTGACGCCTGTGGGGAGCAGAGTTCGCCATCACCACCTCCACTGGCGCTTCATCACATCGGACAGGTGGGTGCTGCAAATCGTCCGAAAGGGCTACTCCCTCCCCTTCGAGGTGACCACTCCAGCCATTCCACTGCAGTACCACCACGTGTCAGGGGATCACTAGCAACTTCTGCAAGAGGAAGTTACGGCCCTCTTGGCCAAGGGGGCCATCGAGCGCGTTCCTGGGCCATAAGTAGGGTGTGGTTGGTATTCCCTCTACTTTCTGGTTCCCAAGAAGGGCCAAGGGGGCCTACACCCTGTCTTGGACCTGCGGAACGTCAACGGCTTCCTCCGGAAGGAGAAGTTCAAGATGCTGATTTTGGCTCAGGTCTTCGCTGCCCTAGACCCAGAAGACTGGATGGTAGCGTTGGACTTGTTGGACGCATATTTTCATATCCCTGTCCTGCCGGCCCACCGGCATTACCTGCAGTTCACGGTAGGCCAGGAGCACTTTCAGTTTACCGTGCTCCCCTTCGGCCTTACCAGCGACCCTCGGGTGTTTACGAAGGTGATGGCGGTGGTCGCAGCTCATCTGCGCAGATCAGGGGTTTCAGTCTTCCCCTATCTCGACAACTGGTTGTTGAAGGCGGGCTTGCCCCAGACAGTAGTCAGCCACCTCCAGACGGCCGACCTCCTGCACCTGCTGGGGTTCTCCATCAACGTGCCGAAGTCACACCTGTGTCCCTCTCAGAAGCTCCTCTTCATCGTGGTGGTTCTGGATTCGGCGCAGTTTCGGGTCTATCCTCCCGAACAGCGGGTTCGGGATATTCAGGCTCTGATTCCGATCTTTCAGCCTTTATCCCGATTCTCGGTCAGGTTGACGCTGCGGCTCCTGGGGCTGATGGCCTCCTGCATCCTTCTGGTGCATCATGCCAGATGGCGGATGCAGGCTCTGCAGTGGGACCTGAAGTTTCAGTGGGCCCAACATCAGAGCAACCTGTCCGACCACGTCCTGATCTCGGAGGCCACTGCGAGACAGTTGCAGAGGTGGCTCACGGACCGCGATTGGGTCAGCGGCAGATCCCTCTCCCTACCCCAACCGGAGCACGTATTAGTGATGGATGCACACGTTTGCTAGACACTACTGCCTGGACAGCCAAGTCCGGAGGGAGGGCTTTTTCGGCCGTTCTGTACTCCATGACTTTCTGGTGTGATCATTGGTTTGCAGACCCACCACCGGGGTTGGTATTGCTGGGGTATCTATTCTAAGGTAAGGAATCTTATACTAACCTGTTTCTTTCAGATGCACAAGTTACTTACCTTTGGTAACGATCTATCTGTAAGAAACAGTAGTTAGTGTTAGATTCCTTACCACCCCACCCATCCTCCCCGTTCTGCGAACCGATATCTAGGGTTAAGGTACATACCTTTGAGGGCCCTAGTTTTATGGCACCAGTGTCGGTTTTTATCATGGTTCTGCATTCCTGGTGCGGAAAAGCTGTGTATAAGAACTGATGTCCGCGTGCGAGTGCGGCGTCTAAGTACTCCGGCGACGTCATCCCGGCGACGATGGACGCGGAGCCGCAGGCGACGCCTACGACGCGCAGGGGTACTGCTACGCAAAACTTTCCGGATCCAGTCTGACACCTGGGGATATACTAAGAAAAGGAATCTAGCACTAACTACTGTTTCTTACAGATATATCGTTACCGAAGGTAAGTAACTTGTGCACCAGGAGCTCAAATCCACAGCCGCGTGGCCTGCCTGCTAGCAGTCATCAACCAAAGGCTCCCTACCCGCCATAGGCTAACATTGGGCCTACTCACTCTGCACACGGCTGCCCCTGTGCTGCTGAGGGTATAACGACTATACCTACCTGACCCTGCGAGACCCCGGAGTCTACCCCCAGAACCTTAACCCTGCCAGTTGAGTAACCCCATGAAAGTCGATTACTCATGTTTTCTCCATAGGGTAACATTGGCTGGTTTTCACTTGGAAATTCTTCTAAGTGTCGAGTTTTGCTACTTTGAAATATTCCTTAAAAATCGTCCGATAAACGAAAATTACTCACCTGTTATCAGGAGAGATCGCAGTGCTGGATCTTGGTGCCCAGCACTGACCCTAAAAAGTAATGATAACAGTAACTTACCGTTGATTTTGCTCCAAAGGATTACATTGCTTGGTTTTCACCAAAATTTCTTTTAAGTGTCGATTTTCAAAACATTCAAATATTCCTTAAAAATCGCCTGTGTAACAAAAATCTCTTTCAACTGTTTACCGGAAATGCACCAGGGCTGAATCCAGGATCCAGCCCGGAGTAAGAAAAACATTCGTAAAGTGACTTTATTGCATGTACTTAAAACTTCCCATTGAGCTCAATGTTATTACCCAGGCCAGTCCACAGAAATACTCCCCTCTTGCAAAGGGGGGTAGACTCTAGAGGGAGCCAGAGAGCAGAATCGACAGAACGCCAGAAACGTCATTGCCTCGAGGAGAGTGCGGTGCTGCTGCCACAGAGGGAAGCAGAATAGCCACCGTAACGAGAAAGGAGAAGGAAAGCAGGCTGCCGGTCGGCCGCTGGCTCTCCGCTCTCCGCTCATCTCCATCTGCCGATTTAAATACTACGAGGCAACAAGGCAACAAACCGGTACTATTAGCACAGCATTGCCGGTATTACCGGCACCTCGGAGGCGCCTTTAGCCTCACGGAACTTTCGGCTTCATCAAGGTTAGTAACAACGCTGCGCCTGCTATACACGACGCGCTGCCTCACGCTGCCTCGTTGTGCAAACTGCGCTAGTATGCGCTTTTAAAATCGTCGTTTAGTTATCTTTTTAAATAAAAACGAAATTGCTGTACTAAATCTTTTATAGCACACATAGCGCTTACCTGCACATAAACGGTAAAACTCACCGCTGTTTGGCGGATCACTTAGCTCCCTACACCCACGCACCCAGCCATCTTGGTGGTAGGCAGGGACAAAAACGCGGCGCCATTTTGGTGAGCGTCCTAGTCTTTTGCCTGGCTGAACTTGGACCTACTTAAGACGCCGGTTCCGCCTGCTCGGTCCTAGACAAGGTTAGTAACAACGCTGCGCCTGCTATACACGACACGCTGCCTCGTTGGGCAAACTGCGCTAGTATGCGCTTTTAAAATCATCGTTTAGCTATTTTTTAAATAAAAACGAAATTGCTGTACTAAATCTTTTATAGCACACATAGCGCTTACCTGCACATAAACGGTAAAACTCACCGCTGTTTGGCCGATCACTTAGCTCCCTACACCCACGCACCCAGCCATCTTGGTGGTAGGCAGGGACAAAAACGCGGCGCCATTTTGGTGAGCGTCCTAGTCTTTTGCCTGGCTGAACTTGGACCTACTTAAGACGCCGGTTCCGCCTGCTCGGTCCTAGACAAGGTTAGTAACAACGCTGCGCCTGCTATACACGACGTGCTGCCTCACGCTGCCTCGTTGTGCAAACTGCGCTAGTATGCGCTTTTAAAATCGTCGTTTAGCTATTTTTTAAATAAAAACGAAATTGCTGTACTAAATCTTTTATAGCACACATAGCGCTTACCTGCACATAAACGGTAAAACTCACCGCTGTTTGGCGGATCACTTAGCTCCCTACACCCACGCACCCAGCCATCTTGGTGGTAGGCAGGGACAAAAACGCGGCGCCATTTTGGTGAGCGCCCTAGTCTTTTGCCTGGCTGAACTTGGACCTACTTAAACCTGCCAGATGCCGCGCATCTGTTCTACATTTGAACTGCCTGACATCAAAGAAGCTGAGGCCATGGCGTTCTGTCTTACTATTAATGACACCCTCTCTTTTTCTGGTGCTCTAATCTATCGTCCACCTGGCCCGCGGACAGCTTTTCTGGACAGTGTGGGAGACACTCTGAGCGAGCTCACTCTTAGGTTCGCACATTGTACAGTATTGGGAGACCTTAACCTTCACCTGGACTCCATTAAAGAGCCAGGAACTAGTGATTTTATGGATATCATAAACACACTCGGCCTTACTCTGCTGACGTCGGAACCTACACATGCAGCGGGCCATGTCCTGGACTGCATCTGTACTAACATGGAGAGCTTGTCTGTTAAGGCCCCATACACCTTGACATGGTCAGATCACAAACTCATTCCATTCAACCTTTCTGCAAAACAGAAGGTTCCGATTCCTAAGGCAGACTCAAGTACGGCCGACCACAAGCCAAATTGGATTAATGCCCTGGCGCGTCCATTGCTCATTGAGAAGCTGAGGGCTAGCAAACCCGGTTTAACGGGTTGCACTTTAACAGATAACCAGCAATACTGCGATTGGTTATCAACTTTTGGCTCATCCCTAGATGCAAGGAAAAAGTGTGGTTACACACATGGTTCCATAAATAAAAAGAGCGCCCCTTGGTTTACATTAGCTCTGAGAATGGAATTAAGTGCAGTAAGATCCCTGGAGCGCAGATGGCGAAGGAAATATGAGCCAGCTGCACGTCATATCTATACAGTTGCACGTAACAACTATCACGTGGCAATTAAGCTGGCAAAAAAAACCTACTATCTGGAGGCTATTTCTTCCTCTGAAGGGGGACAGAAGGAAATCTTCAAGATAGTTAAGAGTTTTACTAATCCCATTGCGCTTTCCCAGGAGATCCCCCTCCTCGCAATCATTGTGTAATGATATAGCTGATTATTTCGAAAAGAAGGTCGTGGATATTGTCAGGGATTTTCCAGCGAGCTCCCCCATTCCGCCTAGTCCGGATAAAAAGAGGACAGACGCCTTGACATCCAGGACCTCTTGCTTGGAATCATTTGCACAGGTCTCTTTGGAGGACTCATACCAAGCCATTTCGGCCATAAAATCTGGTTCCCCATTTGATCCATGCCCGCCCATAGTTCTTCTAACTCTGGTTGCGGATTTAAATCCAATAATCAACAGTATCATTAACTCCTCGCTGGCTACTGCTGTAATCCCAGAGGATTAGAAATGCGCAGCGGTTATGCCGCTGCAAAAGAAAGCCCTGTCAGACCCAACCACCCTGTCTAACCTGCGACCAATTTCCCTATTACCGGCAGTATTTAAACTGACGGAGAAGTTTGTCAATCATCAACTGTCAAATTTCCTAGAGGAGAATAACATCCTTCACTCCAATCAATCGGGGTTTCGGTCCAAGCACTCGACTGAGTCCGCTCTTTTGTTCTCGGCCGAGACATTACGCATGGCATTGGACCAGGGGAAGAAGGCCGTCTTGATTTTACTCGATCTATCGGCGGCCTTCGATACGGTCGCCCATCCAATCTTGATCGACCGCTTGAAGAATGCAGGTGTGGGTGGAACTGTGCTGGCATGGCTTGCTAACTGCCTGTCTCTGCGTCGTCAGGTAATAGTACTAGGTGACTACAAATCGGAGGAAAAGACTATCAACTCAGGGGTCCCACAGGGCGCTAGTTTGAGTCCTGTCTTATTTAATCTTTATATGGTCCCCTTGTTAGAGCTGATTGTGTCTTATCGGATTGAAGTCATAGCGTACGCTGACGACACTCAGTTGATCCTGGTGCTGGACAGGGAGCTGCCAGGGGCAGAAGAAAACTTGAGGAACTGTCTCCGGGCTACCTTTGAGTGGATGACCAACAATCACCTCAAGTGTAACTCGGGGAAGACAGAAATAATATCTTTTGGTCCTCTAAACATGTTTTCCCCCTCACAATGGTGGCCTGAGGGCGCTGAAGCTCCCCCTAACACTATTGCCTCTGCACGAAATTTGGGAGTCAAATTTGATGCCCAACTTTCTTTTAAACCGCAGGCAGTAGCCGTGGCGGGCTCGTGTTTCCAGATCATCAGATCACTGAAGAAGTTTTTTGATTTGCTGCCTTTAGAGGCCAGGAAGACTGTTGCAGTGGCCCTTATAACATCCAGACTGGACTACTGCAACAGTCTTTATGCAGGCACCAATAAAACGGTGCTGCATAGGCTGCAGATGGTTCAGCATGCTGCAGCTCGCCTGGTTTTACGCTGGCCAAAAAGATCATCGGCCACGGCAGCACTAAAAACTTTACATTGGTTGCCAATTCATAAGCGAGTTCTTTTTAAAATTCTCGTGATTGCTTTCAGAGCCTTTCAGTCCCAAGGCCCTAAATATCTTCGGAGGGGATTTCAACACTACACGCCAACGCGATGTTTGAGGTCTGCCAATCAAAACCTTTTAGTTGTCCCTAGATTTAGATTAGCCACTAAGGGAGGGAAGTCCCTCTTCGTGCTGGGTTCAAAAGCCTGGAATAAACTGCCAGCTCAGCTCCGTTGTATAGTCAAGGAGGTTGACTTCAGAAGATCATTGAAAACATGGATCTTTTCGCTCTCTGACGCAGCCTGCAGAGCTTTGGTGTAATAATTGTACAGTGTGTCACTGCCTTCTGTCTACCAATTCATCTCCATCAGGGTTGGGTGTGGAGCGCCAAGATGCTCCTCGGAGCGATAGCCGCGCTATAAAAATGTGTGCTTACATTACATTACATTATTGTGTCAAGTTTATGTTGCATATTGCAACAACTATCTATTGAATTCTAAAGTCTATTGCTATTTGTAAGTATTCAATTGCAACGTCTCATTCCGAGAAAGTCTTTTTATACCTTCTGGTGGTTCTAAAATAAAACAATATATTTTTATATACTAAACAATTGGCCTAGAGTTCAGTTCTTGAGTGTGTGAGACCATTTACTGACTGTGTTTCCAACAAATGCCTTACACTGTCCTCTGATACTGCCTTACTGCTCGACCAAGCTACCACTTTAGAGAGTAAGGTTATATCTAACTTTCGCCTCTGCCATACCTCTGGGGACTGTGGACTCTGTGCACACTGTACCTTACTTTGGTGCTGTATATACAGAGCCACTTTCTTACAGTGTGGGTTTAATGTGCTGAGAAGTTTGATACCAAACTTGCCAGTTTTCAGTAAAGCCATTATGGTGTTGTGGGGGTCGTATTGACAAAGTCAGAGTACCATATAGTTCGAGGCATGTGGGCTGCTAAATTCATATCTAGTGCATATCTAGTGCATAGATCGCCGCCTAGTGTTGGGTCCGGATGATTGCACATTGTTGTCCTGGAAGAGTCTTTGAAGTATCACGAGATAGGTGGCTCCTCCCCTGGACTACAGTGCGCATGGGCATCGGCTCCATCCCCAGATTGTTTTTTTCCGCCATTGGGTTCGGATGTGGTTCTCGACGTCTCCGTGTCGGAACCGATAAACTTTGTTCTTAAGGCCAAAAGGCCTTCGTTACCAGCGTCGGTATTGTTTGCGCACGGTCTCGAGCGTCGTCCGACTCTCTGAGCCGGAAATCTACGGAGTATAGTTACTCTTCGCACTTCGAGGCCCTCTCGTCGCAGCAAGACACGACGACCTTAACATGGAGCGGAGCCCGTTTAAGTTCTGCCCCGTCTGTGGATCCAAATATCCACACATCGATGTGCATCCGGTCTGTAATAAATGCCTGTCACCGGACCACAACGAAGACGACTGCATGGCCTGCTCAAAATTCAGGTCGAAGAAGACGCTCAAGCATCGGCGCGCGGCGCGCCTCGAGGCCCAGCGAGCGAGACCGGCACCCGACGACCCTGCGGAGGAAGGCGGTAGCCATCACCTCCAAATTTCACCACTGTCGACGGAGGTCCAGTCCGATCCCGAGGAACAGGTCGAAGGACAGGACCAGGACATTAAATACGTCGAGGAGGTAGGGGACGACGAAGAAGTTTTTGGGGCTGCGGAAGATAGCTCAGAGGAAGAGCTATGCCCCGACGTCTATATTACACAGGCTCAGGTCACGGGATCGCCACTCGGCCTTACCCACGACCCTGCACCGCTATCCCCGGCCCCGCATTCTAGCCCGGCCACGGACACTCAAGCGGAGCCGCCATCCAACGTATCGAAACCGAAACCGAAAACTTCGGTTTCTACAACACCCAAGATGGCCGACGTCCAGGCAAACTCGAAACCGAAACCAGCGGATTCGACAACACCTAAAATGGCCGACGTCCAGCAGAAAACTAAACTGAAACTAACGGACTCGACAACATCTAAGATGGCCGACGTCCCACAAAAAATATCAAAGCCTGCTCCTTCATCGACTCCGTCCACCTCCGGTCCACAGAAGTCGAAGAAGGTTATCGAGCCAACAGCGCCGCAGAAGGTGCACAAGGACTCTTCCTCCAAGAAGGCCGTCCGTCAAGAGTCGGCCTCTGTTGCTCCGGCACGGACGTCGAAGTCTGTTCACACGCCTTCAGACGCTCCTACGGCGCCGTCAACTAAACGCCCCGTCGAACATAAATCGACTACAGGCCACGACCCGAAGGCCGCAGCCACTACGCATCGGCACAAAGATGTCGGAAATGCAGCATCGGCATCGGCGCCAAAGCCTACAACGGAGCCGCGCCACGTTGCAGCTGAAGAATCGTCGACGCAAATACCGTCGACACCGAGGGACTCCGACGCCACCGGACACCGAACGTCGGCTTCGACACCCTCCGCCTCCTTCACTAAACAAGTCACCGATTCCCTGAAAAGGATTCGAGACAAGACTTTGTCGGCGGCTCCCACGCCATCGGCTCCGAAAGAGGTTGACACTCCTCAAAAGTCATCAACCAAGCTTATTTACACTCTTCCACCAAAGGTGCCACCAAAGGCATTTGCACCTAAATCGGTGCCAAAGACTTCGGCTCCTTCGACGCTTCAAGCCTCGGAACAAGACTCTGAGCATTACATCAATGCCCAAACAGGGAATCTGACCCTTTACAAAAGGAAGATCACTTCCCAACCACTGGAATCCTATATTATTCCACTGAAGAAAAAGAAGCCAGCACAGGACATTCCTGCCCTTATTGAGCCTATCCTACCACCACCCAGAAGAAGTCCATCACCTTCCCCAAACCAATCAGGGGGAGAGGATGATGAGGAAGACGACCAATACAATTTCCCAGTGGACAATGACCCTGATGTTCAGCAGGACACATATGACGACACTGGGGACCAAGGTAGCCAGCAGGTGGTACAAGATCCACAAGGTTTTGGGCCACGTACATCTCCAACGGAGGATTCTGTAGCATTTAATGCTTTAATCGAACGGGCAGCGGGAAATCATAATGTGGACATGCATGCTGACCCGGTGGAGGAAGATTTCCTGTTTGACACTTTCTCTGTCTCAGAAAGAACAGTAAAAATTCTTCCTATGCTCAAAGGTGTCCTTAAACATGCCCCAGAGATCTTTAAGGAACCAACCAGGGCAAGAGTGGTGAACCCACGTATCGAGAAAAAATACAGGCCAGCACCTGGAGATCCTGCATATATTAGAGGACAGTTGCCTCTAGACTCGTTGGTGGTCGCCAATGCCCGCAAAAGGGCAAACTCCCAAACTACGGGTGAAGCTCCTCCCCCTGACAAGGAGTCGAAAGTGCTTGAGGCATCTGGCAAAAGGGTGGCTGCGCAGGCTGCCAATGTATGGCGTATAGCGAACACACAGGCACTGTTGTCGCGTTACGATAGGGCGCATTACTACACCCTAGAACAGCTCCTTCAACATCTACCTGATGAGTATAAAGAAGCAGCAGAAATGCTCATACAAGAGGGAAAGCTTATATCAAACGCTGCAATAAAATGTGCACTTGATGTGGCTGACACAGCGGCTAGGGGAATTAACACTAGCGTCATGCTGAGGCGACAAGCTTGGCTTCGTATATCTGGATTTAAGCCTGACATCCAAACTACTATCCTCAACCAGCCCGTCAATCCTGACAGACTGTTTGGCCCAGATGTAGACACCACACTTGAGAAGATTAAGAAAGACAACGAGACTGCTAAGTCCCTGGGGGCACTTCAGTCACAACAGTTCAGGGGCGGCACTTTTCGTCGCTCAGGAGCACGTGGTGTTACCAGAGGACACTTGGGTCAACAATCACAATTTTCAAAGGGAACTGCACAATCCTCCTACCCCAAGCAGGATAGAGGAGGATACAGAGGTAACCGTGCCAAGGGCAGGGGCAGAGGAAACAACAACTCACGTTCCTCTGCCTCCAATAAACAGTGACTCTCTGTCACTGCCCCCCGACCATCCAACACCTGTCGGGGGGGGGGAGACTCCAGCAGTTCCTGCCAGTCTGGACATCCATCACTACAGACAGGTGGGTGCGAAAACTTATCCAATACGGTTACTGTTTGGAGTTAACGTCCACTCCTCCCAACATTCCCCCAAGGCACCGTCCTATGTCGGCAGAGCACTTGCACTTATTGCAGCAGGAAGTCTTGGTGATGCTGCAAAAAGGTGCAATCGAGCTCGTACCAGTGGAAGAGGAAGGCACAGGAGTCTATTCCCTGTGCTTCCTCATCCCAAACAAGCATTGGAAATGCAATAGGTCTCGCATCATTAGAGTTAGTGCTTTTAGAATTGTTTATGGGTTTTTGTTGTAAATCTTTAGCATTTTTGTTTCCTGTAGCCAATGGTAAAGAATTACAAATAAAAAAAGCCATAAACATTCCAAAATGTTTGTCTTTTTTTATTTTATTTTTTTAAATGAAGTGTATGCTTGTTTGTGTGTGATGTGTTGTGTTATTGAACCCAAAATATAACTCGCTGAGAGGTAGCCCAAAACTGGTCGTGTGGCACAGCATATAATGCACAGTATTTTAGGTCACGTGTAAGCCAAACATATAATTACTTACGTCATTACTAGTTACAATTTGTGGGTCGCACCTTTTTCAGAGCAACCCTCACACACATTTTTCAGCCCACCTGAAGGGTTCGTACTAAGAATTTCCAACCAGAGCTTCATTCGGAAACTTTTAAAATGTTGAGAGTAGAACGGAGGAAAGGACACAGTAGAACAGTCTGAATCATGCACACTCGCTCATTCTATATATATTTGTTGTTTGTGCTTCAGTCAGCCTTTCTGATATTGGCACGGGTTGCCCTGCTGTGAGGTTATGGGCATAGCACCGGTAGAATTTCACTTTTAATTTTAAGGAAACCTAGATTTGTAAGAAATTGCCCCGGTGCGGTTGCTAAGGTGATGGCAGTTGTAGGAGAGTAGGGTCTGCAATCCTATGATCACCCAGATTTTTGCTTTTTGCTGCACTGGTTTACGACTTTCCCTGGCTGTGGGCCTGCTAATCAGACCCACAGCCTAGCTGTTCTCTCTATCCAAATTGTACTCAGGTACTGAATTGGCCCTGGGCCCTCTCCAAGTCCCTGTACCCAGGGCTGAGGTGCACCCAGAAGTCTCCCAGGGGCTGAAGCATGTATTGTGCCACCCCTGGATTGACTAACTAAAACTGACACAACTGGCTGCACGACAGCTGGGGCAAGGTGGTGTACTCACCCTTTGCTTTAGATATAGTATACCTATATCTAACCCTAAAATGGACACACAGATCTCCTATCAGTCACTCCTATGGCAGGCCTTAACAATCCTGAAGGCAGAGTGCTTGGAATCGTGTGAGATGGTGCTCTGGCATGAGCTGAGCCTGTCTGCGGCTTTCGGGATCCATCCCTTAGCCGTTTCCATGATATCGCATACCATATACTCTTAAGTGCATTATAATCCTCGCGGTTATGTGCCAACTCTGGTATCGCTTTATCAAAACATGTCGAGTAAGGTGTCATACGAATTGGAATACTAACCCCTCGCCAATTCTGGCGACGGGGTTAGCATTCCACCCTTCTAGAGGGACACGACATGCATGTAACCTATAACCCGGTTAAAAGTCAGACAGAGCCTTAGCATCCACAAAATGGATGCTGCCACCGAGACACAAGTCTGCCCTCCTGCTGCTGGGAGTCCTCCCAGAGCAGGAGATAAGGACAAAGGGTTTCCTGCCAGGGGCGGTGCCAGCACCGTCCCAGACAGGGTTTTGTGTATTGTAGGTAGGCAGGGCTTTAGAGGAAGGTGACTGCACGTGGCACCCCGGTGCTCACTGTGCATAGGCTGGCTGGAACCAGTTCCAGGGGCACTCCAGCCCCTGGCCTGGGGAAAAGCCCGCCAAGGAAGTGGGTGTAACCACCCCCCTCCTGGTCCCACCCATAGGGCAGGACCTAGTCGCGTGCCAGCCCCCTTTTCCCAGATAAAGGTAGAGACTGGCCCCCTTCCAAATCAGATCATCTTTGAATCCTGAAACTACTTTCTGCGAAAGGAACTCAAGACTTCTTCCTAAGATTTCTCCCTTGTGACTAAGGAGTAGTCACCCTGCATCCGCAGGCACCATCTAAGAACACTGCGGTCTGCTGCAAGTCCTTCCTCCGGAATCTGACTGCCCAGCTCGACGAGAACCGGCTTCCCTGGCACCTCTGACCTCTACCCACCTCTACAGCCCAGCTGAGAACCGTGGGTGCGACGAGACCTCAAGGGACCGGCCATCTGCAAGACTGCACGACTTCTTTCCAGCAAGCCCGCCGAGTGAATTCCTGGTGAGTGCTTTGGGGTCCGAGAAGCCCCCACCCTGAGCAGCTCCAGCACCGAAGAGCAGCCCCCCAGCATCTCCACGATCTGCGTGGGGCCCTTCTGCTTTTTGCTGCTCACCGCGTTGTTTGGCTACTAGCCCGCTGGCTTGTGGCCTTCCTGACGACGCCCGACGACATTTCTGCTGCTGGTCTGGTTGCTCCAGAATGGCCCTTGCTTCCCTCCATCGGAGAAGTACCCTGGACCCTCCTGGTCCACTCAAGACGCCATTTTAGGTCCACCGCGTGGGCCTTGCATTTGCCAAGACTTGTTGCCCCATCCTGGGTCCAGCGACGTCGACAGCAAGAACCTTCGTGGGACAGCTCGCACCTCCATCCTGGTCGCCGACAACGCCTCCTGGTCCGAGAGACTGCAGAGCCCAGCAGCGCCCACTCACCTGACTGCGGTGACTTCGCCCGGTGCCATCCTGGTGCCCACTTAATCACTGGCTAGTGATTCAAGAACTTGGTCCCCTCTGCTTTCAGGTTTTCTTCTTCCTTGATCCAGGCTTGGATCCATCGAACTTTTCTTCACTGGTCGCCTGCCAGCAACTTCTTCCCTCCAGGCTCCTGGTCCGGCAACGAGATCCCCGACGTCTTTTCAGACCTATGCAGCTGCAGCCCCTGGGCTAGGTAACTTCGGCACTTCGGTGTCCCAGCATAGCCTCACTATCCTAGGGTCAGGATCCACTGTCGTTTTCTTCCTACCAGGTCGGGTTCGCCCGTGAACACTAACTTTGCCTTTACTAGCCTCCATAGACTTTGTCCCGCATCCCGCGTGAGAGTGCACACTCTGCACCCGAGTCCCCTGGGTCTCCTAGTAGTAATCTAACGATTCCCTAGTCCAGTCCTAGCGATTCCAAAGCCTATTAGAACTGTTACTTACCTGCTAGTAATTCGCATTCCACTTTTAAAGTATATGGTTTTTCGTGCCCCTCGGGCATTTGTGTATAACGTGCTAACTTAAGTATTTTCGTAAGAGTTTTGTTGTGTGCCTAGCACCCTGTCCTCATAAAGAGTACAGGGTTGTTGTGATTCTAATAAATACACTGTTTATTTTCATAACACTTGTGTGGTGTCCTTTCACTGGGTGTTCAAGGGGTAATGTGATGGTAAAACAGCTGGCTTAACACGCCCTCTAGAGTCTTAGCCTTAGACTGCTCGTATCCATGCTACTAGGATAGCTGGTCTATAAGGTTGACTTACAACCAATCATCAATAAGGGTTGTTTGGACTGATATATAGTGATCACTAGAATAGTGAGCACTGCACATCAGGCCAACTTCTCACATTGGTGGCAGCGGTGGGATTTGAGCTTGCTGTTGTTTTACCACACATGCCCTAAGAATATCTTGTGAAAGATCACATAAGTACTAAAGGTACATATAACTTAGCTTAGAATACTCTGAGTTCTACTGAACCAGCTGTTGTAGCTCCTAGGGCCTAGCACACCCTAAACTACAACTCTAGCAAGGGATCAGTAGGCAAACATATAGTGTAGGTAAGTGCACCACTTACACCTCACTAGAAAAGCATGTCTACCCAGGGAGAATCTACTGAGACTCCCCTGGTCAGTGTTGACCCTCCACAGGTCACTTCAAGATATGCAGCTCTCAGTTTCCAGGAGATGAGACAAATCTGTGTCTCCAGAAAACTGAAGCAGGGGTCTAACCCCACCACTCCCTTTCTGATAGGTCTCTTAGAGACATATGATGCCAGAAAGCTTTCTCAGTTACATGAGAATATGCCAGCCTTAGAGGGAACCTCTGGGGATCCAGACCTCCACAACACTGATTCAGCAGTTGAGGAGGAGGATCAGGAGGTACTCTCTGGGGATGAGGTAGACAAGGGTCTTGAGGTAGTCAGAAGGCTAACTAGGACCAACTTAGACTTACTTGGGCTAGGATCTGGGGGCCCCCCAGTACTAACCCGAAGTGGGCCTAACCTTGGAGTTAGGAGAGATAGATCTCTTTCTAGGGACTCCAATAGATCTCTGCACTCTAATGCCTCTTCTCAGGGGAGAAGGAATCCTCCACAGAGGAGATTTACTTCCCCTCAGAGAAAGGAGCATGAAGCTAGGATGAGACAAGCTGAACTGAGGATTGAAAGGGAAGAAATTGCCCTGGCCAAAGAGAAGCTTGCCCTGGCAAGAGAGCAGCAGATGAGTGGGCTAGCTCCCACTGGTGGCAGCAATCTCCCAAGAGATAAAGAGAAGGGTTTAGATACTAAACACCTGACTAAAATAGTGCCCCCCTTTAAGCAAGGGGATGACATCCAGAAATGGATGGCTGCTCTGGAGAGGGCCTGCACTGTGCAGGGCATTCCCCAGAGTCAGTGGGCAGCTATACTGTGGCTCTCCTTTGATGGTAAAGGTAGAGATAAGCTCCTCACTACAAGAGTGGAGGATGCTAACAATTACCAGGTCCTGAAGAATACACTGGTCGATGGGTTTGGTTTAACCACTGAGCAGTACAGGTTGCTGTTCAGAGACACCCAGAAAACTCAGTCTCAGGACTGGTCTGATTTTGTGGATTGTGCCACTAAGGCTTTGGAGGGCTGGTTGCTGGGTAGCAAGGTTACAGATTACACCGGATTGTATAATCTAATGATGAGAGAACAAATTTTGAACAATTGTCAGAACCAGTTGCTGCACCAGCACCTTGTTGATTCAGATCTGACCTCTCCCCAAGAATTGGGAAAGAAGGCAGACAAATGGGTCAGGACAAGGATCAAGCAGAACCAGAACCAGAACCAGGGTGGTCAGAAGAAAGCAGACCAGAAGGGTAATGTTAAGAATGAGCAAAATGACCAGAAGTCTTCACCAGGTCCCCAACAAACCAAAGAGGGTGGGGGTCAGGCTTCCCAGAAGAAGAAGACTCAAGAAGGCCAGTCAAAAAGGTGGTGCCAGTACTGCAAAAGTAAATCTCACTGGTTTAGTGAGTGCACCAAAAGAGGAGGAGGACAAACTCCTGCCACTACAGCTCCTAAAGCAACTGCACCCCCTAGTACAGTCAGTAGTGGTAGTGTCACTCCCAAGGCATTAGTTGGGTTAACCTTGGGTACTGAGGGGTCTGACAACTTAGTTGGCACACTCACTCAGGCTGTCCTTGTCTGTACAGGGGATATGGATATGTCCCCTGAAATAAGTCCCAATACTTTGGGCAAATACAGGCAGACACCTTTGATTAATGGCAAGATGGCTCAGGCCTATAGGGACACTTGTGCCAGTGTCACCATGGTGACACCTAACTTTGTGGACCCTGGACAGATCATGCCAGGTACTGATTTCCTGGTGACCAATGCCAGCAATGTCACTACTAGTCATAGTGTGGCAATTGTGGCTTTCTCCTGGGGTGGAGTGAAGGGACAAAAGAAAGTTGTAGTCAGTTCAGACCTCCCAGTTGATTGTTTGTTGGGCAATGATTTGGAGTCATCACAATGGTCAGAAGTGGAGCAGAGGACTCACATGGAGATGTTAGGCTTGCCAGCACATGTGCTTGCTGTGACTAGGTCACAGGCCAGGAGATGCCCCACTGAACAGGTGCTGGATCCTGAAACTATGGACCAGACACCTTCCAAGAAGAAGAGCAGTAAGGGTAAGGCTTTGCCTTCCCCCTTGCCCCAGGTTGAGGATCAGGTCTCTGAGGAGGCTGATCTAGAAGAGCTGAAGGAGACTGAGCCTAAAGAGCTTGAACTTGATCAAGTTGAGTTTCTGGGCTCAGGGGGACCCTCCAGAGCAGACCTGGGGAAGGAACAGTTGAGCTGCCCTTCCCTTGAACCCCTCAGACAGCAGGCTGCTGCTGAGGCTGCAGGGAATGCCACAGGTGCCCACAGGGTATACTGGGAAGATGGACTCCTGTACTCTGAGTCAAGAGACCCCAAGCCTGGTGCAACCAGGAGGCTGGTCATCCCCTTGTCTCTGAGAGGTTTCCTTCTCACCTTGGCCCATGAGATTCCCCTTGCAGGTCATTTAGGTCAGACAAAGACTTGGGACAGGCTTGTCTCACACTTTCACTGGCCCCATATGAATGAGAATACCAAGGAGTTTTGTCGCTCATGTGTCACTTGCCAAGCCAGTGGTAAGTCAGGTGGCACAACAAAGGCCCCCCTCATACCACTACCTGTGGTGGGGGTTCCCTTTGAAAGAGTGGGGATTGACATTGTTGGTCCAATGGAACCCCAGACAGCATCAGGACACAAGTTTATACTGGTGGTGGTGGACCATGCCACCAGGTATCCTGAGGCTATTCCCCTTAGGACCACTACAGCCCCTGTAGTGGCAAGAGCCCTAGTTGGAGTGTTCTCCAGAGTGGGTTTCCCTAAGGAGGTCGTTTCTGACAGAGGTACAAACTTCATGTCAGGATATCTGACTGCCATGTGGAAAGAGTGTGGTGTGAACTACAAGTTCACCACACCCTATCATCCACAATGCAATGGGCTTGTTGAGAGATTCAACAGGACCCTGAAAGGGATGATTCATGGACTACCTGAAACTCTTAGGAGAAGATGGGATGTCCTGATCCCCTGCCTCTTGTTTGCTTACAGAGAGGTCCCACAGAAGGGGGTTGGCTACAGCCCTTTTGAGCTTCTGTATGGGCATCCTGTAAGAGGACCCCTGTGTTTGGTGAAGGAAGGATGGGAGAGACCTCTCAAAAAGCCTGCAACCAACATAGTGGACTATGTACTTGGTCTCCGCTCCAGGATGGCTGAGTATATGGAGAAGGCATCTAAAAACCTTGAGGCCAGCCAGGAACTTCAAAAAGCTTGGCATGACCAAAAGGCTGTACTGACTGTGTACCAGCCAGGACAGAAGGTGTGGGTGCTGGAGCCAGTGGCCCCAGCAGCTCTGAAAGACAAATGGTCTGGGCCCCACACCATCATTGAGCAAAAGGGAGAGGTTACCTACTTGGTGGACCTTGGAACTCCCAGGAGCCCTCTCAGAGTGCTCCATGTTAACAGGCTCAAGGCATATGTTGACAGGAAGGACATGAGCTTGCTCATGGCCACAGATGAGGGACAGGAGGAAGAGAGTGACCCTCTCCCAGACCTGCTCACTCAGAATCCTGATGATGGATCAGTTGATGGTGTTGTCTTTTGTGGCAGCCTCACTGAACATCAGCAACAGGATTGCAGGCAAGTCTTGCAATCCTTCAGACATATGTTCTCTCTGACACCCAGCCAAACTGATTGGTGTACCCATGATGTTGACACTGGAGACAGTCTGCCTGTCAAGAGTAAAATCTACAGACAGCCTGATCATGTTAGAGACTGCATCAAAACTGAAGTGCAGAAAATGTTGGAGCTGGGAGTCATTGAGCCCTCAGATAGCCCTTGGGCTAGCCCAGTAGTTCTAGTGCCAAAGCCTCACACCCAGGGTGGTAAGAGAGAGATGAGGTTTTGCGTAGACTACAGAGGCCTCAATGCAGTCACTAAGACTGATGCCCACCCAATACCAAGAGCAGATGAGCTTATAGATAGATTGGCTTCTGCCAACTTCTTAAGCACATTTGATTTGACAGCTGGGTATTGGCAAATCAGGTTAGCTGAGGAAGCCAAACCTAAGACAGCATTTTCTACCCCTGGAGGGCATTATCAATTTGTGGTAATGCCCTTTGGACTGAAAAATGCACCTGCCACCTTCCAAAGGTTGGTGAATCAAGTCCTCACTGGGCTGGATGACTTCTGTGCAGCTTATCTTGACGATATTGCTGTCTTTAGCTCCACCTGGGAGGATCACCTGGTCCACCTGAGGAAAGTGTTAGAGGCCCTGCAAAAGGCAGGCCTCACTATCAAGGCCACAAAGTGCCAGATAGGGCAGTCACAGGTTGTATACCTGGGCCACCTTGTAGGTGGAGGCCAGGTTCAGCCACTGGAGAGTAAGATACAGGCCATCAAGGACTGGACTCCTCCAATCACCCAGACTCAGGTTCGAGCTTTCTTGGGCCTGACTGGGTACTATAGGAAGTTTGTCAGAAATTATGGGTCCATAGTGACCCCCCTTAATGACCTGACAAGCAAAAAGATGCCAAAGAAAGTTCAGTGGACAGCAAGCTGTCAGAAAGCATTCAATGACCTAAAGCAGGCCATGTGCACAGCACCTATCCTCAAGAGTCCAGATTACTCCAAGCCATTCATTGTCCAAACAGATGCTTCTGAGTTGGGTGTGGGAGCTGTTCTGTCTCAACTGAATTTTGATGGTAATGATCAGCCTATTGCTTTCATTAGTAGAAGGTTGACACCCAGAGAGAAAAATTGGTCAGCTATTGAGAGGGAGGCCTTTGCTGTGGTCTGGGCCCTGAAGAAGCTGAGGGCCTACTTGTTTGGCACTCACTTCACCATTCAGACAGACCATAAGCCCCTCTTGTGGCTAAATCAGATGAAGGGTGAAAACCCCAAACTGCTTAGGTGGTCCATTTCCCTACAGGGGATGGATTTTACAGTGGAGCATAGACCTGGGACTGATCACAGCAATGCTGATGGGCTCTCCAGGTATTTCCACTTAGAGCAAGAAGACTCACCTGGTCAAGGTTAGTTTATTGTCCCAAAGTTTGGGGGGGGGGTCATGTAGGAGAGTAGGGTCTGCAATCCTATGATCACCCAGATTTTTGCTTTTTGCTGCACTGGTTTACGACTTTCCCTGGCTGTGGGCCTGCTAATCAGACCCACAGCCTAGCTGTTCTCTCTATCCAAATTGTACTCAGGTACTGAATTGGCCCTGGGCCCTCTCCAAGTCCCTGTACCCAGGGCTGAGGTGCACCCAGAAGTCTCCCAGGGGCTGAAGCATGTATTGTGCCACCCCTGGATTGACTAACTAAAACTGACACAACTGGCTGCACGACAGCTGGGGCAAGGTGGTGTACTCACCCTTTGCTTTAGATATAGTATACCTATATCTAACCCTAAAATGGACACACAGATCTCCTATCAGTCACTCCTATGGCAGGCCTTAACAATCCTGAAGGCAGAGTGCTTGGAATCGTGTGAGATGGTGCTCTGGCATGAGCTGAGCCTGTCTGCGGCTTTCGGGATCCATCCCTTAGCCGTTTCCATGATATCGCATACCATATACTCTTAAGTGCATTATAATCCTCGCGGTTATGTGCCAACTCTGGTATCGCTTTATCAAAACATGTCGAGTAAGGTGTCATACGAATTGGAATACTAACCCCTCGCCAATTCTGGCGACGGGGTTAGCATTCCACCCTTCTAGAGGGACACGACATGCATGTAACCTATAACCCGGTTAAAAGTCAGACAGAGCCTTAGCATCCACAAAATGGATGCTGCCACCGAGACACAAGTCTGCCCTCCTGCTGCTGGGAGTCCTCCCAGAGCAGGAGATAAGGACAAAGGGTTTCCTGCCAGGGGCGGTGCCAGCACCGTCCCAGACAGGGTTTTGTGTATTGTAGGTAGGCAGGGCTTTAGAGGAAGGTGACTGCACGTGGCACCCCGGTGCTCACTGTGCATAGGCTGGCTGGAACCAGTTCCAGGGGCACTCCAGCCCCTGGCCTGGGGAAAAGCCCGCCAAGGAAGTGGGTGTAACCACCCCCCTCCTGGTCCCACCCATAGGGCAGGACCTAGTCGCGTGCCAGCCCCCTTTTCCCAGATAAAGGTAGAGACTGGCCCCCTTCCAAATCAGATCATCTTTGAATCCTGAAACTACTTTCTGCGAAAGGAACTCAAGACTTCTTCCTAAGATTTCTCCCTTGTGACTAAGGAGTAGTCACCCTGCATCCGCAGGCACCATCTAAGAACACTGCGGTCTGCTGCAAGTCCTTCCTCCGGAATCTGACTGCCCAGCTCGACGAGAACCGGCTTCCCTGGCACCTCTGACCTCTACCCACCTCTACAGCCCAGCTGAGAACCGTGGGTGCGACGAGACCTCAAGGGACCGGCCATCTGCAAGACTGCACGACTTCTTTCCAGCAAGCCCGCCGAGTGAATTCCTGGTGAGTGCTTTGGGGTCCGAGAAGCCCCCACCCTGAGCAGCTCCAGCACCGAAGAGCAGCCCCCCAGCATCTCCACGATCTGCGTGGGGCCCTTCTGCTTTTTGCTGCTCACCGCGTTGTTTGGCTACTAGCCCGCTGGCTTGTGGCCTTCCTGACGACGCCCGACGACATTTCTGCTGCTGGTCTGGTTGCTCCAGACTGGCCCTTGCTTCCCTCCATCGGAGAAGTACCCTGGACCCTCCTGGTCCACTCAAGACGCCATTTTAGGTCCACCGCGTGGGCCTTGCATTTGCCAAGACTTGTTGCCCCATCCTGGGTCCAGCGACGTCGACAGCAAGAACCTTCGTGGGACAGCTCGCACCTCCATCCTGGTCGCCGACAACGCCTCCTGGTCCGAGAGACTGCAGAGCCCAGCAGCGCCCACTCACCTGACTGCGGTGACTTCGCCCGGTGCCATCCTGGTGCCCACTTAATCACTGGCTAGTGATTCAAGAACTTGGTCCCCTCTGCTTTCAGGTTTTCTTCTTCCTTGATCCAGGCTTGGATCCATCGAACTTTTCTTCACTGGTCGCCTGCCAGCAACTTCTTCCCTCCAGGCTCCTGGTCCGGCAACGAGATCCCCGACGTCTTTTCAGACCTATGCAGCTGCAGCCCCTGGGCTAGGTAACTTCGGCACTTCGGTGTCCCAGCATAGCCTCACTATCCTAGGGTCAGGATCCACTGTCGTTTTCTTCCTACCAGGTCGGGTTCGCCCGTGAACACTAACTTTGCCTTTACTAGCCTCCATAGACTTTGTCCCGCATCCCGCGTGAGAGTGCACACTCTGCACCCGAGTCCCCTGGGTCTCCTAGTAGTAATCTAACGATTCCCTAGTCCAGTCCTAGCGATTCCAAAGCCTATTAGAACTGTTACTTACCTGCTAGTAATTCGCATTCCACTTTTAAAGTATATGGTTTTTCGTGCCCCTCGGGCATTTGTGTATAACGTGCTAACTTAAGTATTTTCGTAAGAGTTTTGTTGTGTGCCTAGCACCCTGTCCTCATAAAGAGTACAGGGTTGTTGTGATTCTAATAAATACACTGTTTATTTTCATAACACTTGTGTGGTGTCCTTTCACTGGGTGTTCAAGGGGTAATGTGATGGTAAAACAGCTGGCTTAACACGCCCTCTAGAGTCTTAGCCTTAGACTGCTCGTATCCATGCTACTAGGATAGCTGGTCTATAAGGTTGACTTACAACCAATCATCAATAAGGGTTGTTTGGACTGATATATAGTGATCACTAGAATAGTGAGCACTGCACATCAGGCCAACTTCTCACAGCAGTGTTCTTTTGTTTTTTAACGCACTAGGAGGGGGGAGGAGAGTGCAACCAAGAAGTGAGGGGGCGGAGCTGGGGGAGGCTGTGAGAGAGAGAGTGGGGAGGAGAGTAGGAGGAGGAGGGGGGAGGAGAGTAGGAGGAGGAGGGGGCCCAAAAGAGACAAGACGGAGGGAAGTCAGAGAAGGGGAGGGGGGAGGAGAAATGCGACACGGCGGGCTTTTATTTTTTTATTTTAAATGAAGTGTATGCTTGTTTGTGTGTGATGTGTTATTGAACGCAAATATAACTCGCTGAGAGGTAGCCCAAAACTGGTTTGACCTCTGACCCTATGCATCGATAACACCTTTCTGTCCCCCATATTGCATTCGTTGTTATGTCATAACAATGTCATTCTAAGTTATGTTTCCCAAGGTCCTTTGCTGGGTTATATGTGTGACGCAAGATCACACCAACTCTGTGCCTTACTGCGCTATTCACAATAAAATACATCCAATTAAAGCAGAGATGGCGGTAAGGATGCCTGCGTGACCTGTTCAACTTAATTAGTGGCCCCTTCAAAATCTGTAGCTTGAGGGTGGTGTAGGCGTGCGTTTGGTGCGCTTTTGTAAGAGGGGGTGGCCAAAACACGTCAAGAAAAAAAACACAGCCAGCAGCAGTGAAATAATGGAACACTCAGTGTAAAATGAGGTAAGCATGCCCACGCCTCCTGGGCAGGAGTAAAGCATGCATTCTCCCCTTCCAAGGGCTGTAATTAACCCCCCACCACCTGCCGCGCAGCTCAGTAAACAGCAATTAAGATAATCTCATCTTCCTGATTTAAACACCGGGCGCCGCTTGGTAACCGACGGCTGGCACGGGGCGTGCCTGGGATCCGTGCCAGTTCTCGCCGTGTGCACGACGGATCAGTGGCATGAGGGGGCGTGGAAGGACTGTGCGACAGAAGTGTGACCCGAGCTGGCCGAGTTGCGTGTGAGGACGTCTGTGAAACAAAGAGCATTGCACAGAAACGGAAATGACGACATGGAATGTTTTGCTTTGAGCGCACAAGACTACGTTCAATAACTAACAGTAACCCATAACACTGGACTAACCTTGGGTTCTGGAGCTGCGTGCTGGCCAGCGTAAAGTGCCTCGACGCCTCACTAGGGGTAGTAAGCACTACATAAATACAATTACAATTTACTATGTAAGAGATCCAGCGTGCAATGGCTGCGAGGATCTGACACGAGGAGAATGCAATGAGAAATTGCCCCGGTGCGGTTGCTAAGGTGATGGCAGTGTTCTTTTGTTTTTTAACGCACTAGGAGGGGGGAGGAGAGTAGGAGGAGGAGGAGGGGGGAGGAGAGTAGGGGAGGCACGGCCTAGCGGCCGTGCAACCAAGAAGTGAGGGGGCGGAGCTGGGGGAGGCTGTGAGAGAGAGAGTGGGGAGGAGAGTAGGAGGAGGAGGGGGGAGGAGAGTAGGAGGAGGAGGGGGCCCAAAAGAGACAAGACGGAGGGAAGGCAGAGAAGGGGAGGGGGGAGGAGAAATGCGACACGGCGGGCAGGGGAGGGGGCGGAGCGGGGAGAGGGTGTGAAAGCAGCAGGGGCAGGCAGGCGGCTGGGGGCATGTGCACGCGCTTTTAAGCGCATGCGCATTGAGCTTGAATTTCACGGGCACTGCAAGGAATCGCCACGATTCCTTGCAAGTTGGTTAAAGGCTGTTTAAGCCCCCATAGTCTCGCAAGCTCGATGCGCATGCGCATCGACAGGCGAGACCTAAAAAGGACGGATCCCTCAGACCTATTCTGGATCTACGCCCCCTCAACATGTACATACTGTCAGAACATTTTCACATGCTGACACTGCAACAAATTCTACCCCTGCTAAATCAAGGGGACTTCCTAGCAACCTTAGACCTCAAGGATGCTTATTTCCACATCCCACTCCACCCATCCCACAGACGGTACCTCCGGTTCACCATTCAAAACAGGCACTATCAGTTCAAAGTCCTACCCTTCGGGGTAACTACTGCCCCCAGAGTGTTTACAAAGTGTCTGGCGACAGTGGCGGCGCACCTCAGAAGGCAGAACATACACGTCTACCCGTACCTAGACGACTGGCTTGTTCAAGCAAAGTCGGAACAACATTGCGCCGCGGACATGTCCCACACTATTCAACTCCTGCACAGTCTGGGGTTCTCGCTCAACTACCCAAAGTCGCACCTTCAACCAGCCCATGTGCGGCAGTATCTGGGCGCGACAATAAACACCCTGACTGCTATGGCTCAGCCAAACCCAACCAGGATCAACAGCATTCAGTCACTGATCCAGAGGTTCAGACCGCAACACTCCCTGCCAGCGAGAGTGTTCATGCAGTTGATAGGCATGATGGCCTCCTGCATTTTCATAGTCCCGCACGCGAGGTTGCACATGCGTCCTCTCCAAGAATGCTTGGCGAATCAGTGGACACAGGCTCGGGGACAACTGACGGACCTAGTGTTGGTGACCGGTCGGGCATACAACTCTCTGCATTGGTAGAATCCACACAACCTTTGCAAGGGACGACCGTTCCAAGAGCCTGTGCCACAGATTATCCTGACAACGGACGCATCTCTCCAAGGGTGGGGAGCTCATGTGCTCCACTACACGGTGCAGGGACTGTGGTCCACACAACAACAGAAGTTGCACATCAACTACCTGGAATTGATGGCAATCTTCATGGCGATAAAGTCCTTCAAGGTACATTTGTGCAACAAAGTCGTGTTGATCCGGACGGACAACATGACAGCCATGTACTACATCCAAAAACAGGGAGGTACTCACTCACCACAGCTGTCTCGTCTGGCTCAGAGCATGTGGAAGTGGGCCATTCAGAGGAACATTTTCCTCATGGCGGAACACCTCCCCGGCAAGGACAATCAGATGGCGGATCTGCTCAGCAGATACAGCCATCAAATGCACGAGTGGGAGAAACATCCATCAGTACTCCACCCGTACTTTCAGCAGTGGGGTCATCCAGAGATAGACCTGTTTGCCACAAGGGAAAACGCAAAATGCCAAAGCTTTGCCGCCAGGTTCCCTCACCCGGAATCGCAGGGGAATGCGATATGGATGAACTGGTCAGGCAAATTTGCGTACGCTTTTCCCCCAGCGCCTCTCATTCCGCTGGTGGCAAAAAAGATAAAGCAACACTCGGTGACTCTCATCCTGGTTGCTCCAACATGGGCACGCCAACCATGGTACACCACGTTTCTGGAACTTTCCGTGGTACCGCATCAAAGGCTGCATCTCACACCCAGCCTCTTGACGCAGAACCATGGCGACATTCAGCATCCAGATCCGCAACAGCTCAATCTGGCGATCTGGCTCCTGAGGTCTTAGAATTTGGCTACCTCAACCTGCCTCCTGAATGCATGGCCATCATCCGGGAGGCACGGAAGCCCACGACCAGAGCTTGCTATGCTGCAAAATGGAAGCGATTTGTCATTTACTATACGAACAACAATATCAACCCGCTAGATGCATCCATTCCTAACATCATCTGCTATTTGTTACATCTTTACAAATGCAATCTAGCGTACGCTTCCATTCGGATCCATCTATCCGCCATAGCGGCTTATCTCCAGAATAGGCAGCACCTCTATGTTTTCAGGGTGCCTGCCATTAAAGCCTTCCTAGAGGGGCGGAAACGAGTCATTCCTCCTAGAACTCCACCAGCTCCTGTGTGGAACCTCAATGTGGTCCTCACTAGGCTGATGGGCCCACCTTTCGAGCCACTGCACTCATGCGACCTTCAGTTTCTAACGTGGAAGGTGGCTTTTCTCGTTGCTATCACGTCGCTCAGACGTGTTAGTGAGCTGCAAGCGCTCACTGTCCAAGAGCCATTCCTCCAAATACATTCTAACAGGGTGGTGCTCCGCACTAACCCCAAATTCCTTCCAAAGGTGGTGTCACAGTTTCATATCAACCAAACTATTGACCTGCCTGCATTTTTCCAAAACCCACAAACGGTAGCAGAAAGAATGCTTCATACATTAGACGTTAGGAGGGCGCTAATGTACTACATTGACAGAACACAACCCTTTAGGAAGACACAACAACTTTTTGTTGCCTTCTCCGCACAACACAAAGGCAACCCCATTTCCAAAGCAGGAATAGCCAGATGGATTGTTAAATGCATTCAAATCTGTTATCAAAAGGCTAAACGCACTTTAACAATACCCCCAAGAGCGCACTCCACACGCAAATTGGGGGCCTCCATGGCTTTCCTGGGGAACATTCCTTTAGAAGACATTTGTAGAGCAGCCACATGGTCTACACCACACACATTTACCAAGCATTACTGCGTAGATGTGCATTCCAAACAGCAAGCAGCTGTAGGACAGGCTGTTCTCAAGACACTTTTTCAAGCTTCTGCAGCTGGCACGGGCAACCGCCCTTAATGGAGGGACTGCTGTGTATTCTATGCACTAGATATGAATTTAGCAGCCCACATGCCTCGAACTGAATATGCTACTTACCAGTATGCATCTGTTCTTGGCATGTAGGGCTGCTAACATTCATATCGCCCGCCCTCCTCCCCGGTGCCCGTAGCGGCTGCAGACACTCTCTTGCATTCATCATTAGCATGGACATCCTTTACACTATTTCACTCCATCTCTGCCACAATGGCTAAAAACAATCTGGGGATGGAGCCGATGCCCATGCGCACTGTAGTCCAGGGGAGGAGCCACCTATCTCGTGATACTTCGAAGACTCTTCCAGGACAACAATGTGCAATCATCCGGACCCAACACTAGGCGGCGATCTATGCACTAGATATGCACTAGATATGAATGTTAGCAGCCCTACATGCCAAGAACAGATGCATACTGGTAAGTAGCATATTCATTCTTAATGGCATTACTGCACTTACAATGTCTAAGTATTGGCTTAGACAATGTAGGGTTACGGGGCTCATGAGCCTGTACCCTCACCACTGGTATAGTGTACCCAGCTAGAGGGGTGGCTGATCTATGTCAGGGCAGTGGGTTGTAGGCATGGCACACAGGTGGGAGCTGTTGTATCTGCCAGCTTCTTCCAGCTTAGAAAGATTAAAAAAATAGCACACTTGTTGTCAGATTCTGCACTGATTCAGGTGACTATCGCACTTGTTCTCTCCCGCTTAGACTTTTCAAACAGCCTCTTCTTAGGACTCCCAGCAGGTCTTTTGAGAAGACTACAACTGGTCCAGAACCAGGCGGCCAGACTTATCTGGAAACAACCAAAATGGCAATCTATTAGACCTGGCCTGGAAAAGCTACACTGGCTTCCGGTAGCTCAAAGAGTGGCCTTTAAAACCCGGATGCATCACCTTCAAAGCTCTACAGAACAAAGGCCCCAATTTTATCAGGGAGCTAGTGTCAAAATATGTCCCTTCACGGAACCTCCGTTCCGCTCGCAAGGCACTAGTAATTGTACCTCGGTTTAAAAGGAAACGACAGGGTGGCAGCTGCTTTCACCAACTAGCGGCCTCCCTCTGGAACTCCCTACCACTGTCGATCAGACAGAGCCAGGATCTCCTGATATTCAGACAGAACTTAAAGACCTGGCCTTTTAAACAGGCCTACCATTAGAGTATTATGTTGTGTTTATACTACCCTTTTAGATAGCGCCATGAAGCCCACGGGCGTACGAGCGCTTTAAAAATATATATTAACATAACATAACAACTCCTCACTTTGTTCTGCACCAAAACACGCAGCCTGCAATGGCAGTGTGCATGTGCAAAGGTACAGGGCATCTAAGGGTGGCACAATAAGTACTGCAGCCCTTAGAAGCCTTCCCTGGCCACAGTGCCCTTGGTACATGTGGTACCATTTAGCAGGGACTGACGTGGCCAAAAAGTGCCAATTTGTCTCGATGGAGTTTTGGGAAAGAACATTGGCCCTGGGTACCTGATTGTCAGGAACCCAGGGCACACTGTCAAATTACATCAATCGTTTGGCAAAGAGTCGGGTTGACCATGCAAAAAGAGGGCACTTTCTCGCACTCTGTAAGTATCTGTTCTTGGCATGTACTGCTGTAGATTTACATGCGCCTTCCCTCCTCCCCAGACTCCTAAGGTGGTTGCAGTTCTTATTATTCAAATTATATATACACTCTGTACTACACTTACTCCATTCTCACCCTTTTGCGGGGAAAAAAATCTAACAATGGAGTTGAATCCCATGCGCACTATTACCGAAAGGCGGCGTCACTTGACCTTGTGACTGGAAAAAGACTTTAAAGAAAAACAACTTGCAAACATCCTGGCTCAGTACTAGATGGCAGGAGTATGCAAAGCATGTGAATCTACAGCTGTTCGAGGCATGTGGGCTGCTAAATTCATATCTTAGCATTAGATCGCCGCCTAGTGTTGGGTCCGGATGATCGCACATTGTTGTCCTGGAAGAGTCTTCGAAGTATCCTGAGATAGGTGGCTCCTCCCCTGGACTACAGTGCGCATGGGCATCGGCTCCATCCCCAGATTGTTTTTTTCCGCCATTGGGTTCGGATGCGGTCTCGACTTCTCTCTGTCGGAACCGAGTAAAACTAACTTTTTAAGGCCAAAAGGCCTTGTATTTATAGCGTCGGTATTGTTTGCGCACAGTCTCGAGTTCTTCCGACTCTTGAAGTCGGATTCAGCGGAGTTTTTTCACTCTTCGGACATCGAGGCCTTCTCATCGCGACACGACCACGACTTTCCAGCATGGAGCGGAGTCCGTTTAAGTACTGTCCGCTCTGTGGGTCCAAGTACCCACATGTAGACCTGCACCCGGTCTGTAACAAATGCCTTTCACCGGACCATGACGACGGCAAGTGTAAGGCTTGCGCTCAATTCAGGTCGAAAAAGACTCTCAAGCTTCGGCGCGCGGTGCGCCTGGAGGCCAGACAAGCGGCCCCGGATCCAGAAAACATCTTCGGCGACCAGGAAGAAGATGAACAGGGTCATCATCTCCAAATATCCCCACCCGAAACGGAGGTCGAGGCGGATCCGGAAGACGACGACGGAGTCGTGGATCAAGGCCTTGAATACGTCGACGAGGTAGGGGACGTCGAAGAGATTTATGGGGCCGCGGCAGATAGCTCAGGGGACGAGCTATGCCCCGAAGGTTTCGAAGATCACGATCGGGTCACGGGATCGCCAGTTGGCCTTACCCAAGACCCCGTACCGCAAGCCACGGCCCCGCCTTCAGGCCCGGCCACGGACATACTTGCTGGGCAGGCCGGATCGAAACCGAAACCAACGGTATCGACTACGCCTAAAATGGCCGACCCGAAAACGGAACTGAAACTTAAGGACTCGAGCGTCCCTAAAATGGCGGCCGGCCAACAGAAAACTACTGCACCCGCCGCCGCATCGGCTCCGTCGACCTCCGGTCCACAGAAGTCGAAGAAGTCGGTCGATTCCACAGGGTCAAAATCGGCGCCAGAGGAGGGATCCTCTAAGAAGGGTGGTCGGCACGGATCAACCGCTGCGACACCGTCTAAGCACGCCAAGGCCAGCGGCACGGCTCCGGTTCCGACTGGGACTCCGTCCGTCGGTCGCGGAGTGGAGTCGGAGGCGACACAAGCACACGGATAGACGGCTGGCACATCTGCGCATCGATCCAAGGACTCTGGGTCGGCGGCAACTGCATCGGCGTCCAAGACTCCGAAAGGCCACCATGACGTCGGATCCGAGGGGAAGGTCAAGACATCCTCGTCAGCGCCAAAAGCCACTGTAAGTGAAGTGTCCCCCATCGCCGCTTCGCTGCAGAGAATCAGGGACAAGGCCGCTGCTACGTCGGCTCCGTTACCGTCGCCTCAGACGCCGAAGGACACTCCGGCAAAGCCTAAGAGTAAGCTTCTCTTCCTTCTGCCGCCCAAAGAGGCTCCGAAGGCCTTTTCGACTAAATCGACGCCAAAGAAGTCGGATTCTTCTACGGCGGGGGTACCTTCAGGTCGAGAACTCGAATCAGAGGACGATTCTGAGCATTTCATCGACGCCAACACTGGCAAATTAACCCTATACAAAAGGAGGATTACTTCTGAGCCTCTGGACTCCTATGTCATCCCACTAAAGAAAAAAAGGGTTCCTCAGGACGCTTCTGACCTCATAGAACCTATCCAGCCTCCTCCAAGAAGAAGCCCTACTCCCTCACCAGAACACTCTGAGGGTGAGGGATATGATGAGGAGGACCAATACACCTTCCCCATCAATGAACCAGATGCACATCCAGATGCATATGATGACATTGGTGACCAAGGCACCCAAAGTGTGGGGCAAGACCCACAGCCTTTCAGTGCACGTGCATCCCCAACAGAGGATTCTGCAGGTTTTCATGCACTCATTGAGAGGGCAGCTGCTAATCATGATGTGGACATGCATGCTGACCCAGTAGAAGAGGACTTTCTCTTTGACACTTTTTCAGTCTCTGAAAGAACTGAAACGCTACCTATGCTCAAGGGAGTCCTCAAGCATGCAGCTGACATCTTTAAAGAACCTACCAGAGCGAGAGTGGTCAATCCACGTATCGAGAAAAAGTACAGACCAGCACCTGCAGACCCTGCATACATTCGGGGACAGTTGCCACTAGACTCTCTTGTGGTCGCAAATGCCAGGAAACGGGCCAACTCCCAGACAACGGGCGAAGCTCCTCCCCCAGACAAGGAGTCCAAAGTGCTAGAGGCAGGGGGCAAAAGAGTGGCGGCACAAGCTGCAAACTTTTGGCGTATTGCAAATACACAAGCACTCTTAGCACGTTACGATAGGGCGCATTACGACACCCTAGAGCAGATTGTACAACACCTGCCTCCAAAGTTTCAAGAAGGCACCAAACTGCTTATTGAGGAAGGGAAACTGATCTCCAACGCAGCCATCAAGTGTGCACTTGACGCCGCAGACACAGCAGCTAGGGCGATCAACACTAGCGTCATGCTGAGACGACAAGCTTGGCTCCGCATATCAGGGTTTAAACCTGATATTCAGACAACCATACTTAATCAGCCAGTCAATCCTGATAGACTGTTTGGTCCAGATGTTGACACCACCCTCGAAAAGATAAAGAAGGACACGGAAACTGCTAAATCTATGGGGGCCCTACAATCACAACAGTTTCGTGGCAATAATTTTCGTCGCTCAGGTGCACGTGGAGTCACCAGAGGACAAATGGGTCAACAATCGCAGTTCTCAAGAGGTGGAGCACAATCCTCGTTCACAAAACAGAACAAGGGAGGTTACAGAAATAACAGCAACAGAGGTCGCGGCAGAGCAAACAACAACTCCCGCTCCTCTACCCCAAGCAAACAGTGACTCTGTCACTGCCCCCCGACCACTTAACACCTGTCGGGGGGAGACTGCAGCAGTTCCTGCCCGTCTGGAGAAACATCACCACGGACAGGTGGGTGCTACAACTTGTCCAGTACGGTTATTGTCTAGAGTTAAAGTCCACTCCACCCAACATTCCACCAAGGCAACGGCCTATGTCCGCAGAGCATTTGCACTTATTGCAGCAGGAAGTAGTGGCGATGCTGCAAAAAGGCGCAATCGAGCTCGTGCCGGTGGAGGAGGAAGGCACAGGGGTATATTCTCTGTACTTCCTTATTCCAAAGAAGGACGGATCTCTCAGACCCATTCTAGATCTACGTCCCCTCAACCTGTACATACTATCAGAACATTTCCATATGCTTACACTGCAACAGATTCTTCCCTTGTTAAACCAAGGGGACTTCTTAGCAACCTTAGATCTCAAGGATGCTTATTTCCACATTCCACTGCACCCGTCCCACAGGAAATACCTCAGGTTCACTATTCAAGGCAAGCATTACCAGTTCAAGGTCCTACCCTTCGGAGTCACCACAGCCCCAAGGGTGTTTACCAAGTGTCTGGCGACAGTAGCAGCGCACCTCAGGAGGCAGAACATCCATGTCTACCCCTACCTGGACGACTGGCTCGTTCAAGCCAAGTCGGAACGACAGTGCGCCGCGGACATGTCGACCACCATTCACCTCCTTCACAATCTAGGTTTCTCGTTGAACTACCCAAAGTCGCATCTTCAGCCGGCACATGTCCGGCAGTTTCTAGGTGCGACGATCAATACCCTGACGGCCATGGCTCAACCAAACCGAGTCAGGATAGACAGCATGCAGTCTCTAATCCAGAAGTTCAGACCACAACACTCACTTCCAGCGAGAGTGTTCATGCAGTTGATAGGCATGATGGCCTCCTGCATCTTCATAGTCCCTCACGCACGGTTACATATGCGCCCGCTCCAGGAGTGCTTAGCAAATCAGTGGACACAGGCTCAGGGACAATTGACAGACCTAGTGTTGGTTACCAGTCGGGCATACGACTCTCTGCATTGGTGGACTCCACACAACCTTTGCAAGGGCCGACTGTTCCAGGAGCCAGTGCCACAGATTATCCTGACAACGGACGCATCTCTCCAGGGATGGGGAGCTCATCTGCTCACTTACACAGTGCAGGGACTATGGACGACGCAACAACAGAGGATGCACATCAATTATCTGGAACTGATGGCAATCTTCATGGCGATCAAGTCCTTCATTGTACATCTGTACAACAAGGTAGTGTTAATCCGGACGGACAACATGACCGCGATGTACTACATTCAAAAGCAGGGAGGCACCCACTCGCCACATCTGGCTCAGAGCATGTGGAAGTGGGCCATTCAGAGGAACATTTTCCTCATGGCGGAACACCTCCCGGGAAAGGACAATCAGATGGCGGATCTGCTCAGCAGGTACAGCCATCAAATGCACGAGTGGGAGATACACCCATCTGTCCTCCACCCGTACTTCCAGCAGTGGGGTCATCCGGAGATAGACCTGTTTGCCACAAAAGAAAACGCAAAATGCCAACACTTTGCCGCCAGGTTACCTCACCCACAGTCGCAGGGGAATGCGATATGGATGAACTGGTCAGGCAGATTTGCGTACGCTTTTCCGCCAGCCCCTCTGATACCGCTGGTGGCAAGAAAGCTAAGGCAGCACGCGATGACTCTCATCCTAGTTGCTCCAACGTGGGCGCGCCAAGCATGGTACACCACGTTCCTCGAACTCTCAGTGGTGCTGCATCAAAGACTGCGCCTCACGCCCAGACTTTTGACGCAGAACCATGGAGAAATTCAGCATCCAGATCCGCAACAGCTCAACCTGGCGATCTGGCTCCTGAAGTCCTAGAGTTTGGATACCTTAACCTACCTCCGGAATGCATGGACATCATCAAGGAGGCAAGGAAGCCAACTACCAGAGCATGCTATGCTGCGAAATGGAAGCGTTTTGTCATTTACTGTACAGCCAATGAGACAACTGGGGCTGCGAGCTGCATTTGTTTTCTGAGAAATTGTGGTGTACTAATATTCATTTTAAACGGCGGAAAGCCTCTGTGTACTATTTTAAAACTTACTCATTTTATTGTTTCTAAATTTGGGGGACGTGCCTGCAGTTAAGGGGAATTATTTTCTGTTAGGCACACTGACACCGCTGACACTTCAAACTCCGCATTTCGGCATTGCCGCTCTCCTCCAATACCGGCGACGGTGGGCGCCATCTTGAGGGAGGCAGGGAGAGCGCTCTAGTCGCGCTATACTCCCGCCCCCCTGGAATATTTAACTCGAGTCTTCCCCGCGCTCGGTGCCCTACAGTAGCTCTCCCCAGTGAGACAACTGGGGCTGCGAGCTGCATTTGTTTTCTGAGAAATTGTGGTGTACTATTATTCATTTTAAACGGCGGAAAGCCTCTGTGTACTATTTTAAAACTTACTCATTTTATTGTTTCTAAATTTGGGGGACGTGCCTGCAGTTAAGGGGAATTATTTTCTGTTAGGCACACTGACACCGCTGACACTTCAAACTCCGCATTTCGGCATTGCCGCTCTCCTCCAATACCGGCGACGGTGGGCGCCATCTTGAGGGAGGCAGGGAGAGCGCTCTAGTCGCGCTATACTCCCGCCCCCCTGGAATATTTAACTCGAGTCTTCCCCGCGCTCGGTGCCCTACAGTAGCTCTCCCCAGTGAGACAACTGGGGCTGCGAGCTGCATTTGTTTTCTGAGAAATTGTGGTGTACTATTATTCATTTTAAACGGCGGAAAGCCTCTGTGTACTATTTTAAAACTTACTCATTTTATTGTTTCTAAATTTGGGGGACGTGCCTGCAGTTAAGGGGAATTATTTTCTGTTAGGCACACTGACACCGCTGACACTTCAAACTCCGCATTTCGGCATTGCCGCTCTCCTCCAATACCGGCGACGGTGGGCGCCATCTTGAGGGAGGCAGGGAGAGCGCTCTAGTCGCGCTATACTCCCGCCCCCCTGGAATATTTAACTCGAGTCTTCCCCGCGCTCGGTGCCCTACAGTAGCTCTCCCCAGTGAGACAACTGGGGCTGCGAGCTGCATTTGTTTTCTGAGAAATTGTGGTGTACTATTATTCATTTTAAACGGCGGAAAGCCTCTGTGTACTATTTTAAAACTTACTCATTTTATTGTTTCTAAATTTGGGGGACGTGCCTGCAGTTAAGGGGAATTATTTTCTGTTAGGCACACTGACACCGCTGACACTTCAAACTCCGCATTTCGGCATTGCCGCTCTCCTCCAATACCGGCGACGGTGGGCGCCATCTTGAGGGAGGCAGGGAGAGCGCTCTAGTCGCGCTATACTCCCACCCCCCTTTCTTACTATATTATGTGTAAGCCGGCCAGACGGCGCAGCGGGCTGGCGCAGCGGGCGCGCCGGACGCGCGCCGAAGCCGCGCCTAAGCCAAGCCCGTCTGCGCCCGTCCGCGACCGGATCGCGCTGGGCGCAGGGCACGCTGTCGGTCCAAAGCCCGTCATCAGGTATGACAACAATCATTTATTGTCCCTACGCCCTCCACCCGCCCCCCATGGTCATGTTTGCCCCCATATTGACCCCTCCTCCAGCCCTTTGTTATGTCCTTGTTGTAAATGGACACCTTTGATACCCACAAATGGCGTCGACGATATGCACGCCCCTCCAAAGACTCGCCCCACCCTCTTCAAGGGAGGTCTGGTTAATGCCAGGTCCTTAGCCTGCCATTGCCAAGATGTACACGACTTAATACTAAACCAAGAGCTGGATGCCTTGTTTATTACGGAAAGTTGGCTTAACGATTCTTCCAACCCTGACCTGGCCATTGCCCTCCCCCCAGGTTACACTATTCTTAGAAGGGACAGACCCTCAGGTCGAGGTGGTGGGATAGCATTAATAATCAAGGATATATTTCCTTGCCACACATTCGACCTATACCATCTTAAAGACGTTGAAAGTCTGGGGTTCTCAATTAAAATTACTCCATCGTTCTCTCTCTCGGCCGGACTTCTCTATCGTCCTCCGGGCAACCCCTCCTCTTTCCTCAACTCTCTGGACGAGGCCTTAGGCGCACTTATGTTACAATATTCTAATTTCATGCTCCTCGGCGATATGAATCTACACATGGAATCATCCACTGACCCCCACGTCATTTCCTTTTTACAGTCCCTGAACATCTTCAGCCTCCCCCAACTTATTAACATGGCCACCCATAGCGCTGGTCATACCATTGACGGCATTTGTTCTAATATCCCTACCCTTTCCACCTCCCTTCCACTGCCCTTAATTTGGACCGATCATTTTTTCATCCCCTTTGACATCACGACACCCACTGCTCCCCCATCTAACCCCAGACACACCCAAGCCGCTTATACAGTCAACTGGAAGAAGGTGGCAGAACGTATACAGCTTGAGTCAAAACCGTTGCCCCTACCCCCCGCACTAACTGGAGATGTCGAAGCTGATTCATGCAACTTCCACACCTGGATGCACCAAATAGTTGCGGTTAACTCTGAACCCAAAAACAACCAAGGAAAGGGACCCAAGAAAAAAAAAAACAATGCCCCATGGTACACTAAGACCCTGGCAGATAGCCACCTCCAATGCCGGAGACTTGAAAGACACTGGAGACAAACATATGACACGGCCTCCAAAACTCGCTATGTTCAACAGAGAAAAGTATATCTCTCTGACATCAAAGCAGCTAAAAAGGACTATTTCACTAATCTCATAATGGAAGCGCACCAAAACCAAAAAACAATCTTCACTATAGTCAAGTCCTTCACCCACCCAAAAGCTCTTACCGTTGACATACCTCCGTCAGAGAATCTCTGCAACCAAATTGCAGACTACTTTGTTGACAAAATTGTCAACATTCAGAAAGACTTTCCTCTACCCCCGACGACCACCACACAAGTCACAGTCAATCACCTTCCTCTCTCCAGTTTTAAACCAGTATCCTTGCAACAGACAAGCAAGGCAATCCGCGCCTGTAAATCAGGAGCACCTACGGACTCCTGTCCTCCTATCATCCTTCATCACCTGATTGATACAGTCAATCCCCACATCAATGGAATCATTAATGAATCCCTTGCATCTGGAATTGTACCTGCCAAATGGAAGAAGGCCACTGTCAAACCTCTGTTAAAGAAACAGAATAAACCATCCACAGACCTGACTAATATGCGGCCTATCTCCCTACTTCCTTTCCTAGGCAAAGTCACGGAGCATTTAGTGCACGAGGAACTTAAAACCTTCACAGAAGCCCATAACATCCTGCATCCACAGCAATCGGGCTTCCGCTCCGGTCACTCGACCGAAACAGCTTTGATCGAGCTTACCGACTCCATTAAATTCCTACAGGATGAGGGCAAGCAAGCTGTCCTCATCCTGTTGGATCTCACAGCGGCATTCGATACCATCTCGCACGCTATTCTAATCAATCGAATGCGAGAGATCGGTGTGACAGACTCAGCCCTGGCTTGGATCTCATCATTCCTATCAAACAGGTCTCAGACCGTAGCACTTGGACCATATCTTTCCAGCGAAAAGCCAATTACATCTGGAGTGCCCCAGGGGTCCATATTGAGCCCCCTATTTTTTAATATCTATATGGCACCCCTCTTAGCTGTGATAGAGTCACATGGTATCCTGGTTACGTCCTACGCTGACGACACGCAATTGGTCGTCACCATCGACAAACAGCGTACGGACGCAGAGCTTCGCTTTAAAAACTGCCTATCCGATGTCTTTGTATGGCTAAACACTAATCATCTTAGATGCAATAGCGCAAAGACAGAGATCATTCCAATAGGCAAGAATATTTCTTTCTCCCCTAAAGATTGGTGGCCCACAGGCTCCGAGGCTCCTCCTAGTGCAGTTACAGCAGCCAGAAATCTGGGCGTACAATTTGATTCCTCCCTCACTTTTGACGATCACGTCAAGATCACTGCCGGTCGATGTTTTGGACTAATAAAATCCCTGAGGAAATTCTTTGATTTCCTCCCAATTGCAGCCAGAAAGTCAGTCGCGGTAGCTCTTCTACTCTCCCGACTTGACTACTGCAACGGCCTTATGGCTGGGGTGAAAAAATCTACCCTCAGGAAGCTGCAGAGTCTACAACATGCTGCAGCTCGTCTGGTTCTACAACTCCCCAGAAGGTCATCTGCATCTGCAGCTCTGAATTCACTTCATTGGATGCCTCTGCACAAAAGAATCCTTTTCAAACTGCTTCTCACAGTCTATAAAACCATGCAAAATACAGGACCCCGCTATTTTGTAAACCGCTTCAAGCGCTACAATCCTTCGCGCTGCCTGAGATCTTCTGGGACTAACCTTGTCCAAATCCCCAGATTTAAATATAAGACCAGAGGAGGAAAATCCTTTAATGTTCTGGCAGCTAAAGCCTGGAACACCTTACCCATTGACCTCAGAGTCATCAATAATGAGAACAACTTCAGGAAACTTCTTAAGACATGGGTCTACAAACTCTCAGACTCCTCTGTCCTGGCTGCCATCTAGCTCTATCTTTTATTCACCACTTTTCTCAGTTATTCCTCCGTAACTCGCCCAGCGCCATGATGCTCCCCTGGGAGCGAACGCTCGCGCTTTACAAATACCCACAAAATATCAAAAAAATATCAAATGACATCAACCCGCTAGATGCATCTATCCCTGACATCATTTGCTATCTGTTGCATCTTTACAAGTGCAATCTAGCGTACACTTCCATTCGGATACATCTATCCGCCATAGCGGCTTATCTTCAGAACAGGCAGCATCTCTCTGTCTTCAGAGTGCCTGCCATTAAAGCTTTCCTTGAAGGTCTGAAACGAGTCATTCCCCCAAGAACACCACCAGCTCCGGTGTGGAACCTCAATGTGGTCCTCACCAGACTGATGGGACCACCTTTTGAGCCACTGCACTCGTGTGAACTCCAGTTCCTAACGTGGAAAGTAGCTTTCCTAATAGCTATTACGTCACTGAGGCGTGTTAGTGAGCTACAAGCGCTCACAATCCAAGAGCCTTTCATTCAGATTCATCCAAATAGGGTAGTGCTACGCACTAACCCCAAATTCCTTCCGAAGGTGGTGTCACAGTTTCATCTCAACCAAACTATTGACTTGCCGGCATTCTTCCAAAACCCACAAACGGTAGCGGAAAGAATGCTCCATACCTTAGATGTACGGAGGGCGTTGATGTACTACATAGACAGGACACAACCCTTTAGAAAGACAAAACAACTTTTTGTTGCCTTCGCACCACAACACAAAGGCAACCCCATTTCCAAAGCAGGAATAGCCAGGTGGATTGTTAAGTGCATCCAAATATGTTATCAAAAGGCCAAGCGCACTCTAACGATGCCCCCAAGGGTGCACTCCACACGCAAATTGGGGGCATCCATGGCTTTCCTAGGGAACATTCCTTTAGAGGACATTTGCAGAGCAGCCACGTGGGTTACACCACATACCTTTACCAACCACTACTGTGTTGATGTACATTCCAAGCAGCAAGCTGCTGTAGGACAGGCTGTTCTCAAGACACTCTTTCAGGTTTCTGCAGCTGGCACGGGCAACCGCCGCTGATGGAGGGACTGCTATGTATTCTATGCTAAGATATGAATTTAGCAGCCCACATGCCTCGAACTGAATATGCTACTTACCAGTATGCATCTGTTCTTGGCATGTAGGGCTGCTAACATTCATATCGCCCACCCTCCTCCCCGGTGCCTGTTGCAGCTGCAGATATACTATTGTATTCAGTCATTAGCATGGACATCCTTTACACTTTTCACTCCATCTTCTGCCACAATGGCGAAAAACAATCTGGGGATGGAGCCGATGCCCATGCGCACTGTAGTCCAGGGGAGGAGCCACCTATCTCAGGATACTTCGAAGACTCTTCCAGGACAACAATGTTGTTATTGTTATTGTTATTTTAATTTTATACCGCGCCTAATCACCTGCAGGTCTCTAAGCGCCAGGAAAAGATGGTACAGGACAACAACATAACAAAGTCAGAGCAAAGAGCAGCATTCCGGTTATGCTATGCTCAGGCTTCTCCTAAACAATAGCGTTTTTAAGCTCTTTCGGAATCTTAGGAGGTTTCCTTCCTCGCGCAGCCCTCCAGGCAGACTGTTCCACAACTGGGGAACCAGTACTGAGAAAGCTCTCCCTCCCTTCGTTGCTAGCCTATAGCGAGAGCAGGTCAGCAGCTGCGAGTCCGAGGACCGAAGTGATCTCGTCGGACAGTACAGCTGTAGGCGCTCCTTGATATAGGCTGGAGCCTTACCGTAAATTGCCTTATGAGCTGTACACAAACTCTTAAATTCCACTCTCTCTTTAATTGGAAGCCAATGTAGGCTTTGTAGTAGGGGAGTGGCTCTAGACCTCCTGGGAAGTCTAAAGATCAAACGGGCAGCATCATTCATCAAAACCTGGAGCCTGTTGGTGAGGGTTTTCGGTAAGCCAAGATAGAGAGCATTTCCGTAATCGATTCTGGAGATGATGGTGGCAGCCACTATTGATCGCATCATGGACTCTGAAAGGATAGGGGATAGCTTCCGCAGTTGCCGAATGATATTAATACAGCTGCCTACCACCGATGCGATCTGAGCAGCCATCGACAGGTCGGCATCCAGTTTAATCCCTAAGCTTTTCACAGCCAGGCTTGGTTTTGGGGCAGGGCCCAACTCCATAGGCCAGTAAAGGTCACTCCAAGGTGAAGAAGTGGATGGGATAACCAAGATCTCAGTTTTGTCAGGATTGACTTTTAAAAGGTTATCCGTCATCCATTGCACCGTGAGCCTCAGGATGTTCTGGGATTGGAGTTGTGCCTCCGTGGTGTCATTTATACTTAGCAGTAGCTGCGTGTCATCAGCGTAGTTAAAAACTTTACAGTTCATCGCAGCTAGCGAAGCAATCAGTGGTTGCAGGTATAGGTTAAATAGAAGCGGGGACAGGGCAGACCCCTGCGGTACCCCACACTCCAAGAACCCCACCTCTGATGTTTCATCCCCCAGTTGTATCTTTTGGGTCCTTCCTATAAGGAAGGATTCCAACCACTGAAAAGCCAGGCCCTTAATCCCAGAGTTCTTCAATCTATCCAAGAGCAAAGCATGGCTGACAGTGTCGAACGCCGCTGATAGGTCTAATAGTATCAGGGCGCTCGCATTCTTACAGTCAGCTCGACCTCTTAGATCATCCAGCACCGAGAGCATCACTAGCTCGGTGCTGTGGTGGGCTCGAAACCCTGCCTGTCTATCATGGAGTAGGTGGTGAGATTCCAGATAGCAGGACAGGGACTGAAGAACGTGCTGCTCAAGGATTTTTGAGAGAAAGGGAAGCTGGGAGATGGGTCTGTAGTTTTTTAACACAGCAGGATCCGACCCTAGTTTTTTCAATAGAGGTCTCACCCGCGCCTCCTTAAGTTCATTCGGCAGATATCCCATGCCTAGCGATCTATTGAGGAGAGAGATGATATACTCCTCTAATAAGGGACGCGCGATGCGAAAGATCTCAGGTGGACACGGATCAGCTGGGGAGCCAGATTTAATTTTGCCCATCAGTTGTTCCAAAATTAGTGCATCCATCTCTGGAAACACATCAAAGGAGCAGTCATTCGCATTTTTAGATGTTAGGCTGGTCGCAGTCCCTGTTGCCGCCACACTCTCCATCTCTTGGACAATGATCTTCACCTTCTCCAGGAAGTAGGTCTGGAAGGTGTTGCAGTCAAAAGGGGCCTTAGCATTGTCCGGCTTTTTACTCAGCTCGGCCAATACTTTAAAGGTTTCTTTCTGGATGTTAGTGGCCTTGCTTAGGCGCAACTCAAGGTAGTCCGCTTTAGCTTGGATCATAAGTTTTTTGTATTGGTGGAGGGAGGCCTTATAGATATTCCTATCTACGTCCTGCTTAGATTTCCTCCACAACCTTTCTAGTCTCCTTAGCTTTGTTTTGGTTTCCCTTAAGAGTGGTGTAAACCAGGGAGCTTTCCCTGATCCCTTTATTTGCTGTGTTCTCACTGGCGCTATCTGATCGATCGCTCGAGTCATACATCTCGTTAGATCGGAGTATTCTCGGTCCAGGTTACAGTCCGACTCAGAGGCCTGGGGAGGTGCCAAATGAGCCTTGGTCAAAGACAGCAGGTTGACTTCAGCCCATTTCCGCGTTTTTCTAGACCCATGTGGGCTGCAAACAGCCCCACTGTTAAGGGGGACCTCACACGAGACCAAATGGTGATCCGACCAAGCACAGGGCGCTGCCTCCCTAAATATTAGGGCAGCGTCTGTAGTCCACATGAGGTCGAGAGTGTGGCCTTTTACATGCGTTGGAACATCCACCACCTGTTTAAAACCCAGGGCAGACATTAAAGTGTCTAGCTGACGCATTGGTGAGTCCCAGTTGAGTTTGTCCCAGTGTAAATTAAAATCCCCCGTTACCAGGATTTTTGTATATCTTGACCTAAAGTCAGATATGATAGGACAAAAGAGGTCAAAGATGTGCGATCATCCGGACCCAACACTAGGCGGCGATCTAATGCTAAGATATAAATGTTAGCAGCCCTACATGCCAAGAACAGATGCATACTGGTAAGTAGCATATTCATTACATGCCAAGAACAGATGCTTATAGAGTAAGTAGCATAATCCTTATGGCACATGGATGGATCTTTTTCTAGGGAGATTTGATAGTTTGTTCCCTTAGAGATGAAAGTAAGGGCTGGGCCCCAGGATTAGAATCACATTGCTATCATTGACTGACACAGTTAAGCAGAGCATGAGGCATCCGGTACCTCCCTCACTTAAAAAGGGCTCTCTCAAAGCTCTTCTGTTAAGTACTGTATTGTGGATGTTCCAGTCTGGGGAGAGTGATCTTGGGTTTAGGTGTACAGTAATTGCTATTGTACCTCATTTATATTGCAATCCTCTGAACTTTTCTTTGGTGTCTGCTTTCTTTTGGTGTTCACCATTTTCTTTCTTTTCAGCCACTGTTCACCAATCTTACCCTCACCATGCAGCCCAACTCCATCCACATCAACCACAGCCATCCACAACGCCTAATGGAGGACAACAGCAAGGCCAGCACACTGCTCCAAGTCCAGTTCAGGTATGTGGGGCTGTCAGGTGTTACTGGACCATATCTGAATTTGTATTATTGTACAGTGCAGAACTACCACTTGTATTACATTTTCACAATACTGTCTTCAGTCAACTGTATTCCTAATGTGTCCTTGACTGGGAGGTGCTCCACCACTAAATTGAATCAACCTACTTCTACACCTGAGCCACGACATTGATGCTTACTGCTGCTCAAAATATCAATATTTAAAATAAGGCAAAGGCATAATTGTTTCAGAGGGTATGGGGAAGGCCAAGCATTAGTTGGTTCAGAGTTAGAAGTAGGATTAACAGTGGAAGGTAACCTTGGATTTCGGCTTGGTGTCAGAGGTTGATCTAGGGCTAGTGTTCATGTTGGGCTAGTTTAATGCTTAATTTTAGGCTTGGGTTTAGAGTTAGGATAACATATGGTGATGGCATAACCCTGGCCCTAACTCCCTATGCCTTAGGGTTAAAGTTTGTGGCAGAATTAGGATCACGGTAAAACACACACAACATACAAAAAATAGGGTCAATGTAGTGACCATTTGTTGAGACAAAACTCCTCTGTGATGTGATGTCTGTGCTGAGCTTGACAATTTAGTTCCTTAATGTTTTACACCATCACAGGGCATTAGAATGCTTTCAAGACACTGCTAACTTAGAATACAGAAGTTAACAAAAAAGTAGCACAAATGGGATGAACAAATACAATTTAAGTCTTGAGCCGTAGAATCAGGATCTAGTAATGTTATTTCAATACATTTGTGTTTAAGTTGAGTTTTTAGTTATCTTTAAAGAGTTCTTGGGTCTGGTGTATTAAAATTGCAAATAGTTGCAGCAGCAGCTATGAAATGAAGTGCTGGTGCTTGTGAAATAGTGAATCCCTTCCCTTATATAACTTATTCTTGCTCCTGAAATCTTTCTCTGCCTCAGATGTGCTTTATATGCAAGGTAGCTGATTGTGGTTGTTCATTGCTTAGATGAGCACAAGAGCATGATACACATATGTATTATGTTGAAAGGGTGACTGTTTGTAGGAATGTTTTGAGTGGGGCAAGCGAAGACTGATTAGAAAGGTTGGGGTAAATACCTTTAAACTAGAGTTGATAAATAGGGAATGTGCCAAATTTGATTTACTGGTGGCGAGGAGTTTTCTTCAATCGCTGGTTTAGTTGGATTTTTTTAATTGACACTTCCAACAGCAAGCTACTCACCTTCAGAATATTTCACAGGTATCAGACTGGGCCAGTAATATTTTACAGCAGTGCTCCTGCACAGCTCTGCATAGGCTTCGTTCTACCCCAGTAGTGATGGATCAGAGCTGCATATGAGGGCCACCCCTGTGCACTAACATCAGTTCCTTTCTTTCTGCACCTTTGAATGTGGATCCCAAGCTCTGCTCTCTTTTTTCGGTTTGATAAGGTTTTCTCCCCTAAATTCAGTTCCAGCGTGCTGGGGAACAAAGTCCCCACCAGAAGCTCTTTGCTGTAACTGTTCTAAACAGATGTCGGTGACAGACTTGCATGAGGTGTACCTTAGGTGTTTGGGTTCAGGGAACGACTCGAAGTAGTGGGTTGAATGTGCCCTCATGCACCTGGAGACTTTCGGAGACAGTAAAGCAAAGCTGTACATTGCCAAACATCCCCCAAAAATATGGACTTTTAGTAAGTCCTGCTCCAAGTCGAAGGCACAGACCTGTTAACCCCTTCCATGCTGGTGACGAACCCCAGCCGTCACGCTCCACGGTGCTCGTGTGCTGATGACGGCTGGGGTTCGTCACGGCCCCGCCCTGTTCGGGCGGCGGCAGCAGCACACGGGGGGGAGTCGCGGCCGCACGGAAGGGGTTAATGCTCTTGAGGAAGACCCCACAACAAGTCATCTTGTCGATCGAGGTCACCTGGTAAGTCCAATTCAAATTCCCGGCTCCATCAGTGGTGCTTCAGCAAGTCCAAAGCCTTTAAGGAAGCCATGCTGCATTTCTTTGGAACTCCACATGCTACCTATGGCTCGTCTTCGGGCCCCAAAAAAAACAGAAAGAAGAAGAGGGAGAATCTTATGTTCGAGGCATGTGGGCTGCTGAATTCATATCTATGCATAGATCGCTGCCTAGTGTTGGGTCCGGATGATTGCACATTGTTGTCCTGGAAGAGTCTTCGAAGTATCACGAGATAGGTGGCTCCTCCCTTGGACTACAGTGCGCATGGGCATCCACTCCATGCTCAGATTGTTTTTTTTCCGCCATTGGGTTCGGATGTACTTCTTAACTCTTGCTCGGAATCTGTTTTAGTTACTCTTTCTTCGAGGCCAAAAGGCCTTAGGGGCGTAGGTATTGTCTTTTCGCTCGGTGCTCTCAGCTTTCCGTACCTTTATCTCGACTTCGGAAGACTTCTGGTCTTCGACGCCACAGGCCCGTCGCAGATTGAAGATGGAACGGAGCCCGTTCAAGCGATGCCCCGTCTGTAACTCCAAATATCCACACATCGACGTGCACCCGGTGTGCAACAAGTGTCTCTCGCCGGACCACGACGAGGCCAGCTGTATGGCCTGTTCGAAGTTCAGGTCGAAGAAGACTCTCCGCCTTCGACGCGCTGTGTGAGAAGTTGGCCTGATGTGCAGTGCTCACTATTCTAGTGATCACTATATATCAGTCCAAACAACCCTTATTGATGATTGGTTGTAAGTCAACCTTATAGACCAGCTATCCTAGTAGCATGGATACGAGCAGTCTAAGGCTAAGACTCTAGAGGGCGTGTTAAGCCAGCTGTTTTACCATCACATTACCCCTTGAACACCCAGTGAAAGGACACCACACAAGTGTTATGAAAATAAACAGTGTATTTATTAGAATCACAACAACCCTGTACTCTTTATGAGGACAGGGTGCTAAGCACACAACAAAACTCTTACGAAAATACTTAAGTTAGCACGTTATACACAAATGCCCGAGGGGCACGAAAAACCATATACTCTAAAAGTGGAATGCGAATTACTAGCAGGTAAGTAACAGTTCTAATAGGCTTTGGAATCGCTAGGACTGGACTAGGGAATCGTTAGATTACTACTAGGAGGCCCAGGGGACTCGGGTGCAGAGTGTGCACTCTCACGCGGGATGCGGGACAAAGTCTATGGAAGCTAGAATTCACAAAGTTAGTGTTCACGGGCGAACCCGACCTGGTAGGGAGAAAACGACAGTGGATCCTGACCCTTGGATAGTGAGGCTATGCTGGGACACCGGAGTGCCGAAGTTACCTAGCCCAGGGGCTGCAGCTGCATAGGTCTGAAAAGACGTCGGGGATCTCGTTGCCGGACCAGGAGCCTGGAAGGAAGAAGTTGCTGGCAGGCGACCAGTGAAGAAAAGTTCGATGGATCCAAGCCTGGATCAAGGAAGAAGAAAACCTGAAAGCAGAGGGGACCAAGTTCTTGAATCACTAGCCAGTGATTAAGTGGGCACCAGGATGGCACCGGGCGAAGTCACCGCAGTCAGGTGAGTGGGCGCTGCTGGGCTCTGCAGTCTCTCGGACCAGGAGGCGTTGTCGGCGACCAGGATGGAGGTGCGAGCTGTCCCACGAAGGTTCTTGCTGTCGACGTCGCTGGACCCAGGATTGGGCAACAAGTCTTGGCAAATGCAAGGCCCACGCGGTGGACCTAAAATGGCGTCTTGGGCGGACCAGGAGGGTCCAGGGTACTTCTCCGATGGAGGGAAGCAAGGGCCAGTCTGGAGCAACCAGACCAGCAGCAGAAATGTCGTCGGGCGTCGTCAGGAAGGCCACAAGCCAGCGGGCTAGTAGCCAAACAACGCGGTGAGCAGCAAAAAGCAGAAGGGCCCCACGCAGATCGTGGAGATGCTGGGGGGCTGCTCTCCGGTGCTGGAGCTGCTCAGGGTGGGGGCTTCTCGGACCCCAAAGCACTCACCAGGAATTCACTCGGCGGGCTTGCTGGAAAGAAGTCGTGCAGTCTTGAAGATGGCCGGTCCCTCGAGGTCTCGTCACACCCACGAATCTCAGCGTGACTGATGATGCAGGTAGAGGTCAGAGGTGCCAGGGAAGCCGGTTCTCGTCGAGCTGGGCAGTCGGATTCCGGAGGAAGGACTTGCAGCAGACCGCAGTGTTCTTTAGATGGTGCCTGCGGATGCAGGGTGACTACTCCTTAGTCACAAGGGAGAAATCTTAGGAAGAAGTCTTGAGTTCCTTTCGTGGAAAGTAGTTTCAGGATTCAAAGATGATCTGTTTTGGAAGGGGGCCAGTTCCTACCTTTATCCTGTAAAAAGGGGCTGGCACGCGACTAAGTCCTGCCCTATGGGTGGGACTAGGAGGGGGGTGGTTACACCCACTTCCTTGGCGGGCTTTTCCCCAGCACAGGGTCTGGAGTGACCCTGGAACTGGTTCCAGCCAGCCTATGCACAGTGAGCACCGGGGTGCCACGTGCAGTCACCTTCCTCTAAAGCCCTGCCTACCTACAATACACAAAACCCTGTCTGGGACGGTGCTGGCACCGCCCCTGGCAGGAAACCCTTTGTCCTTATCTCCTGCTCTGGGAGGACTCCCAGCAGCAGGAGGGCAGACTTGTGTCTCGGTGGCAGCATCCATTTTGTGGAGCTGAGGCTCTGTTCGACTTTAACCGGGGTTAGGGGTTACATACATGTCGTGTCCCTCTAGAAGGGTGGAATGCTAACCCCGTCGCCAGAATTGGCGAGGGGTTAGTATTCCAATTCGTATGACACCTTACTCGACATGTTTTGATAAAGCGATACCAGAGTTGGCATTTAACCGCGAGGATTATAATGCACTTAAGAGTATATGGTATGCGATATCATGGAAACGGCTAAGGGATGGATCCCGAAAGCCGCAGACAGGCTCAGCTCATGCCAGAGCACCATCTCACACGATTCCAAGCACTCTGCCTTCAGGATTGTTAAGGCCTGCCATAGGAGTGACTGATAGGAGATCTGTGTGTCCATTTTAGGGTTAGATCTAGGTATACTATATCTAAAGCAAAGGGTGATTACACCACCTTGCCCCAGCTGTCAAGCAGCCAGTTGTGTCAGATTTGGATGGCCAGCCAGGGGTGGCATAATACATGCTGCAGCCCCTGGTAGGCCCTGGGTACACCTATGCCCTGGGTACCTAAGGTACACTGTACAGGGACTGATAAGGTGGCTCAGTATCCAATTTAGATATGTACCTACGGTACATGGAATCCATTTTACAGAGAGAGCAGTGGGCCTGAGTTCCTGAATAGCAGGGCCTCAGGTCAACTTAGTCAGAAAACCAGCAAAACACCAGGCAAAAAGTTGGGGGCAACCATAGTCAGGGCTCTACCTTCCTACACGCTGCCAGACAATCGGCACGTGAATCAGCGCCGGAACCCGAGAACATCTTCGGGGGTGACAACAGCGCAGATGTGCAGGGAGACGACCCAGACCTTTCGGACCCCGCGTCAGAACATGACTCCAGCTACTACATGGACGACTAACAGATCGACGTCCAAGATGAAGACTCCATCGAGGTAGGAGACGACGCACTACCCCTCGGGGCCGTCGACGACGACTCCAGCGAGGAACACGGCCCAACCGCAGTAGCGGGGCCTCATTCAGACTCATCCACGGCTCAGGTCGAGGCATCGCCGGAAGGCCTTAGCCAAGATCTACAACCCTGTTCTATAGTCCCGCTTCAAGGCCGGACTAAGGACAGTTCCATCGAGCCATTGGTCCACGGACCGCCATTAGTGGAGAAAACGAAACAGACGCCCAGTGGGCCAAAACCGAAACTGTCGGAGACAGCCATCGGATCGATGACTTCGGGGCCGTCCAAGTCACTGAAGGTGCTCCACCCCTCGGAGCCGAAAGGGGGTGTCGACCCCAAGGTCAGAGCGGCAAAGACTGTGTCTGCTGTTAAACACGTCATGCTCACGTCGGAGTCGACGTCAAAGCCCACGTCCAAAGATGGCGACCATTCGAAGGCGCTCAAGGCCAAGAAGGCCGTCGAACCGAAGGCACAAAAGACGCACCTGCTCAAATCCTTCGAGTCGAAAACTCCAACCGCCTCGAAGGGACACACCTCCGACACCGGTGCCAGCATCCCCGCTCCGATGCCACGCCTCGAGTCGACGAAGTTGCACAAGCAAGGGGACCACTCTGAGTCTGTCGGATCCAAGGCAAAGTCTTCGACGCTCACTGGTCAGTCGCCGATGTCTTCGACTCCAATCAAGTTCGGCCTCCCCCCGACTGCAAGGCCTAAGGCTGTGCCCCTTCCTTTGGCTGCTGCCTCTTCCAAGTCGGCGCCCGCAGCCACAACTGAACACCCTCGGACCGATGTTGTTCATTTTCAGCCTCCAAACTACGACGAACAATCTAAGTTCTTCATCGACTCTGAATCAGGCAGGCTCACCGTCTACAAGCGGAAAATCAGGCCTGAAACACCTATGGAGGCATACAAAATTCCGCTCAAGAAGAAGAGGGACTCCACCACCTCTCCTGTTCTCTTTGAGCCTATACCCTCTTATAGGCAGGGGTATCCCCATTCACCCACTGCAGCCACTGAAGACGTCGATGAGGGTGTGTGAGAAGTTGGCCTGATATATAATGTTCACTATTCTAGTGAGCACTTTGTATCAGTCCAAACAACCCTTATTGATGATTGGTTGTAAGTCAACCTTATAGACCAGCTATCCTAGTAGCATGGATACGAGCAGTCTAAGGCTAAGACTCTAGAGGGCGTGTTAAGCCAGCTGTTTTACCATCACATTACCCCTTGAACACCCAGTGAAAGGACACCACACAAGTTGTTATGAAAATAAATGTATATTTATTTCTAACAAGTCTACCCTGAACTCTTTATGAGTCAGGGAGCTAAGCACAATACAAAACTCTTATAAAAATACTTAAGTTAGCACAGTATATACAAATGCCCGAGGGGCACGGGAAACCATATACTCCAAAAGTGGAATGCGAAACTACTAGCAGGTAAGTACAGTACTAATAGGCTTTGGAATCGCTAGGACTTGACTACAGAATCGTTAGATTACTTCTAGGAGGCCCAGGGGACTCGGGTGCAGAGTGTGCACTCTCACGCGGGATGCGGGACAAAGTCTATGATAGCTAGTAAAGGTAAAGTTAGTGTTCACGGGCGAACCCGACCTGGTAGGAAGAAAACGACAGTGGATCCTGACCCTTGGATAGTGAGGCTATGCTGGGGCACCGAAATGCCGAAGTTACCTAGCCCAGGGGCTGCAGCTGCATATGTCTCAAAAGACGTCGGGAATCCTCGTAGACGAACCAGGAGCCTGGAAGAAAGATGCTGGCAGGCGACCAGTGAAGAGAGTTCGAAGTGATCCAAGCCTGGATCTTGAAGATGGATGACACCTGAAAGCAGAGGGGACCAAGTTTGTGACTACTAGCCAGTAGTCAGGGGCACCAGGAGGGCACCGGAGGGTAGTCACCTCGTCTAGGTGAGTGGGCGACGCTGTGCTCTGCAGATCTCACGGACCAGGAGGCGTTGTCGGCGACCAGGATGGAGGGGCGAGCTGTCCCACGATGGATGAAGCTGTCGGCGTCGAAGGACCCAGGATTGGGCAACAAAGCCTTGGCTAATTCAAGCCCACGCGGTGGACTCAAAATGGCGTCTTGAGTGGACCAGGAGGGTCCGGGGTGCTCCTCTTCTGGAAGGGAGCAAGAACCAGTCTGGAGCAACCAGACCAGCAGCAGTGATGTCGTCGGGCGTCGTTCAGAAGGCCACAAGCCAGCGGGCTAGTAGCCAAACAACGCGGTGAGCAGCAAAAAGCAGAAGGGCCCCACGCCGATCGTGGAGATGCTGGGGGGCTGATCTTCGGTGCTGGAGCTGCTCAGGGTCGGGGCTTCTCGGACCCCAAAGCACTCGCCAGTAGATTACCCGGCGGGCTTGCTGTGAAGAAGTCGTGCAGTCTTGGCAATAGTCGGTCCCTTGAGGTCTCGTCGCACTCACGGTTCTCAGCTTGGCTGTAGAGGTGAGTAGAGGTCGGAGGTGCCAGGGAAGCCGGGTCTTGTCGAGCTGGACAGTCGGATTCCGGAGGAAGGACTTGCAGCAGACCGCAGTGTTCTTAAGGTGGTGCCTGCGGATGCAGGGTGACTACTCCTTAGTCACAAGGGAGAATCTTGAAGAAGAAATCTTGATGTCCTTTCGTAGAAAGTCGTGTCTTGATTCCAAAGATGATCTAATTTGGAAGGGGGCCAGTTCCTACCTTTATCTGGGAAAAGGGGGCTGGCACGCGACTAAGTCCTGCCCTATGGGTGGGACCAGGAGTGGGGTGGTTACACCCCTCTCCTTTGGCGGGCTTTCCCCAGGCCAGGGGCTGGAGTGCCCCTGGAACTGGTTTCAGCCGGCCTATGCACAGTGAGCACCGGGGTGCCACTTGCAGTCACCTTCCTCTGTAGCCCTGCCTACCTGGAATACACAAAACCCTGTCTGGGACGGTGCTGGCACCGCCCCTGGCAGGAAACCCTTTGTCCTTGCCTCCTGCTCTGGGAGGATTCCCAGCAGCAGGAGGGCAGACTTGTGTCTCGGTGGCAGCATCCATTTTGTGGATGCTAAGGCTCTGTCTGACTTTAACCGGGGTTACAGGTTACATACATGTCGTGTCCCTCTAGAAGGGTGGAATGCTAACCCCGTCGCCAGAATTGGCGAGGGGTTAGTACTCCAATTCGTATGACACCTTACTCGACATGTTTTGATAAAGCGATACCAGAGTTTGCATATAACCGCGAGGATTATAATGCACTTAAGAGTATATGGTATGCGATATCATGGAAACGGCTAAGGGATGGATCCCGAACGCCGCAGACAGGCTCAGCTCATGCCAGAGCACTATCTCACAAGATTCCAAGCACTCTGCCTTCAGGATTGTCAAGGCCTGCCATAGGAGTGACTGATAGGAGATCTGTGTGTCCATTTTTAGGGTTAGATATAGGTATACTATATCTAAAGCAAAGGGTGATTACACCACCTTGCCCCAGCTGTCAAGCAGCCAGTTGTGTCAGATTTGGATGGCCAGCCAGGGGTGGCATAATACATGCTGCAGTCCTTGGTAAGCCCTGGGTACACCTATGCCCTGGGTACCTAAGGTACACTGTACAGGGACTGATAAGGTGACTCAGTATCCAATTAGATATGTACCTAAGGTACATGGAATCCATTTTACAGAGAGAGCAGTAGGCCTGGGGTCCTGAATAGCAGGGCCCCAGGTCAACTAAGTCAGAAAACCAGCAAAACACCAGGCAAAAAGTTGGGGGCAACCATAGTCAGGGATCTACCTTCCTACAGGGTGACAATGAGGAACAGTTCAACTACCCTGTGGACCAGGATCAGGATGAGTCCCAGCCATGGGCTGACACTGTTGACCCTGATGATCCTCACACCGCCCCTGACACTCAGTCGTATGCGGTCAAGACTTCCCCTGCTGCATTTAACGCACTCATTGAACGGGCGGCGCATAACCACGACGTAGATATGCACGCTGACCCGGTGGAGGAGGACTTCCTTTTTGATACATTCTCCACGTCTGAACGTTCAGTTAAAACTCTGCCTATGCTCAAAGGTGTGCTCAAGCATGCCAGTGACATTTTTAAGGAGCCCACCAAGGCACGCGTGGTCAACCCAGGAATTGAGCGCAAGTATCGGCCTGCGCCCGTGGATCCCACGTACATCAAGGGCCAACTCCCACTGGACTCCTTAGTGGTGGCTAATGCTTGCAAGAGGGCGAACTCCCAGACAACGGGTGATGCTCCCCCTCCGGACAAGGAATAAAAAATATTAGAAGCCTCTGGAAAACGTGTGGCTGCTCAAGCGGCCAATATTTGGAGGATCTCCAATACACAAGCCCTGCTGGCACGATACGACAGACGGCTGCAATGCCAGAAACCGGTCCCCGGAAGCTTGTTTCCTTTCCAGTAAAGAATTGACTTGGTAGTTTGGTCTGTCCTGTTCCCATGATGCACTGGGCCAGGGACAGACTAATTTGCATGTAGCCAGGTTCTGAACTGGGATGGTGCAGTGAGCTAAAAAACGGTGATGGATCAAGCCCTGATCTTTTGACTGGGTATGAGTGTTCTGCTTAATTCAGATGATCTGTCCATCACCACCCCCCTTTTCTGAATCGGCACAATACGACAGGGCACATTATGACACTTTAGAACAACTCCTCCAACACCTTCCAGATACATATAAGGAGGGAGCAGAAATGCTTATACAAGAGGGAAAGTTAATCTCCAACGCGTCCATTAAGTGCGCGTTGGATGCGGCCGACACAGCCGCTAGGGCTATTAACACTAGCGTTATGCTCCGGAGACATGCCTGGCTGCGCATCTCTGGATTTAAGGCAGAAATCCAGACTAACCTGCTCAATCAGCCTGTGAACCCTGACTTCCTTTTCGGTCCAGAAGTAGACACCACACTTGAGAAGATTAAAAAGGACACTGACACTGCCAAATCCATGGGGTCTCAGCAGTTCAGGGGCGGTTCCTTTCGTCGCTCCGGTAACAGGGGAGCTTCAAGGGGGCAGGCGTCACAACAGGCCCAATACAACAAAGGGGGCTCACAATCCACCTATGCCAAGAACAATAGAGGTAGATACCGTGGAAACAGCGCAAAGGGCAGAGGTCGTGGAAACAATAATGCCACATCCTCTGCCACTACCAAGCAGTGACGTCTTGTCACTGCCCCCCGACCATACCACCCCGGTCGGGGGAAGGCTCCAGCAGTTCCTGCCAGTCTGGGAAGGCATAACTACAGACAGGTGGGTGAGACAAATTATACAACACGGCTATTGTCTGGAGGTCACTTCCACTGTACCCAACATACCCCCAAGGCACCGTCCTATGTCCGCAGAGCACATGCACTTATTGCAGCAGGAGGTAGTCTCCATGCTACAAAAAGGGGCCATCGAACTCGTGCCTGTGGAACAGCAGGGAACAGGAGTGTACTCTCTGTACTTTCTCATACCAAAAAAAGACGGATCCCTCAGGCCCATCTTGGACCTCAGGCCCCTAAACCAATATATACTCTCAGAACATTTTCACATGCTCACATTACAGCAAGTTCTCCCGTTGCTCAGGCAAGGAGATTTCCTGGCAACCTTAGATCTAAAGGATGCATACTTCCACATTCCTATTCACAAAAGTCACAGGAAGTATCTAAGGTTCACCATCCACAACCAGCATTACCAGTTCAAGGTCTTGCCTTTCGGGGTCACTACTGCCCCCAGAGTGTTCACGAAGTGTTTGGCGTCAGTGGCCGCGCATCTTCGGAGGCAACACGTCCACGTCTATCCGTACCTAGACGACTGGCTCGTCCAGGCGCAGTCGGCCCAGCAGTGTGCCGACCACATGTCCCGTACAATACACCTTCTACACAGTCTAGGGTTTTCTCTCAGTTACCCAAAGTCTCATCTGCAGCCTGCACACGTACGTCAGTACCTAGGCGCAGGGATCAACACGCTGACTGCCACAGCGCACCCCAGCTTGGAGAGGGTCGCCAGTATGCAAACTCTGATTCAAAGATTCAGGCCGCAACATTCACTCCCAGCACAGGTGTTTATGCAGCTCATCGGCATGATGGCCTCATGCATCTTTATAGTCCCTCACGCGAGGCTGCACATGCGTCCGCTTCAGGAATGCTTGGCACGCCAGTGGAGCCAGGCTCAAGGACATCTCAAAGACCTAGTGTTGGTGACCGGTCGTGCATTCAGCTCTCTGTATTGGTGAAACCCACACAACCTTTGCAAGGGACGACCGTTCCAGGAGCCTGTGCCACAGCTGGTGCTCACGGCGGACGCATCTCTCCAGGGTTGGGGAGCGCATGTCCTCCATTACACAGTGCAGGGCCTATGGACACCGCAGCAGCAGAGGTTGCACATCAACCTACTGGAACTGATGGCAATTTTTCTAGCGATGAAGGCATTCAGGTTGCATCTCTGCAACAAAGTCGTGCTGATCCGGACGGACAACATGACTGCAATGTATTACATTCAGAAACAGGGGGGGACACACTCTCCACAACTGTCACACCTAGCACAGTGCATGTAGAAGTGGGCCATTCAGAGGAACATCTTCCTCATGGCGGAACACCTCCCGGGCAGGGACAACCAGATGGCTGACCTGCTCAGCAGACACCGTCATCAAATGCACGAGTGGGAATTACACCCATCAGTGCTCCAACCATACTTCCAGCGGTGGGGTCATCCACAAATAGACCTCTTCGCCAGACACGAAAACGCAAAATGCCACGCCTTCGCCGCCAGGTTCCCACACCCGCAGTCTCAGGGCAATGCGATATGGATGGACTGGTCAAACAGATTTGCGTACGCTTTTCCTCCAGCTCCACTCATACCGCTAGTGGCACGCAAACTGAGGCAACACTCCATGACACTGATCCTGGTTGCTCCAACGTGGGCGAGGCAGGCGTGGTACACCACGTTCCTAGAGCTTTCCGTGGTGCCCCACGAACGCCTCAGACTCACGCCCAGTCTCCTCACTCAGAGCCGTGGCGACATTCAGCACCCAGATCCGCAACGATTGAGCCTTGCAATATGGCTCCTGAAGTCATAGTTTGGTTACCTAAACCTGCCCCCTGCCTGCATGGACATCATAAAGGAGGCTCGGCGTCCTACCACACGTGCCTGCTACGCAGCCAAATGGAAGCGTTTTTGTTATCAATTGTTCCAATAATAACATATCTCCGCTGGATGCTTCCACCCAAAACATCATAGCTTACTTGCTGCACCTGTACAAAAGTAATTTGGCGTACAGTTCCATCAGGATACATTTAGCGGCCATGGCGGCCTACCTTCAAAATAGACAGCGCCTGTCCCTTTTCAGGGTGCCAGCCATTAAAGCCTTTATGGAAGGCCTCAAAAGGGTCATCCCTCCAAGACACCCGCCTTCGTCTGTGTGGAACCTCAACATAGTCCTCACCAGGCTCATGGGCCCACCATTTGAGCCTCTTCACTCTTGTGAGATACAGTTTCTCACATGGAAAGTGGCTTTTTTGGTGGCTATTACGTCGCTCAGACGAGTCAGCGAGCTGCAAGCGCTCACTATTCAGGAGCCCTTCATACAGATACATGCCAATAGGGTTGTGCTGCGCACCAACCCCAAATTCATGCCCAAGGTAGTATCACAGTTCCACATCAACCAAACTATTGAACTACCTGTTTTCTTCCCAAATCCTGACTCCGTGGCAGACAGAGCGCTGCACACACTAGATGTCAAGAGGGCTCTCTTGTATTACATTGACAGGACCAAAGACTTCAGGAAGACTAAACAGCTGTTTGTTGCCTTCTCTCCACAGCACAAGGGCAACCCAATTTCAAAATCAGGCATAGCCAGATGGATTGTTAAATGCATCCAAATCTGATATCAAAAGGCTAAACGCACGCTAACAGTTCCCCCCCAAAGCGCATTCCACACGCAAATTGGGGGCATCCATGGCTTTCCTAGGTAACATCCCTCTAGAAGACATATGTAGAGCAGCCACATGGACCACCATACACACATTCACCAAACACTACTGCTTGGATGTACACTCAAAACAGCAAGCTGCTGTAGGTCAGGCTGTTCTCAAAACACTGTTTCAGACTGCTGCAGCTGGCACGGGCAACCGCCGCTAGGGAGGGTACTGCTATGTATTCTATGCATAGATATGAATTCAGCAGCCCACATGCCTCGAACGGAATATGCTACTTACCAGTATGCATCTGTTCTTGGCATGTAGGGCTGCTGACATTCATATCGCCCGCCCTCCTCCCCGGTGCTTGTCGCAGCTGTAGCATTCACACTTCACGTACTTACTCTCATGCATGGTCATCACTTACTGTATCACACTCCATCTCTGCCACAATGGCGAAAAACAATCTGAGCATGGAGTGGATGCCCATGCGCACTGTAGTCCAAAGGAGGAGCCACCTATCTCGTGATACTTCGAAGACTCTTCCAGGACAACAATGTGCAATCATCCGGACCCAACACTAGGCGGCGATTTATGCAGCAGCCCTACATGCCAAGAACAGATGCATACTGGTAAGTACCATATTCCTTAATGTAGTAATGATTTCATCTGAAGATTTTTATTGGGATAGGCATATACTGAATTTTGGTTAGGAATTCAGTATTTGACACTTGTCTTTTGTTTAAGAACACTGTTAAAAATACAGTTTCAGTTTGTGGCTGTGCGTTTTGAGTGCGGAAAATAGTCACAGAAAAAAATTGCCGACGTAGAGGGAGTTATATCGACTCCGATGACATCCCATCCAGTGGACGACTTCGATTCAGATTTGTATGACGCCATCTGCCTGTGCGCGGGCGTACTGTGGAAATTTGTTTTCCTGATCCAGTTTAACACCTGGGAATGTTTCGAAAGTAAGGAGTCCCACTGTACAAAGGAGGGAGCACAGACCTCTGGAGTCAACACAGGAGGGGGCTCTCCTTTGAAGTTTTGGTAGGAAAAGCCCTGGAAGTGATTTCAGCAAGGGGCAGAGCTGAGGCCCCCGGAAGAGCTCCTACTAGTGACTCCTGGATGTGGCCATCATGAATTGTTCCATGATGCTTTGCAGGTGGGTTGGGACACGGGTGGAAGAGTGACTTGGCATCCTAGGATTGGCCAGGGGTGCCTGGCTTCTAGAACTTTTCACCCCCTTTTAAAAATGTTTGCACAAAGGGAGAAGAGTGCTTTTTGTTGGAGCTGGAAACTGGGACTGAACTGCTACAGCCATGGACAACTGGTCCAACAGGACTCTACCTACAGTTGACCCCAGTACCAGAGGGTGTCTCTCCAGGACCAGGGTAGTTGGTTCCCTTAGGACTAGTTGGTTGAAGAACTGAACTTCTGCACCCACTCAGGGGATCAAAGCTCCAGAGAACAAGAAGAAAGGCTGGCACAGGGAGCCAGTGGAACCAGCCCCTTGCAAGATGTGTCCCTTAGAGGCCAGGATGCTTGAGGAAAAGGCTCCAAGAAACTGGTTCATCCCACCATGAACTCAATGAGCCCAGGATTGTGACATTTGGCCTAGTGGGGCTAGAGATATGCAGGAAAGAAGGATTTGACATTTGACCCCTTCAGCAAGTAAATGGAGTGTGTAGATTTGCTGTGTTGCCAGTAAAACCCTGGGGTGGGGAAAAGGGGGGTAGGGCCTTGTAGTCGACGTAAGTGATCATTAATTATTGCAAACCCTTGGAAATAGCGTGAATGTAGCCACCTCCTCCGAGCTCTGGAGGCTCAGGAAGCCCATGCCCAGGGCAGCTTAATGTATATGGGGGCCTGGGACCCCCATCTCCAGGTCGCCCACCACTAAAGAAGAGGGGGAGCTCTGTTGCCCCTTTCCAGCAAAGAAAGGGGCCTGGTACCCCACCTCTGATTTCCCAGCGAAAATAGGCTGAGGGGAAGTGATGCGTTGACCCTGCGAGGAAAAGGAAGGGCCTGGGATCCCATGTCCCGACACCAAAGGATCAAGATGGAGCACCTGCCTGTCTGCTTGGAAACGATGAGTCTTTGACTACAGGCACGGTCATCCGCTGGCATAACCTATGATGTCTGTTCAACAAACCAGTCATCTATAACCATAACTGGAAGGAAAAGATCCCACAAGTATGGTTGTGTGCATGTTCATTATAATTTGATTGCACAGCAGCAAAAGGCAATAAACCATCTTAAGCAGGGTTACATCAAGGTCCTGAGGAAACCTGAATGACCCTCAATGGGCTGCACAACGGCTGAAAAATATCGCCCTAATAGATGCCTGGGAGCATTATTTCCTAAGAGCATCACACGTTTTAACTTTTAACCTTGTCCTAATCCTAGATGTAGGAATCTGGGTTTCTGTTGCAGGAAGCCCCCCACTTTTTGCCAGACTACTGATGCACTTTGACTTGATGTGCCATGGGTCCCTGACAATCAGGTTCCCAGGGTCTGTGTTCTTTCCCAAAACTGTACCTTGTACCCTCAATTGGCCATTGCAGTCTGCGTGGTTTGGTGCAGAACAACTTGAAGAGCAGACATGGCACACATCCCTGTGCGCCATGCCTACAACCCACTGCCCTGGCATAGGTCGGCCACCCCTCTAGCTGGGTGCACTTTACCAGTGGAGAGGGTACAGGTGCATGAGCCCTGTACCCTTACAGTGTCTAGACCAATTCTTAGACATTGTAAGTGCAGTCATTTTATTAGGAGTATATGGTAGTGGCAGTTTGTCATTACGAACTTCACAGCACCATAATAGCTTTTCTGAAAACTGGGATGTTTAGTATAAAACCTTTCAGCACATCAAACCCACACTTACGCCAGTTTGGGATTTAATGCAATATGTAGTCGGAGGGCATCTCAGAGATGTCCCCTGATAAACTACCAGCTGCTGGTGGGTTCCCTGACCGGTACACACCAGCCTGCCACCCCGAGACATGTTTCTAGACCCCTGGAGTGGGAGCCTTTGCTACCTGAGCCCAGAAACAAAGCCTTTCCCGGGCAGAGGTGTTCACACCACCACCAGGCCAGGAAGAGCCATCTGTGGCAGGGGAGCTTCAAAGGCTTGCAGCCTTTGTAACTCGACCCCCAGCATCTCCTGCTATCAGGAGCAGGTCCCCTTCCTGTCTAATAAGGATAAAGAGCAATCTTATGATCCTGAAACCCCCAAAAGCATTGTCCCTAAATAGGAAGAGAGTGATGATATCACAAAATGGTTCACCTCCTTTGAGAAGGCTTGTGAAATGAGAAAAGTTAAGAAGTCACACTGGGGGGCACTCCTTTGGAAACTGTTCTCTGGTAACTGCAGAGACAGACTCCTGACTCTTTCTGGGGCAGATGCTGGGCTTTATGAAGAGAACTCTGATTGAGGGATTTGAACTCACAACTGAGGAATATAGAATTAGATTCAGGCGGGCTCACAACACCAATCCTGGATTGACTTTGTTGACTAATCAGTTAAAACACTAGATGGTTGGTTAACTGGACACAATGTGTATGATTACAATGGACTTTACAATCTGTTTATGAAAGAACATATTTTAAGTAATTGCACTAATGAAAAGTTACATCAGCATTTGGTAGACCTAGGTCTAATTTCTCCCCAAGAATTGGGAAAGAAGGCAGACCACTAGGTCTAGACAAGGGTGACAAAAACAACCACTGGGGGAGACCAAAAGAAAGGGGTTACAAAACCTCCCCAGGGGAAAGGTGGTGAGAATCCCCAAGATAAAAAATCTGAGTCTCCTAAAGGGCCCCAAAGCGCTGCACAGGGGGGTGGGGTCCTAAAACTCTTCTCAATCTGCTAACAAGTATAGGGCGAAGAACTTTGATCCTTTAAATGCCTGGTGTAATAACTGTAGAAAGTTGGGACACTTAACTGGAGATTCTACTAGCCCAAACAAGAAGGCCCCTAGTCCTACTACAGCTACTCCTGGGGTAGCAAGTCTCCAGACGGGATCAACAGTGTGCCAAGAGCAAATCTGGTTGCACACTGAAGCAGTTCTAGTTTCAGAAGGGGAAGTTGAGTTTGCCACTGCAGCTGTGTGGCCACTCAACTTAAAGAAATACTTAAAATACCCTTGGATTAATGGAACTAGGATAGAAGCTCTGAGGGATACAGGTGCCAGTGTCACTATGGTGATAGACGCACTGGTTTCCCTTGAGCAATACTTGATTGGGAGAACTTACCCAGTCACCAATGTTGACAGTGTTACCACTAATCATGCAATGGCTATGGTGACATTAGGCTAGGGGGAGGGGTGTGGGGGGGGTTACTGGCCTGAAACAGGTAGTGGTCTCTCCAAAGCTACCAGCTGCATGTCTGCTTGGCAATGACCTGGAAACCCCAGCATGGGCTGAGGTTGAACTGAAAACCCATGCAGAAATGCAGGACATCCCTGAATTGGTGTGTGTAAAAACAGAGCAAGAGACTGGGTGGAAAAAGTTTTGGGGCCTGAAAATGTGGCCCAACCTTCCAAGAGAAAAGGTAAGAAGACTGGGGAACCAGTTTCTGTACAGCCAAAGGATCAGGACCCCTCTCTTCAGGTAGTGGACTTGGACACCCCAGAGGGAACTGTGCCAGTGGAGCTTGGCCCTTACCAGGTTCAACTCTTAGGCCCAGGGGGGCCCTCCAGGGAAGAGCTGTGCTTGGGCAGCAGGACTGTCCAACTCTTGAAAGCCCGAGGTAGCTAGCTGCTGCACAGGAAAAGGGAGATGTCAGTGGTACCCACTGAGCTTATTGGGAAGAGACTCCAAACCTGGAGCCACTAGGAGAGTGGTAGTGCCTCAAAAGTACAGGCAGTGTCTCCTACTTTAGCTCATGACATCCCCCTGGCTGGACATCTGGGCCAAACCAAGGCTTGGGAAAGGCTAGTTAGCCACTGTTACTGACCTCAGATGTACCAAAAAGTAAAAGGAGTTTGTCCGCTCCTGTGTCACCTGTCAGGCCAGTGGCAAGACAGGTGGCCTCTCAAAGGACCCCTGTAAGAAAGTGGTTCTATATATACTGGACCAAAGATAGGTACAGTGTGTGTATAGAGTCCCCAATCCCCAGAGGTATAACAGGGGCTAAAGTCAGATCTGACCTTATTCTCTAAAGTGGTTGCTTGGTCGAGCAGTAAGGCAGTATCAGAGGGCAGTGTAATGCATTTGTTGTAAACACTCGGTCAGCAAAAGGTTTCACACACAAGAATTGAACTCTAGGCCAATTATTTTTATATCAAGATATAGTCTTATTTTAGAACCAACAGGTATCAAAGTAAACTGTTCGAGGCATATGAGCTGCAGATTACACACTGTGCATAGATGGCCACCTAGTGTTGGGCCCGGATGTTTGCAGTTTGTTTTTGTTGTAGAAAAGTCTTTGGAAGTCACAGGACAGGTGACTCCTCCTTTGGATCATACTGTGCATGGGCATCGGCTCCATCCCCAGATTGTTTTTTTCCGCCACCGGGCTCGGATGTGTTTCCAGCGCTCCGTGTCTGAACCGATTTCCTACGACGCGCAATCCTCACCAGCTTCCAGAATTTAGTTTCGAACGTGTTTCCAGTCGACGCTGCTCTTCAACATCAAAGATTTCGATTCCGGTCGTCGACGACTGCCTTCGAGCCTAACTAGGCCTCGACTCCAGCTCATGGAAAGGACGCCATTTAAAAAGTGTCCTCAATGTGGGTCGAAGTTTACCCACACCGACCTTCATGAGGTGTGTAACCTTTGCCTCTCCCCTGAGCACGAGGCCAGAGACTGTTCCGCTTGTGCCTCCTTCTGCTCAAAGAAGACGATCCGGGACCGAAGAGCTAGGAGAACAATGGCTCGAGCTTCAGCTCCAATTCCAGACGACATCTTCGCAGAGGGCGTCGACGTCCCAGAACAACATGGCGCCGACGGCAACTCCGAGGCAGAAGATTCCGAAGTCGAGGACATCACTCCAGCACAGCGGGTTATAAGTAAGACCGTCGACCCTGACCCTTTTTCGACACACCCAAAGAAGGCTCCGGTCACACCCTCACACTCGGGTTCGGGTGCACACCGCGACACTGCTTCTACTGCCCCGCCTTCAGCCCGGCTAAGAAGCTAGCTAAGCCTTCTGGCTCGAGTCGGCCTCCCCACTGTGCCAGCGCACACCTACCGGCACCGAAAAAGACAACATCACCTACCACGCTGGCATCGAAACAATCGGTGCCGAAGCATACCGCTAGTCCCTTGGCACCGAAACCCAGGTCGGAACAAGCAAACACGCTTTGGATTCAAAAAGACCACCGGAACCGAAAAAACAATCTGATCTGAAAAATGCATCGGAGCCGAGAAAACCATCGGAGCCGAGAGAACCATCGGAGCCGAAAAAGACTCCTGCTTCTCCTGTTAGACATTGCCAAAAAAAAAAAAGCTACTTCGGTGCCGAAAGCTCCATCCGCACCACAAGATCGGCCTCCTGCAGAGGACTTATTTCACCCAGACCCTACACAAAAGACTCTGGTTAAAGATCCAATCACTGGTCGATTAACTCGAAGTTAAAAAAAAACGACCACTAGGTACACCTGCACCGGCTCCTCATCCAAAAAAGGTGGTCATTGCTACCTCTCCTCTAAGAGTTCCTTCCCCTTCTCCACCTATGCCATCACTACCTGTGCCCCTATCACAACATTCCGCTACATCCTCTATCATACCAGATGATGACAACAGGGATGATCGCTCTGACGATATAGGGGGTAATGCAGATGATCCATCTATTCCTCCAGGCTCACTTGACCGTGGGATGCTTATAACACCCCAGACATCCCAAATGTCCCTCAGGACGACATATACCCCTCTAGGCCTTCCCCACCAGAAGACACTATGGGATTCAATCAATTAGTACACAGAGCTGCGCAGTATCATGGGGTGAACATGCATACAGACCCTGTAGATGAAGACTTCCCAATGGATACCTTTGATAATGAACAAAGATCCTCATCCATTTTACCCATGCTAAAAGGAGTGATTAAGCATGCTCCTGAAGTCTTTAAAGACCCAGTTAGAACTTGGGTCATAAACCCGTGAACAGAGAAGAAATATAAAGCTGCCCCTTCAGACCCAGCATATATTAAAGGCCCAGTACCACTAGACTCTCTTGTGGTTTCCAATGCACGCAAAAGAGCAAATTCGCAAACATCAGGTGAAGCTCCCCCACCAGATGAGTCTAAGCTCCTTGACGCATCGGGGAAAAGAACTGCGTCTCAAGCAGCAAACATGTGGCGTATTGCCAATACACAAGCATTATTGGCAAGATATGACAGGGCACATTATGACGAATTAGAATCGTTCATGCAGCATCTCCCTTATAAGTACAAAGATAAAACAAATGAGCTCATCCAAGAAGGGAAAATATTCCAAACACTCCATTAGTTGTGCACTTGATGCAGCAGACACTGCCTCCAGAGCAGTTAAAACCAGTGTTTTGTTGCGTAGACATAACTGGCTACGCATATCAGGGTTCAAACCTGAAGTACAAAGTGTCATTCTTAATCAACCCTTTGATGAGCAACACCTATTCAGACTTAACGTAGATGAATCACTTGAAAAGATGAAAAAGGATACAGATACTGCCAAATCTATGGGAGCCCTGCACTCGCAGGCTCCCAGACGTTCATTTCGTCGCTCATCCTATCGAGGTGCCACCAGGGGATACTCTTCGGACACAGCTTCTACCTCGTACAAAGCCCCTACACATTCCACTTACAGCAAGGGCTACCAAAGGGGTGGTTACAGGGGTAACAACAACAAAGGCAGAGGTAAAAATAAAAACTCTCACTCTGCCTCTACCCCTGCCCAATGACTCCCTTCCCCTTCCCCCGTCCCATGCCACTCCTGTCGGGGGAAGACTTCAACAATACCTGCCAGCCTGGAAAAACATCACATCAGACAGGTAGGTGCTCCAAATAATTCAGTCCGGTTCTCTTCCAGGAGATACTCAATAATAGTCATAAGCACTGAATTATCCCCGCCCAGGAGCGGGAACCCGGAACACATAAACAATATACATATATATGTGTAAATATATCAAAAAGTACATAGTACTAAACTAATTATACACATATTCATGTATAATAACCATAATATGCAGCCCAACATATATACATAGGCTAATCAAGCCAAACTTACACATGTTCTGTAGCATGAAAATATGCTATATATCAATGCAATAAACAGGCATGAGCCTAAAATGCATTTCATAACCATGAAAACCTTTTATTTTCATCAAAGAACCTGTTGTAAACAATTAGCGTAAAAGGCTGCATATGAAAAAATGTCTGTACAGAAAATCAGACTGGCACCCTGCCTTTAAGGCCCCAGAGAATCTGCACACTTTGCCTTTAAGGCCTCCAGGAGAACTCTGTTCCCATAATGCCCCACAGGTGACAGTTAGGCCAGTTCTTTTGTACGGCACCATAGACTTAGCAGGAATCTGCACTTTAAAACATTTACAACAATAACCTATTGAAAACTCAATGCTACTGCTCGCCCGGGGAGGCGGGAGGGTGCTTATGACTTTAATGAGTATACCCCTGGAAGAGAACTAGGATTACAGGTAAGTAACTAATCCTTCTCTTCCAGGGGATACTCATTAATAGTCATAAGCACTGAATAGAGTAGCAAGCTCATACCCACCAGAAGCGGGCGAACAGATAAGTGCATAGCCACACTTTTAAACCATAGTGTTCAGCTAGAATTAGCAAACAAATTTCTGAGGGATGCTTGTCCCACTTGTGCATCAACCTGCGCATCAGAATCTAAACAGTAATGGCGTGTAAAGGTATGCGCTGACCGCCAAGTAGCTGCTTTACATATCTCTGACATAGCCACATTCCTAAGGAGAGCTGTGGTGGAAGCTTTCCCCCTCGTAGAATGCGCCCTAGGTCTACCTGATAAAGACTTGTGGGCTAGCTGATAAGCCAGTAGGATACATGACACTATCCATCTAGAAATGGATCTCTTGGACGCTGCCAAACCAGTATTCGTAGGACCATAGTTCACAAACAATCGGTCCGTATGCCTCAAAGACTTTGTTCTGTCTAAGTAAAATTTCAAAACCCTTTTCAGATATAACGAATGTAGAGCCCGTTCAGCCGGACTCGAAGGGTTTGGAAAGAAAGTAGGCAATGTTATGGTTTGATTAATATGAAAATCCGACACCACCTTGGGCAGGAAAGCAGGAGGAGTTCTGAGCACCACTCTGTTTCCATGAAAAATAGTGTACGGTTCATTGCAACACAGAACCTGGATTTCGCTCACCCTACGAGCAGAAGTGATGGCCACCAGGAACGCTACTTTCCAAGATAAGTGTTGTAACGACGCTTTATGTATGGGTTCAAAGGGGGGACCCATTAACTTGGTCAACACCACATTAAGCTCCCAAGGTGGAGAAGGAGACCTGACTGGAGGATACACCTTCCTTAAACCTTCCAGAAAATCCTTCACCACAGGCATCCGAAAGCAAGATATCTGTCTTGGCGATTTTCTATAAGCAGTTATTGCAGCAAGATGGACTTTGATGGAACTAAAATGCAAACCAGACTCTGTTCCCATCATGCACCACAGGTGACAGTTAGGTCAGTTCTTTTTTCCGGCTTGTTCTGTGAGGAACCTGGAACTTGAGCTCTGCTAATTTTTGCAGTTTTTCTGTCAGAAGTTGGTTTTTTCTTGTCTTTTTGACAATATACTACTCTAGTGGTGGTTTAATACCTTTTTCTGACTAAACTGTTGGTGATTTTTTAGTCAGAATGCCACCTTTATTTTACAAATGTCCTTCCTGTGGGAAGAAGATGTCAAAAACGGACCCACATTCTGTTTGTGTGGTTTGTCTTCCAGCTTCTCATAAGGTGGAAGAGTGTTATCACTGCCTCAACCTTTCTAGTAGGACTTTAAGAGAAAAGGAGAAAATGAGGTTGCTGGGCCTTCTGGAGAGAGAAAGCCGTGGTGAGAAGGGCTCCAAGAGCTTGTTATCTGCTAAGCCATCTTCTCAACCCAAACGTCGAAGAACAGCTTCTCCTGAAGGTAGAACTAAGAAACATCGACTCCAGGGAGCGTCGCCGTCAAAAAAGGTGCGCTCGACGTCGAGATCCAGATCGCCGTCAGCATTGTCGGCGTCGAAGAGGGCTCCATCGACGTCGAGGACTTCGCCGGTGAGGCAAGGTTCAGCGTCTCGACAGTCGCCGTCGAAATCTTTTTCGACGTTGAGACATCTGGTGTCGATTGCAGTAAGGACGACGTCAGGGGCGCAAGGTTCGACGTCGAAGGATCGTAAGAGATCGACGTCGAGGGAAGAGAGGCGTCAGACGTCGAAGGATCGTGTGTCGAAGTCGAAGGAACCAGTGTCGACGTCGAGAGGGAGTCATCGATCGACGTCGAAGGAGAGACGTACGTCGTCGAGGAAAAGGTCGACGTCGAGAGGAAGATCGTCGTCGAAGAATTCAACGGCGAGACCTAAAAAGAGACGGTCGAGGTCTCCATCGCGACGTAGGTCGACGTCGAAGCTTGCTTCGGGCTCGAAGCATGGAGTGTCAGAGTCTAGGTCTCCCCCACCTGATAAAAGGTCGGTTTCGAGACTATCAAGACCAGCCTCTCGGACCTCACTTAGGTTTTTGTCGAGGTCCGAAATAAGCCCACAGCGTGTAGTGGCGTCTTCACCGCAGGGTCAGCAAGACGACAGGTCTGTGGCGGGTCAAGAGACAGTGCATCAGGACTCCTCTGTGGTGGCACATTCTGGCTCAACCTCAGGGCAGGTGTCAGATGACAGACAATTGGTGCCCAGAGAACGGACTCCATCTGGCTCATTGAACTCTGAGCACAGTTTAGTCTCCAGAGCCTCCTAGTCTTCGGCAGGGCTGCATATTGTGCAGGTTTCACCTGAGGCTTCACCTGAGCGTGCGGAACGGCCTCTTAACATGTCACCGAGGTGGTTGGGGAGCCTGAGACATTGGAAGATGCGTCCAGATGCAGGACTGATAGGGATGAGGGCTCCGGTCCCTCAGACGGAGCTGCATAGAAGATCACGCTCGAAATCCCTAGTGAGAGAGAGATCTCGTTCAAGGGAGCGTAGGAGGCAGCGATCGGCAACTCCTCAGACGGCGTAGAACCCCTTCACCATCTTCTACGTCCTCTTCGTCTTCTTCAAGGTCTTCATATAGAGACTATTCTCCCACTATATCATCTACTCCGGCTTCCAGAGTGTCTCCTGTAGATGATTTGAGCACATTTAATGATGTGCTATGTCGTGGGGCGAATAAGTTAAACATCAAGATGGCAGTTCCCCAAGTGGCAACGTCCGTCATCTTTGAAACCCTGCATCACAAGACGACTGGCAGGCCTCTTCTGCCGTTAGTGCCCGGTTTGATAGAACCAGCAGTGAGAACATTTTTGACTCCGGCCACGGTGGGTTCAGGTCCTTCTAGGACTGCAAAAAAGTACAAGGCTCCAGAAGAAGATCCACTATTTTTGCGCTCTGATCCACCTCCAGACTCACTTATTGTGGCGGCGGTCAGAAAAGCGCATTCTGCAGCATCTACCTCTTCTGCTCCACCTGAAAAGGATAGCAAGAGTATGGATTCCTTGGGGCGAAGAATGTGTAACACCTCTGGGTCGGTCATGAGAGTGGCCAGTGCGGCAGCCTTAATGGGCCGCTATGATCGTCTGCTCTGGGACTCAGTGGCTCGTTTTGCGGATAAACTCTCTAAGGAAGATCAAAAGGATTTCCTGGAAATTGTGGAAGAAGGCGGACTGGTGGCTAACCAGAGCATTAGCGCGGCTGCGGATTCGGCGAATCCGTCAGCGCATGGCTATGCACATGGTGTTTGTGCTAGGCGTTCAGCTTGGCTTCGCCTTACTGGGCTAAAGCCTGAGGCCCAGAGGAAAATAGTGAATTTACCGTTTAATGGTTCGACTCTGTTTGGATCTCATGCTGACGATGAGATGTCCAAGATGAAAGTGGAGTTGGACACTCTTAAGGCCGTAGGTCTTCAAAAGAAGAAACAATTTAAACGTCGGGGTAATTTTCGTCCCTTTGACAAGAGATCTTTCCAGCAGAGGAGCCAACAGACTAATTGGTCCTCGCAAAACCAAGGCCAGAATCAACAGAGGTCGCAATTCCAAAACAGCGGCGACCTGGGCGAGGCAGAGGCAATAGAAATAGGCAGCAGTCATCCGCAACCAAACAGCCTCAAAAACAATGAACGGAGGCTTCCTCCACAACCGTGTGCCACTCCGGTTGGAGGAAGTATTGTGTGTTTTCTGGACGAGTGGAAACAGATTACAAAGGACAGATGGGTGCTGGGTATCATACAGAACAGGTACCTTTTGAGATTCAAGAAGCCACCTCCTGTCATGCGTCCTCTAAAGATGTTACAGTGGAATGTAAAGCGTTTACAACAGGAAGCGAACATCCTTCTGAAGAAGAAGGCCATAGAACTAGTACCATCTCAGCAGAGATGTCAAGGCCTATACTCTCGATTCTTTCTCGTAAAGAAAAAAGGTCCAGCTACGGAGTTCAGACCCATTCTGGATTTGAGACGGTTGAACAAGTTCATTCGTAAGGAGAGGTTTCGAATGCTGGCTCTTCATCAGATCTTCCCCCAGTTACGTCAGGGGGATTGGATGTGCTCAATCGATCTGAAGGATGCTTATTTTCATATTCTGGTATCCAGAAAACATCTCAAGTTTCTCAGGTTTCAAGTAGCTGCTCATCACTATCAGTACGCAGTACTCCCATTCGGCCTGAGATCAGCTCCCAGAACATTTTCCAAATGTATGGCGGTAGTTGCGGCTTGTCTTCGAAAGAGACGGATTTTCATATATCCATACTTAGACGACTGGCTTCTGAAGAGTTCATCCCCATCTCTACTGGAAGAACATCTATCGATATGCCTCCAACTCATGTGCAAGTTGGAGCTTCAAGTCAATTACAAGAAGTCCATAATGAACCCCACCCAGAAGATCCACTACCTGGGTGCTCAACTGGACACGGAAATAGAAAACGTGTGTCCTTCGAAGGAGAGGTGGTTATCCATCAAGGCGAAGTGTATTCTTCTCCTTCAGTCTGCACGTCCGACAGTTCGGCAAGTGTCCTCTCTCCTGGGGTCCATGGCATCGTGCATCTTCATCGTTCCAAACGCACGTTTGCATATGCGTCCTCTACAACAGTGTCTGGAAGATCAGTGGAAGCAGAGGACGGGATGCTGGGAGGATCGAATTCATCTCCAACAGTCTGCAAGAGATTCCATCCGGTGGTGGATGAAGAAGACACACTTGATGAAGGGAGTTCCTTTTCATCAGGCCCCACCAACGCAGACTCTGATCACAGACGCCTCTCTCCAAGGTTGGGGGGCGCATATGGGCCCTCTGCAGGTACAAGGGCTATGGTCAGACTTCGAGAAAGGATATCACATCAATCTACTCGAACTCAGAGCGGTCCATCTTGCTCTCAAGTCCCTGGCTCCCTCTCTACAAACTCGGTCCCTCCTGGTGCAAACAGCCAATACAACTACAATGTATTACTTAAAGCAGGGGGGTACCAGGTCCAGGACTCTGTCCATAGAAGCCCAGTCCCTTTGGCATTGGTTGCTAGCACGAGACCTGTCAATAACAGCGGTTCACCTGCCAGGGAGTCTCAACTCACAGGCGGAGGACCTCAGCAGAGACTTCGTCGAAGCGCACGACTGGGTTCTCAACGAGGACGTCGCGCAAAGCATTTTCCAGGCTTGGGGAACACCAGACATCGATCTGTTCGCCGACGCGGCAAACACAAAATGCCCCGTCTTCGCGTCCAGGTTCTCCCAGAACGGGTCTCAAGTGAATGCCCTTTTGATAGACTGGTGTCAAAACTTGCTGTACGCCTTTCCACCGACACCGTTGATACCGGCAGTGATCAAGTGGATGTACAGGACAGACTCCAGAATGATACTGATTTGCCCAGAGTGGCCACGCCAGTGGTGGTTCCCAGATCTCCTCCAGTTGTCAGAAGTGCCACTCAGGAGATTGCCTTGTCGCCCGGATCTTCTGTCCAAACAGGAGGGGCGAGTGTTTCATCCCAATCTGCCCTCCCTGTGCTTGTATCGCTTTGTTCGCCCTAAGTGTGGCAGGGTATGCTCAGACGTGAGTCCCTTGCTCACTTGGCCACTGGATTCAAGATAGCCTGGCTGATGAGAATTATGAATCCGAAACCGGTCCCAGGATGCTTGTTTCCGGTCCATGGAAGACATGGCTTGGCAGTTCGGGCTGGACTTTTCCCATGAGGCAAAGGGTCAGACTGATTTGCATATAGTCATGTCTGAAATGGGGTGGCTGAGTGGGCTAAAGAATGGTGATGAATTAAACCCAGATCAGTTGACTTCGGGTGAGTGTTTGATTTGCTCAAACGCTCCGTCCATCATCCCCTTTTGTATCCCTGTGCTTGGCAGCATGGCTCCGGAAGTCATCCAGTACGGGCACTTGCAGCTGAATCCGGAGTGTATGAACATCCTTAAGGAGGCAAAGCAGGCTTCTACAAGACAATCCTACGGATTTAAGTGGAAACGCTTTTACCTTTGGTGTCAGAGTAAGGGTCTTGACCCTATTCATGGTCAAGAACAGGTGATCTTACCTTATCTACTTTACCTTGCTGAATCTGGTTTGCATTTTAGTTCCATCAAAGTCCATCTTGCTGCAATAACTGCTTATAGAAAATCGCCAAGACAGATATCTTGCTTTCGGATGCCTGTGGTGAAGGATTTTCTGGAAGGTTTAAGGAAGGTGTATCCTCCAGTCAGGTCTCCTTCTCCACCTTGGGAGCTTAATGTGGTGTTGACCAAGTTAATGGGTCCCCCCTTTGAACCCATACATAAAGCGTCGTTACAACACTTATCTTGGAAAGTAGCGTTCCTGGTGGCCATCACTTCTGCTCGTAGGGTGAGCGAAATCCAGGTTCTGTGTTGCAATGAACCGTACACTATTTTTCATGGAAACAGAGTGGTGCTCAGAACTCCTCCTGCTTTCCTGCCCAAGGTGGTGTCGGATTTTCATATTAATCAAACCATAACATTGCCTACTTTCTTTCCAAACCCTTCGAGTCCGGCTGAACGGGCTCTACATTCGTTATATCTGAAAAGGGTTTTGAAATTTTACTTAGACAGAACAAAGTCTTTGAGGCATACGGACCGATTGTTTGTGAACTATGGTCCTACGAATACTGGTTTGGCAGCGTCCAAGAGATCCATTTCTAGATGGATAGTGTCATGTATCCTACTGGCTTATCAGCTAGCCCACAAGTCTTTATCAGGTAGACCTAGGGCGCATTCTACGAGGGGGAAAGCTTCCACCACAGCTCTCCTTAGGAATGTGGCTATGTCAGAGATATGTAAAGCAGCTACTTGGCGGTCAGTGCATACCTTTACACGCCATTACTGTTTAGATTCTGATGCGCAGGTTGATGCACAAGTGGGACAAGCATCCCTCAGAAATTTGTTTGCTAATTCTAGCTGAACACTATGGTTTAAAAGTGTGGCTATGCACTTATCTGTTCGCCCGCTTCTGGTGGGTATGAGCTTGCTACTCTATTCAGTGCTTATGACTATTAATGAGTATCCCCTGGAAGAGAAGGATTAGTTACTTACCTGTAATCCTAGTTCTCTTCCAGGGGTATACTCATTAAAGTCATAAGCACCCTCCCGCCTCCCCGGGCGAGCAGTAGCATTGAGTTTTCAATAGGTTATTGTTGTAAATGTTTTAAAGTGCAGATTCCTGCTAAGTCTATGGTGCCGTACAAAAGAACTGGCCTAACTGTCACCTGTGGGGCATTATGGGAACAGAGTTCTCCTGGAGGCCTTAAAGGCAAAGTGTGCAGATTCTCTGGGGCCTTAAAGGCAGGGTGCCAGTCTGATTTTCTGTACAGACATTTTTTCATATGCAGCCTTTTACGCTAATAACTGTTTACAACAGGTTCTTTGATGAAAATAAAAGGTTTTCATGGTTATGAAATGCATTTTAGGCTCATGCCTGTTTATTGCATTGATATAAAGCATATTTTCATGCTACAGAACATGTGTAAGTTTGGCTTGATTAGCCTATGTATATATGTTGGGCTGCATATTATCGGTCTTATACATGTATATGTGTATATTTAGTTTAGTACTATGTACTTTTGATATATTTACACATATATATGTATATTGTTTGTGTTCCGGGTTCCCGCTCATGGGCGGAGATAATTCAGTGCTTATGACTTTAATGAGTATACCCCTGGAAGAGAACTAGGATTACAGGTAAGTAACTAATCCTCGTTTGACGTCGGGACTCTCACCATTGACGTCACATCGTTCCTCCAGACGTCATTCAGCCTCCAAAGACCGCATGGAGCTATCTGCTTCAGTTACGAGCTCTCCGCAAGTAATTTCGGCAAGAAGCTCTTCATCTCCTGAGGCATGAAGTTCTCCTAAGCCAACCTCTCCACGAAGGCAGAAGTCACTTTAAGTTCATCTGTCGCCAAGATGGCCTCTTCCCCTCAGCCACTGGCAGAAAGATTCTTCTGGCCACGCTCGACAGTCTATGGACTATTCCAGTCCGCTGCACAGATTCCCGTTGGAACAACTGGTGCAGGAAGTGGATAGATCACCTGTTGCTCGCACCAGGGATTGCCAGGACATATCTCCGGAGTACAGAACACATGCTCATCGGAAAAGAGCAAGAACACAGTCTTGGTCTTCCTCTTCAACTCACTCCTAAAAAAGGGAGTATTTACCTACCCTTACCGATAGCCCTCCGTCTAGAGTGTCTCCTATTGACGACATCAGTACATTTCACAACGTCTTCACTAGAGGAGCGCAGAAGCTGCACATAGATATGCCAGCGCCTCAAGCTTCTACCTCTATCATCTTTGAGACTCTCCATGAAAGGTCAGTGTCTAAACCTTTACTCCCACTGGTTCCTGGCATCCTACAACCAGTAATGGAATCTCACCCCATCCTCGATTAAAGCAGCCCCAGCAAGGATTCAGAAGAAGTACAAACCGGCAGAAACAGATCTTTTATTTTTAAAATCAGACCCTCCACTGGATTCAGTAATCATCGCGGCAGCAGAGAAAACTCATGCTGTCGCTTCTTCGTCCTCTGTCCCTCCAGACAAGTAGGGCTCAGGATTCTTGAGGGAGAAAGGTATGCGGTTCTGCAGCATCCTCCTTGAAAATATCTAGCGCCGAAGCCCTGGTGGGCTGTTATTACATATCTTTATGGGATTCTTTGGGACGTTTTAAGGAGAAACTGCAGAAAGAGGACCGCCAGGATTTTGCAAAGATTATTCAAGAAGGGGCGCTGGTTTCTAATCAGGTGATTAGTACTGCAGCAGATGGGGGCTTCTCTGGCTGCTCATTCGTGTGCACATGGTATTTGTGCACGGAGATATTCATGGCTGTGCTTAACAGCTTTAAAGCCAGTCTCCTGATCAAATTCTCAATCTCCTGTTTTCCGGCACCTCTTTGGTTACCACACCAATGAGGAAATGGCTAGAATGAAGGCAGAGTTGGACACGCGGAAAGCGGAAGACCTGGAAAAGAAGAAATAATTTGGTCATAGATACCGGCCTTACATTCGCAAGAACTACCATCCATGGGTTCAAACCCCTCAATGGCAGCAGAGGCAAAACCAACAGTCTAGGTCTCAGTTCCAAAGCCGTAGAGGCTCCAGAGGCCGAGGAGGTCAGCTTCAGCAATCCTCCAGTGCAGACAAGACTTCAGGGAAGCAATGATTTTCTACTTCCTTTAGCGCCGTTGCCCACTTCAGTGGGAGGAAGTATCTCAAATCATGTGACAGAGTGGCACACAATCACCAAGGATCAGTGGGTGCTAAATATACTGAACAATGGATATGGTCTTCATTTCAACGCACCCCCAAAGAACATTCCTCCAGTAAAATCACTCCCCCCCCCCCCACCCCCACCCCTCCCCCACCAACTAAAATAACTACGTCAGGAGGTGTCTATCCTCCTCAAAAAGTTGGCCATAGAAGAAGTCCCTCCCGCTCAAAGAGGAAAGTGAGTCTATTCAAGGTACTTTCTGGTGCCAAAGAAAGACCAGGCGCACAAATTGAGACCTATCCTGGATCTTCGATCTCTGAACAAGAACATTCGAAAGGAGAAGTTTTGCATGTTTGCACTAAATCAAATATATCCGCACCTGCAGAAACTGGATTGGATGTGTTCGACAGACCTCCAAGATGCGTTCTTCCACATCCCCATTGCTCCACGTCATCTCAAGTTCCTGAGATTCATGGTGGGAGCAAAACATTACCAGTTAAGCCTTACCGTTCGGCCTTAAATCCGCGCCGAGGGTATTCAGAAAGTGCTTGGTGGTGGTGGCCGTGGCTTTACATCGGCAAGGCCAGTTTGTGTATCTGGACGATTGGCTTTTGAAGGGTTTGTCCCCACAGATGGTGAAGGAACACTATCTGATGTGCCTACATCTACTTCACCACTTAGGCCTTCATGTCAACATGGAAAAATCTGTCCAACAGCCAACGCAAACTCCATTATCTGGGCGCCATAGACTCTGGATTAGGAAAAGTGTTTCCTTCGGAGGAGCGACTGTTTTCAATGAAACAGAAATGCAATTCTCTGCTCCAGGCACACCAACCATCAGTACGACAAGTGGCATCCTTTCTAGGGTCGATGGCCTCCTGTATATTTCTCATCCCACACTCCAGATTAAGAATGAGACCGCTGAGGCAGGATCTGGAGGACAAATGGAACCAATCCTCAGGACATCAGGAGGATCGGATCCTTCTTTCCCACGCTGCGAAGTCGTCCATGATCTCGTGGACTCAACCGAAAAATCTACTAGTTGGAGTTCCTTTCCATCAACTTCTCCCAAAACAATCCCTGATCACGGACGCATCTCTGCAGGGATGGGGTGCGCACTTGGGTTGTCTACAAACTCAGGGCAGATGGTCGAGCAAGGAACAAACCTACCACATAAACATGTTAGAGCTGCGGGCAGTTCACCTAGCCCTCAAGGCATTCCATCCATCGATTGTGTCAGAGTTGATACTGATTCAAACAGACAATACAACCACTATGTATTACTTGAACAAACCAGGTGGAACCCACTCTCGCCCGCTGTCATTGGAAGCACAAGCGATTTAGCACTGGCTTCTGGCCAGGAATCTCTCAATCACAGCGGTGCATCTGCCAGGAGAACAAAACGTGCAGGCAGATGCTCTGTCGACACTTCGAAGAGCAAGAAGACTGGGTGCTCAACGACTAGGTAGTGGCAGACATCTTCCATCAATGGGGCCATCCATTAACCTTTTAGCAGATGATCTAAACAAAAAAATGCCACGCCTTCGCGTCCAGATTTTACCGGCCAGGAACGAGAGGGAATGCTCTTTTGATAGACTGGTCCGGAACATTTGCATATGCTTTTCCGCCCCGTCCTCTCATCCCGAATGTGGTGACCAAGCTCATCCGATCCAGGATGAAGATGATTCTGATAGCACCGGACTGGACTCGCCACTGGTGGTATCCGGACCTGTTACAGCTATCAATATGTCCACACAGGAGGCTTCAGTGCAGACCGGACCTTCTAACCAAAATGGGCAGGAAGATTCTGCACCCCAGCCTTCCCTCTCTGAGCTTAGCAGCCTGGCTCCTGAGGTCCTGCAATACGGACACCTGAATCTCCCTCGGGACTGCATGAACATTTTGAGGGAGTCAAGGAGACCATCCTCAAATAAACTCTTATTCTTTAAAATGGAAGAGGTTTTTTTTGTGGTGTATGCGTAATGGTTTTAGTCTGACTACTGGGCAGGAGGAGGTAATCTTGCCTTATCTTCTGTATCTAGCCAAGTCAGGCTTGAAGTACACTTCTATAAAGGTTCACTTGGCGGCCATTACGGCCTACAGAAAATCACCTAACCAACCTTCCTTTTTTCAACTACAGGTGGTCAAGGATTTCCTTCAGGGGTTGAAGAAGGTTTTTCCTCCTGTCAGTCATCCTTCTCCTCCTTGGGAGCTTAATCTTGTTCTGTCCACATTAATGGGCACTCCCTTCGAGCCCATTCATATGGCCACTTTGCAACACCTGACGTGGAAAGTTGCTTTTCTTATAACTATTACGTCCGCACGCAGAGTAAATGAAATCCAGGCACTCTGCTCAAAGGAACCGTACACGGTTTTCCATCACAATAGGGTGGTTTTGAGGACTCACCCTTCTTTCCTTCCAAAAGGGGTGTCTGACTTCCATATTAACCAGACAATTTCTCTTCCCTCTTTTTTTCCCAATCTTGCTACACCAGCAGAAAGGGCTCTTCACTCACTGGACCTCAAGATGGTTCTCAAATTCTATTTGGAGGGAACAAAATCCATTAGAAAGTTTGAGCAGTTGTTTTTAAACTATGGTGTCGGCAGGACAGGTTTTCCTGCCTCCAAACGTTCCATCTCGAGGTGGATAGTGTCCTGCATTAAGCTGGCTTATCAATTGGTGTAAGAAACTGGCTCTATATATACTGCACCAAAGTGAGGTTGTGAGGAAGTGAGTTCCTGTTGCAGTACCCCCCCCCACTTTTTGCCTGATACCTGATGCACATTTCCTAGGTGTACCCTGGGTCCATGCCAATCAGGTACCGAGGGCCTGTGTTTCTTCCCTAAAAACTATACTAAAGCCTAAACCCAATTGGCATCTCTGGCCACATATCAGCCCCTAGTAAATGGTGCCCTAGGTACCCAGGGCATTGTGACCAGAGAAGACCCCTTAGGGCTGCAGCACTTATTGTGCCACCCTTAGGGGCTCCGTACCTTGACACCCACACACTGCCTTTGCAGGCTGAGTGTCGAAGTACATAACTAAACAAAGAGGCGACATGGCACATATCCCTGTGTGTAGATTGCCAAATGGATTTGACTCCGCACTCAATGTGTCTCTTAGTAGTAATCTCTTTGTATGCTTTTTCAATGGTGTAGCTGGTGCTGTATGTAGATCCCCTGCTGAGCCCCAGGGGTAACTTGAACTGATACTGATGCGTGTTTCTTGGGCCCCAAGATTCACAACCACATAAGCACTCTTATTCCTATACTTGGTTGATACTGGTTTTGCGTATGATTTTAAATGAAGGTTTTATACACGTTTTTGATTGGTAACTTCTTTAATTTTTCATATAATTTTCTTTCATATCAATTTCATTCTTCAACATTTCATCATTTAAATCATCCTGCTTTTCCTGAATACGTCAGGTTTTCATCATACCCGATGCATTTCGAGCATATAGCTCTTCCTCAGGGGACTGTTAATCTGAAAAAATGTCACATTGTTTTTCAAGTAGAATCAAACTCAACCTATACACATCCGTATTTCTCATTTTTTACGTTTTTTACATTTTTCCTAGTCCCGTTCCCCGAGTGCTCTGTAAATACTGTGTGACCTTATAACCCTGCATTGATTGCCCATGTGTATGTGCTGTTACTCGAGAGGGTTAAATAATCAATCAATACACTGACCTGAAAGTCTTCGTGTTTTTTCAAATGACTGTAAAAGCAAGCAACAAGTGCCTATCAGTAATACCGCCCAATTGTAGTGGGATACAAAAACGTAAGCGTGGCGTTATTCCCAATATTTCCCTTACCAATTCAGCTTTTTATTCATCTCATTGCTGTGTCCTCGCTAGGGCGTGCGGCGCTCTACCCGTCCGCGTCTCTGTGACCCGCTTGTGTGCCGGTCACGTGGTGTGCTCGCTACGTCGTTGCACGTTCTGGCTATGACTGTGTGTTTACATCACGTGGTGTATGTCCTGCCAATTAGTGAACTCCACTGTGTACAGTGTAGTGTGTACATTAGCGTGAGCTTGTGGTGTGAAAAATCTACGTTAAGTTAAGTGGGGAATGTGACGGTAACCTGACCATGGTGTTTTGTCAGATGATCACCGAGTGGTAAAAACGGTTATTCGGCCTATGTACACATCAAATTAGATCATACCACGAACATAAAAATGAATAAAAAATGAAAGTCATCTTATACAATTATAAACAATTGTAACCATACTGAGTCCTCAAATCAAAATTATGCTAATCACAGAAAGCAACTAAGTTCCATACATTCATTTAACCCCAAAAAAAAAGGGGGGGAGAGAGAGAAACAGACACACACACACACACACACTTTTTTACACACTTTTTTACACACTTTTTTGGCAGGCCGAGTGTCTGGGTGCAGAACAAAACAGTCGACTTGGCACACATCCCTGTGTGCCATGCCCACAAAACACTGCCCTGGCATACTTTAGTCACCCCTCTAGCTGGGTGCCCTATGCCAGTGGTGTGGGTACAGGTGCCTGAGCCCTGTACCCCTACAGTACCCAGGTCCATTCCTGGGCACTGTAAGTGCAGTGCTGCCATTTAAGAGTTCGAGGCATGTGGGCTGCTAAATTCATATCTTAGCATTAGATCGCCGCCTAGTGTTGGGCTCGGATGATCGCACATTGTTGTCCTGGAAGAGTCTTCGAAGTATCCTGAGATAGGTGGCTCCTCCCCTGGACTACAGTGCGCATGGGCATCGGCTCCATCCCCAGATTGTTTTTTTCCGCCATTGGGTTCGGATGTGGTCTCGACGTCTTACTGTCGGAACCAAGAAAAACTAACTTTTAGCGGCCAAAAGGCCTCGATTTTCTTGCGTCGGTATTGTCTGCGCACGGTCTCGAGTCTTCCGTCTCTTGGAGCCGGAATAAGCGGAGTTTTCTTCGCTCTCGGAACTTTGAGGCCTTCTCATCGCGACACGACTGCAAAACTTTTCAGACATGGAGCGGAGCCCGTTTAAGTACTGCCCGCTCTGTGGGTCCAAGTACCCACACATCGATCTACACCCCGTGTGTAACAAATGCCTTTCGCCTGACCACGACGACGGCAAGTGCAAGTTGTGTGCACAGTTCCGCTCGAAGAAGACTCTCAAGCTTCGGCGCGCGGTGCGCATGGAAGCTAAACAAGCGGCCCCGGATCCGGAGAACATCTTCGGCGACCAGGACGAAGAGGACCAAGGTCATCATCTCCAAATCTCCCCACCCGAGACGGAGGTCGAGGCGGATCCGGGAGACGACGACGGAGTCGCGGGTCAAGGCCTTGAATACGTCGACGAGGTAGGAGACGACGATGAGATTTATGGGGCCGCGGCAGACAGCTCGGGGGACGAGCTCTGCCCCGAAGGTTACGAGGATACCGACCGGGACACGGGATCGCCTGTCGGCCTTACCCAAGACCCGTTGCCGCAAGCCACAGCCCCGCCTTCGGGCCCGGCCACGGACTTACTTGCTGAGCAGACTGTTTCGAAACCGAAACCATCGGGATCGACAACACCTAAAATGGCCGACCCGAAAACGAAACCGAAACTTAAGGACTCGAGTGTCCCTAAGATGGCTGCCGTGCCGGTGAAAACGACGGTGCCCGCTACCCCATCGACTCCGTCGACCTCCGGTCCGCAGAAGTCGAAGAAGTCCGTCGATTCCGATGCTGCAAAATCGAAACCGACGCCAGAGGAGGGGTCCTCCAAAAAAGATGGTCGGCACGGGTCAGCGGCTACGACGCCGTCCAAGCCCGCCAAAGTCGGCTCCAAGGAGGCTACGCAGGCACACGGAAAGAAGTCTGCGCCCCGAACACAGGAATCGGAGGCGGTTAAGACAGGATCCGCGCCCAAAGCGCACAAGGCCCACAAGGACGTCGGATCCGAGGGAAAGATCAGACCATCCTCGTCAGCGCCGAAACAAACTGTGAGTGAGCCGTCCCTCATAGCCGAATCACTGCAAAGAATCAGGGAGAAGGCCTTTGCCCCGTCGGCTCCGATACCATCGCCGCAGCCGCAAAAGGACACTCCAGCGAAGCCTTCTGGGAAACTTCTCTTTATTTTGCCGCCGAAGGAGGCGCCGAAAGCATTTTCAACCAAATCGGCACCGAAACAGGTGATTTCTTCACCGACTGGCCCGCTTCCACGTCGGGTGCTCGAATCAGAGGACGATTCAGAGCATTTCATCGACGCTGACACAGGCAAACTGACCCTCTATAAGAGGAAAATCACTTCGGAGCCAGTGGACTCCTATGTCATCCCACTAAAGAAGAAGAGGGTGCCCCTTGACGCCTCAGGCCTCACGGAACCAATCCAGCCTCCTCCGAGACGGAGCCCTACTCCCTCCCCAGAACACTCTGCGGGTGAGGGGTATGATGAAGACGAGCAGTACAATTTCCCTATCAATGAACCTGATGCACAACCGGATTCATATGATGACACTGGTGACCAGAACACCCAGGGTGTGGGGCAGGACCCGCAGCTTTTTAATGCACGTGCATCCCCGACTGAGGATTCAGCAGGTTTTCATGCACTACTCGAAAGGGCGGCAGCCAATCATGATGTGGACATGCATGCCGACCCGGTTGAGGAAGACTTCCTTTTCGACACATTTTTCAGTCTCTGAAAGGACAGTAAAGACACTGCCTATGCTTAAAGGAGTCCTCAAGCATGCTGGGGACATATTTAAGGAGCCTACAAGAGCGAGAGTGGTCAACCCTCGCATTGAAAAAAAGTACAGACCTGCGCCTGCGGACCCCGCATACATCCGGGGACAATTGCCACTGGACTCTCTTGTGGTCGCCAATGCCAGGAAACGTGCCAACTCCCAGACAACGGGTGAAGCTCCTCCCCCGGATAAGGAGTCCAAAGTGCTAGAGGCAGGGGGCAAAAGAGTAGCTGCACAGGCATCAAACTTTTGGCGCATCGCCAATACACAGGCACTCTTGGCGCGTTACGATAGGGCGCACTACGACACCCTAGAACAGATTGTACAACACCTGCCTCCACAGTTCCAAGAAGCCACCCAACTGCTCATTGAGGAAGGAAAGCTAATCTCAAACGCAGCCATCAAGTGTGCACTTGACGCTGCGGACACAGCTGCTAGAGCTATCAACACTAGCGTTATGCTGAGACGACAAGCGTGGCTCCGCATCTCAGGGTTTAAACCGGATATTCAGACAACAATCCTTAATCAGCCAGTCAATCCTGAAAGTCTGTTTGGTCCAGATGTTGACACCACCCTAGAGAAAATAAAGAAGGACACAGAAACTGCTAAGTCCATGGGGGCCCTGCAGTCACAACAGTTTCGTGGCAGCAATTTTCGTCGCTCAGGTGCACGTGGAGTCACCAGAGGACAAATGGGTCAACAATCCCAGTTCTCTAAAGGTGGGGCACAATCCTCGTTCACAAAACAGAACAAGGGAGGTTACAGAAATAACAGCAACAGAGGTCGCGGCAGAGGAAACAACAGCTCCCGCTCCTCTGCTCCAAGCAAACAGTGACTCTCTGTCACTGCCCCCCGACCACCTAACACCTGTCGGGGGGAGACTACAGCAGTTCCTGCCCGTCTGGAGAAACATCACCACAGACAGGTGGGTGCGACAACTAGTCCAGTATGGTTATTGCCTAGAGTTGAGGTCCACTCCACCCAACATCCCGCCAAGGCAAAGGCCTATGTCCGCAGAGCACTTGCTCTTATTGCAGCAGGAAGTAGTGGTGATGCTGCAAAAGGGAGCAATCGAGCTCGTGCCGGTGGGAGAGGAAGGCACAGGGGTTTATTCCCTGTACTTCCTTATTCCAAAGAAGGACGGATCTCTCAGACCCATTCTAGATCTACGTCCCCTCAACCTGTACATACTGTCAGAACATTTCCACATGCTTACACTGCAACAGATTCTTCCATTGCTAAACCAGGGAGATTTCTTAGCAACCTTAGATCTCAATGATGCTTATTTCCACATTCCACTACACCCGTCACACAGGAAATACCTCAGGTTCACTATTCAAGGCAGGCACTACCAGTTCAAGGTCCTACCCTTCGGAGTCACCACAGCCCCGAGGGTGTTCACCAAGTGTCTGGCGACAGTAGCGGCGCACCTCAGGAGGCAGAACATCCATGTCTACCCCTACCTAGACGACTGGCTCGTGCAAGCCAAGTCAGAGCAACAGTGCGCCGCAGACATGTCGACTACAATTCACCTTCTTCACGATCTGGGTTTCTCCCTGAACTACCCAAAATCGCATCTTCAGCCGGCACATGTCCGGCAGTTCCTAGGTGCGACGATCAACACCCTGACGGCCATGGCTCAGCCAAACCAAGTCAGGATAGACAGCATGCAGGCTCTGATCCAAAGGTTCAGGCCACAACACTCGCTTCCAGCGAGAGTGTTCATGCAGTTGATAGGCATGATGGCCTCCTGCATCTTCATAGTCCCTCACGCACGGCTACATATGCGCCCGCTCCAGGAGTGCTTAGCGAATCAGTGGACACAGGCTCGTGGGCAATTGACAGACCTAGTGTTGGTTACCAGTCGGGCATACGACTCTCTGCATTGGTGGACTCCACACAACCTTTGCAAGGGCCGACTGTTCCAAGAGCCTGTGCCGCAGATTGTCCTGACAACGGACGCATCTCTCCAGGGATGGGGAGCTCATGTGCTCACTTACACAGTGCAGGGACTATGGACGACGCAGCAACAGAAGATGCACATCAACTATCTGGAACTGATGGCAATCTTCATGGCGCTCAAGTCCTTCATTGTACATCTGTGCAACAAAGTCGTGCTAGTCCGGACGGACAACATGACCGCGATGTACTACATTCAAAAGCAGGGAGGCACCCACTCGCCACAGCTGTCTCATCTGGCTCAGAGCATGTGGAAGTGGGCCATTCAGAGGAACATTTTCCTCATGGCAGAACACCTCCCAGGAAAGGACAATCAGATGGCGGATCTGCTCAGCAGGTACAGCCATCAAATGCACGAGTGGGAGTTACACCCATCTGTCCTCCACCCGTACTTCCAGCAGTGGGGTCATCCGGAGATAGACCTGTTTGCCACAAAAGAGAACGCAAAATGCCAACACTTTGCCGCCAGGTTCCCTCACCCACAGTCGCAGGGGAATGCGATATGGATGAACTGGTCAGGCAAATTTGCGTACGCTTTTCCGCCAGCCCCTCTAATACCGCTGGTCGCAAGAAAGCTAAGGCAGCACGAGATGACTCTCATCCTAGTTGCTCCAACGTGGGCGCGCCAGGCTTGGTACACCACGTTCCTCGAACTCTCAGTGGTGCCGCATCAAAGACTGCGCCTCACGCCCAGTCTTTTGACGCAGAACCATGGAGAAATTCAGCATCCAGATCCGCAACAGCTCAACCTGGCGATCTGGCTCCTGAAGTCCTAGAGTTTGGATACCTTAACCTACCTCCGGAATGCATGAACATCATCAAGGAGGCGAGGAAACCAACTACTAGAGCATGCTATGCTGCAAAGTGGAAGCGTTTTGTCATTTACTGTACAGCCAATGACATCAACCCGCTAGATGCATCTATCCCCAACATCATCTGCTATCTGTTGCATCTTTACAAGTGCAATCTAGCGTACACTTCCATTCGGATACATCTATCCGCCATAGCGGCTTATCTCCAGAACAGGCAGCACCTCTCTGTCTTCAGAGTGCCCGCCATTAAAGCCTTCCTTGAAGGTCTGAAACGAGTCATTCCCCCAAGAACACCGCCAGCTCCGGTGTGGAACCTCAATGTCGTTCTCACCAGACTGATGGGACCACCATTTGAGCCACTGCACTCGTGTGAACTCCAGTTCCTTACGTGGAAAGTAGCTTTCCTTGTAGCTATTACGTCTCTGAGGCGTGTCAGTGAGCTGCAGGCGCTCACAATCCAAGAGCCATTCATTCAAATTCATCCAAATAGGGTAGTGCTACGCACTAACCCCAAATTCCTTCCGAAGGTGGTGTCACAGTTTCATCTAAACCAAACTATTGACTTACCAGCATTCTTTCAAAACCCGCAAACGGTGGCGGAAAGAATGCTCCATACCTTAGATGTACGGAGGGCGTTGATGTACTACATAGACAGAACACAACCCTTTAGAAAAACAAAACAACTCTTTGTTGCCTTCGCACCACAACACAAAGGCAACCCGATTTCCAAGGCAGGGATAGCCAGATGGATTGTTAAGTGCATCCAGATATGTTATCAAAAAGCCAAGCGCACTTTAACAATACCCCCCAGAGCGCACTCCACACGCAAACTGGGGGCATCCATGGCTTTCCTAGGGAACATTCCTTTAGAGGATATTTGCAGAGCAGCCACGTGGGTTACACCACATACCTTTACAAAACACTACTGTGTTGATGTGCATTCCAAGCAGCAAGCTGCTGTAGGACAGGCTGTTCTGAAGACACTTTTTCAGGTTTCTGCAGCTGGCACGGGCAACCGCCGTTAATGGAGGGACTGCTATGTATTCTATGCTAAGATATGAATTTAGCAGCCCACATGCCTCGAACTGAATATGCTACTTACCAGTATGCATCTGTTCTTGGCATGTAGGGCTGCTAACATTCATATCGCCCGCCCTCCTCCCCGGTGCCTGTCGCAGCTGCAGATATACTATTGTATTTATTCATTAGCATGGACATCCTTTACACTTTTCACTCCATCTTCTGCCACAATGGCGAAAAACAATCTGGGGATGGAGCCGATGCCCATGCGCACTGTAGTCCAGGGGAGGAGCCACCTATCTCAGGATACTTCGAAGACTCTTCCAGGACAACAATGTGCGATCATCCGAGCCCAACACTAGGCGGCGATCTAATGCTAAGATATGAATGTTAGCAGCCCTACATGCCAAGAACAGATGCATACTGGTAAGTAGCATATTCATTATATGGTGCAGGGAGGTCGTCATCACGAACTCCACAGCATCATGATGGCTACACTGAAGACTGAGAAGTTTGGTATCAAACTTCTCAGCACATTAAACCCACACTGATACCAGTGCGGGATTTAATGTGCAATGCACCTGAGGGCATCTTAGAGATGCCCCCTGAACCTAAACCACAACCAGCGTCCTGACAGAGGCTGCCTAGGCTGCCACTCAGCAGGCGTGTTGCTGGACCTCTGGGTAGAGAGCCATCCGCTCTCCTGGGCCTGCAACAATGCGCATCCTGGGACAAGGTGCTAGGTCTCCTCCCCCTGGATGGGCAGGGGTAGCCTCAAAGGCATGTCTCCTTAGTGAGCTTCTCCAGGCCACTTGCTGTACTCAGTAACTGGCACCCATCAGGTCTGACCCCCACTCTTGTGTTAAGACACGCGGGGAAAAACAAAGGAAGGAAAGAGGGTGGGCCAGCCTCTGCCAACCCCCCCCCCCCTCAGGTGGGGGAGGCGAGGTAAAACACAGCTCCGGGCTCTCGCCATTTTGAGAATGGGGAGCCAATCAGAGCTAGGCTCCTGCCCTCCTCCCACAGGAGAGGAGCAGGATAGGGGGTGTACTCACCCCAGGACTGGGACCCATTGGTTTCTGCCCTTGCCCTACCTGTAACGCCCCTAAATTTTGTATTTAGGGGCACCCTGAACCTTCCTTCCTGAGATCCAGATTTTGAAGAAAGACCTGCCGTGCAGCTGCTAACAAAAGGACGACACCAACTGACTTCGCCCCAGCCCTACAGACCTGTTGATCCTTGAACCTGCTCCTGCTAAACCCCGGCGTCTCCAGCGGACAGCAACCTCGAAAACCCCGGAGGACCTGCCTGATTTGCTCCTCTAAAGACTGAGACTCCCTCGAGCAGTGGTTCTGCTCAAATAGCAACAACCCTTGGTGCGAGCCAGGAACCGCAAATCCAGCACACTCTGCACCCGCCGAGCCTGGCCTTTGCCTTAGTGGACAAAGACCACAAGGACGTCCCCCCGGCGACTGTGACCACAAAGCCAGCACCCAAAGACCTTCCTCGACGACCCTGATGACGCCTGCAGCCTCACAAGGGACCACGACCAGCTGAGGGTAAGATTTCCCAACGCCAAAAGACACCCCGGCCCTCGACGGCCCCCTGTGCCCAACTCCTGGGTGTCTACCTATCCTTCAACATCCCAAATTACCTCTTGAAGTGGTGGTCGCACCTGAAGAACCTCCGTCCTCGAGCCTGCAGCCTTTGTTCAACTTCCAGCTTTCCCATTAAATAACATTGGGCGCCCGAAGGCCCAAAAGCACTCTGCACCCAGCCACCCGAGTGCCACTGGAAGTGCAGCATCTGTCATATCCAACTTATCCACTTGCCCTGTGTAAGTGACCGGGAGCTCAGCTCCCACAGCTGCGTGGCCTGCCTGCTAGCAGCCACCAACTGAAGATCCCCTATCCTCCATAGAATAACATTGGGCCTACTCACTCTGTACCCGGCTGCCCCTGTGCCGCTGAGGGTGTAGCAACTGTACTTACCTGACCCTGGGAGACCTCTGATTCTAACCGCAGAACCATAACTCAGCCAGTCGAGTACTTACCCAAAAACCTATACCTTGCATTTTCTCCATAGGTTAACATTGGCTGGTTTTCACTTGAGATTTCTTCCAAGTGTCGAGTTTTGCAACTTTGAAATATTCTTGAAAAAATGTCCGAACAACGAAAACGACATTACTCACCTGCTATCAGGAGAGATCCTAGTGCTGGATCCTTGAGCCCAGCACTGACCTTCAAAAGTAATTATAACTATACTTACCGGTAACTTGCTTTTTCTCCATAGGATTGCATTGCTTGGTTTTTACCAACATTTCTTCTAAGTGTCGATTTTCAAAACATACAAATATGCCTTAAAAATCGCCTGTGTAACAAAAACGATTCCCTTCAACTGTTTACAGGAAATGCACCAGGGCTGAATCCAGGATTCAGCCCTGAGTAAGAACATTCAGAAAGTAATTTTATTGCATTTACTTAAAAACTCCCATTGAGCTCAATATTATAATTGTGTTTAACTTGTGTTGCATATTGCAACTGTATCTATTGCATTCAAAAGTCTATTGCTAATTGAAAGTGTTCTATTGCAACATTTCATTCTGAGAAAGTATTTGATACCTACTGTGGTTATAAAATAAAACTATATATTTTTATATATAAAACCATTGGCCTAGAGTTCAGTTCTTGAGTGTGTGAGACAATTTGCAGACTGAGAGTGTACATCAAATGCTTTACACTGTCCTCTGATACTGCCTTACTGTTCGACCAAGCTATCACTTTTGAGAGTAAGGTTTATCTAACTTTAACCTCTGCTATACCGCTGGGGACTGTAAAAGTGCACACTGACTTGGTGCAGTATATACAGAGCCACTTTCTTACAAGCATAAAAATACTTTTCAGATATAAGATGCTGTTGTTGAATACTTTCAAAATACAGCAGGACTTTGTACCAATTCGAGTTTGCAGGGGTTGTAAGTTACTTTTCCTACTCAGTGCTTGATACCTAGATTCAGAACTGGGACCTTTACTGCAAATAAATGAGAGAATTCGTTTTGGTCATTTGTGCGATTTTTAAAGAATATTCTTAGTTTTCAATAGTTGACACCTTGACACTTTTTCTCCCAAAAAGTTTCTATGTTATCCTATGAGGAAAAACAGGTTATCTGTTCCGAGGTAAGTACTCAGTCTTTGGAGTTAGGGTTCTGGCATTTGACTCAGGAGCCTTCCAGGGTCAGTGATGCACTGTTGTTGCACCCTCAGTGTGACACTAGGGAAGCCAGGTGCAGAGTGTTGAGGCCCAATGTTATCCTATGGAGGATAGGGATGCTCCGGTTGATGGCTGCTGGCAAGCAGACCACGGGGTTGTGGGAGCAAAGCTCCTAGGGTTTAGCTCAGGGCAAGTTGAGGACCAAAGTAGCACCAAAGGTGCACCCTCAGCGGTACTAGGGCGGCCGGGTGCAGAGTACTGTTTTGAGGTCGGGTGCCCTGTTGATTTCAATGGAGATTCTCTGGGACAAAGAAACAATGCAGGCTCGGGGACGAGGATCTTCCTGGAGCGACCACCACTTCGAGGGCTAAGTTGGGATGTTGAGGGTTGGTTAGGCACTGCTGGGTTGGCCACACAAGGCCACGGGGCGTCTGGTGCAGGGGTGCATTTGGACGTCGGATTTTCTTAACCCGCTCTGGTCACAGTAGGGGAGGTCCTCTGGATTTATGCTGCAGGCGTCGTCTGGAGGCTCGAGGCAGGTCAGGGGTCGCCGGATTTCTGGTCAGGATCGCCGGGGGGACCTCCTTGTGGTCTTCTTCTGCTCTGGCTGGGTTTGGCGGGTGCAGAGTGGGCTTGATTCGCGGTTTCAGGCTGGCACCAGAAGCTGCAGTTTAAACACGTCTGGTGTTCAATGGAGAAACAGTCTTGAAAGTGAAGGCAGGCAGGTCCTCCTGGGTTTGTGAGGTTGCTGGCTACACCACGGTTTCGCAGGAACAGGTTAGAGGGGAGACAGGCCTTTAAGGCTGGGGCCAAGTCAGTGGACGTCCTCCTCTTGTGAGCTCTGCATGGCTTCTCTTCCTTCTTCTCTACTTTTCTTGTGGTTGCTGAATCTGAGGCAGGAAGGTTCATAGTGCCCCTAAATTAAAAAATAATGGGATGTTACAGGTAGATAAATCCCTGGGGTGGGTACACCCCCTGTTCTGCCACTCTCCAGTGGAAGGCGGCCAGGAGCCTGTCCCTGGTTGGGTGGGTTGGGTCCCCCCATCCTCAAGATGGCGGGGACTCAAGGTTGTGCTTCACCTCAGCTCCCCCACCTTAGGGGTGGATTTGGTAGAGGTGGCCACACCTCTCTTCCCTGCTTGTTTTTCCCGCTGGGTTTCCCGCCCAAAGTGGGGGTAGAACCAGTGGGGACCAGTTGCTGAAAGCAGCAAGTGGTCTGGAGAGGCTCACAAAGGTGGCATGCCTTTGAATCTTCTCCTTCGTGAACCCTTCCCATCCTGGGGAGGAGGCTTGGCACCTCGTCCCAGGATGTGCATTGTTTCAGGCCCCCGAGAGCAGCAAGCTCTCGACCCAGGGGTCCAGAAACATGTCTGGTGGTGGCAGTCCAGGCAGCAACTCAGTCAGGTCACTGGAGGTTGGTCGAGTTTCAGGGGGCATCTCTAAGATGCCCTCTGTGGTGCATTTTACATTAAATCCCACACTGGCAGCAGTGTGGGTTTAATGTGCTGAGAAGTTTGATACCAAACTTCCCAGTCTTCAGTGTAGCCATTATGGTGCTGTGGAGTTCGTAATGACAACCTCCCAGCACCATATACTCTTAATGGCAGCACTGCACACAGTGCCCAGGAATGGACCTGGGTACTGTAGGGGTACAGGGCTCATGCCCCTGTACCCTCACCACTGGCATAGGGCACCCAGCTAGAGGGGTGACTGATGTATGCCAGGGCCGTGGTTTGTGTGCATGGCACACAGGAATGTGTGCCATGTCGACTCTTCACTTTGTTCTGCACCAAGACACACAGCCTGCAAAGGCAGTGTGCGAGTGTCAGGGTACAGGGCTTCTAAGGGTGGCACAATAAGTGTTGCAGCCCTTAGAGGCCTTCTTTGGTCACAGTGCCCTGGGAACCTATAGTACCATTTACCAGGGGCTGACATGTGGCCAGGGATGCCAATTGGATTTAGGCTTTACTGCAGTTTTAGGGAAGAAACCTAGGCCCTGGGTACCTGATCAGCAGGAGCCCAGGGCACACTCAAAGCACAAAAGCAATTCAGCAAAAAGTGGGGGCATACCATGCAAGAAAGTGTGCACTTTATCACAATTGGCTAACAAGCCTCTATTGGGCTCCCCTAAGGGTCACTCCACTAGGGAAAAAGCAGCTACAATAGCTTTCTTGCATAATGTACAGATGGCCGAGATATGCAAGGCGTCAACTTGGAAATCGGTACACACGTATACTAGGCATTACTGTTTTGATTCTGACTCCGGAGCAGATGCCCAAGTAGGCCAAGCCTCGCTGAGGAATTTGTTCCAATGCTGATTTCATTGGAGTCATGATTTTTCTTCATTATCTGTTTGAGTTTATGCTTATCATTTGCCCGCAGGTTGAGGGGATGGGCTTGCTAGTCTATTCATGTGCTTATGCCATAAGCAACCCACCTGCCTCCCCGGGCAAATGATCAAGGTAAGTGTCCTTTCTTTGTGCCCTGGCCTTCGGGTCTCCGCAAAGAACAACTGACTTAACTGTCACCCCTGAGGCATGATGGGAAGCTAGGTGTCATGGCTGCCTTAAAGGCACAGCACCAGTTTTTTCCAATGTGTTTCTATGAGGTTAGCTTTTTACACTGTCTCTGCAATGCAGCCTTTGAGCTGGCAATGCTGTCATTCCTCTTTGCAGGATTGTTTTCTGCTATACATTAAAGCAGTTCAATAGCTTTTTTTCTTCACTGCTTCTTTTTGAATATGTATATGTGCAAAGGGAATTCTTGGAGCATTGCCCAGCTCTCTTTCTGTATGGAGGGCTTCATTTGTTGGTATATGTAGGAGAGTGGGGTCTGCAATCCTATGGTCACCCCAGATTTTTGCTTCACTGGTTTAAGACTTTCCCTGGCTGTGGGCCTGCTAATCAGACCCACAGCCTAGCTGTTCTCTCTCTAAATTGACAACCATGTACTTTAGGTGCATTTACCAATTGGTACTGGGCCACCTTATCAGTCCCTTTACCCAGGGCATAGGTGTACCCAGGGCCTACCCGGGGCTGAAGCATGTATTATGCCACCCCTGGCTGCCCATCTAAAACTGACACAACTGGCTGCACGACAGCTGGGGCAAGGGGGTGTAATCACCCTTTGCTATAGATATAGTATACCTATATCTAACCCTAAAATGGACACATATATTCTGTAGTAGGGGATCTCTGTTATAGTCATAATCTAGTGAATAGTCCCGCCCATGTGCGTGGACCCCGGCAATCAAAAATAATCTCTTAAGTTGTCAAAAAATTGCAGAACTGCAAAGACACTTAAGAGAAAATTTAAAGACAAATAATGCAGCCTATATCCACAGGCTACACTGTCCAGTACTTCAACTAGAAATTCCACCAAAAATCCACAAACAGCAAAGCCTGTCCAGATTTCCCTTGCTTTTACTGCAAAAACCCCTCAGAAATGATAGAGAGGAAGGCCTGGACAGACAAGCCCCATAGGCTGCCATTATGTGGCTTAAACAGGATACTGTGCCTTTAAGGAAACCTTCTAGAACCTTCTCCCAGTATCCCAGAATGCATAGCAGGTCCCACTGACTTCAGTTCTTTTTTCCGGCTCCTGCTTACAGGACCCTGGCATTGAGCTCTCCCTTGTTTCAAGGGGTTATTGCATGTTTTGGCACTTTTGTATACTAAAAGTGTTGCAGTTTACTTTCTTGGCTTTCTCTTCTCTTCTGTGTGCTGCTTCAGGTGTTTTAGGGCTCTAAAATGCCTGGACTCTTTGTGAAGTGTCCAGCATGTGAGAGGAAGAAGGCCAGAGGTGATCCCCATGATGTCTGCATCGTCTGCCTCCCTGAAGATCATGTCCCTGAGGAGTGTGTCATCTGCCAGCAGTTTACAACTCGCACTCTGAAGGAAAGGGCGAAGATCAGGCTGTCTGGCCTTGAGGAGAGGCGCCTGCAGGCTGCAGGTGGGTCTGGGCAGTCAGGGAAGGTTCCCTCTGCCTCTGCTGAGGCCTCTGGGGGGCTCCCCAGAGGCAGGAAGCCCAGCAAGCGATCCCGGTCTCCGTCGACGTCGATAGCCTCGACGACGACGTCGAGAGGGATGACGGCGGTGTGCTCCCCTTCTCCCCGGGGCTCCGGGACGAGACATCGGGACGACTCGACGTCGAAGCCACCGCGGACGAAGCCGCCGTCGACGTCGTCTTCGGCGTCGACGTCGAGGGCTTCTTACCGACGTCGTAGACATCGGCGCTCGCCGTCGAGGCGACACCGCCGGTCGACGTCGAGGGGATCCTCGACGTCGAGAACATCCAGACGACGTCGGCGACGCTCATCGTCGAGGAAGGACCGTTCGGCGTCGAGGAGACGTGCGACGTCGAGGAGAGAGAGGTCGACGTCGAGAAGAAAGAGGTCGACGTCGAGAAGAAAGAGGTCGACGCCGAGGGATCGGCGCTTGACGTCGAGGGATCGGCGTTCGACGCCGAGGAAGGAGAGGTCGACGTCGCGGAGGCGGCGTTCGACGCCGGAGTCAAGGAAACGCCCTTTGACGCCGGAAAAGCGACGCTCGACGTCGAGCAGACGGAGGTCGACGTCTAGGAGTCGGTCAGGCTCTCCGAAGCGTCGCAAGAGGGATTCTAGTCCCAGGAGTCACACTGCTTCCAGCGGGGGACGTAAGAGGAAGCGGTCTCCGGCTGAAGGGGCGGGCTCTCAGCCCTCTTCGCCTAAAGGATCACAGGGCACGGTGTACTCTGCGGTGTACACTCCTTCTCGGCCTCGGTCGACGCATGCACCTGGTCCGAAGGCGGTCACTCCTCCTCCTCCTCCTCTGCCTCGAGAGGACCCGCCGACGCTGCCTCCACTTCCAGCGGACGACCCGCCTCCACCGGTTCCTCCGCGTGGGCCGGCACCGCAGCCGGAGGTTCCTCCTCCGAGGTCCACTTCGCTGCCGTTTTTGCCTGTACCTCCTAAGGGGACCCCGAAACCTGCGCCCAAGGAGGCTCCGAGGAAGACTCCGCCACGGAAACCGGTGGGGAGGCCACGGACTGGCAGGTCTCGCTCTCGCTCTCGCTCGGGGAGACGGGACAGGTCGCGGCACAGATCGTCCTCGCGGTCGAGACGCCGCCATAGGAGGCGCGAGTCTCGCTCCCGCACGGGATCCTCTGGCTCCAGGGATCGTTCTCCTACCCTGTCGGGATCACCGGATACGAGGGTGTCCCCAATTGATGACCTGGTGGCGTTCCAGGATGTCCTCTTGAGGGGCGCTGCGAAGCTGGGCATTCCCCTGACAGTGCCCACGCCGAAGACGTCCGTAATCTTTGAGACGTTGCGCCAAAAACACTCGTCTCGCCCTCTCCTTCCTCTGGTACCGGGCCTGGAGGAACCAGCTATGGACCTTTTCCTCACCCCAGCGGTGACAAAGGCGGCACCATCTAGGTTGCTGAGGAAGTACCGGGCCCCGGACTCGGACCCGGCTTTTCTGAGAGCGGAACCACCTCCGGACTCCGTCATTGTGACGGCGGCACGCAAACAACATGCCTCAGCTCCGTCATCCACGGTTCCCCCGGATAAGGAGTCCAGGTGGATGGATTCGGCAGGGAGAAAGGTCTGTGGAACTGCCGCCACCTCCATGAAGGCTGCGAGTGCCACGGCTCTGCTGGGTCGGTACGCCCGCTCCCTCTGGGACTCCCTGGAGCGGTTTGCGGAGCACTTGCCTCGTGAACAGCGTGAGGATTTTCAGGAAGTGCTGAGTGAAGGGATGCTGGTGGCCAACCAGATCATCAGTGCGGCAGCGGATTCTTCCCTGTTGGCTGCTCATGGTTTTTGCCATGGGGTCAACCAGAGGCGCCACGCCTGGCTCCGTCTTACGTCCCTGAAACCGGACGCACAGCAGAGGGTGGCCAACCTGCCGTTCTCCGGCAAGTCTCTTTTTGGGCAGCATGCGGACGACGAGATGGCCCGCATGAAGGCGGAGGCCGAGACGCTCACGGCGGTGGGCCTCGAGAAGCCTAAGGAGACGAAGAAGCCGTACCGCTCATTCCAACGGCGGTCCGGTGGACAAGGCCGTGGACGTGGCCAGGCTTCGGGACATTCGCAACAGCAACAACAGTTCCGTAAGCCGTTCCAGAAACGCCAGAGGGGCAGGGGAGGCCAGCAGTCGGCTCCAACGCCCAAGGGCCAGGCTGGGTCTAGGCCCTAGGAACTTACTTCCCCCGGATCCGTTACCCACTCCGGTAGGGGGAAGCATCCAATTTTTTCCGGCAGAGTGGAGAAAAATTACTCAGGACAAGTGGGTGCTGAATATTGTTTGCAATGGATACAGTCTTCGGTTCACCAGCCCGCCTCCATCGATTCCTCCGGTCAGCTCGCGGTTTCAGCTGCTCGAGCTCCAGGTGGAGGCCGATACCCTGTTAAGGAAAAGGGCGATAGATGACGTGCCTCTGTCCCAGAGGGGACGAGGCCTGTACTCCCGGTTCTTCCTGGTTCGCAAGAAGGACAAGAACGAGTTCAGGCCCATTCTGGACTTGCGACAGGCAAACAAGTGGATTCGCAGGGAAAAGTTTCGCATGCTGTCGTTGCATCAGATTTATCCTCAGTTGCAACAAGGGGACTGGCTCTGTGCCATAGACCTACAGGATGCATACTTCCATGTGCCCATTGCGCGCAAACACAGGAAGTTCCTGCGGTTCCAAGTCGGCACCAATCATTATCAGTACACAGTACTCCCATTCGGACTGAAGTCTGCGCCGAGAACATTCTCGAAGTGCATGGCGGTGGTGGCGGCGCACCTGCGGAAGAACAAGGTGTTTGTCTACCCGTACCTGGACGATTGGTTGATCAAGGCATCCTCCTTCTCGGAAGCGCGAGCACACTTCCAGAAGACGTGCGTTCTCTTGGACAAGCTGGGGTTGCACATCAACATGGCCAAGTCGGTCCCGACTCCGGTCCAATGCATACAGTACTTGGGAGCCTCCATCGATACGCTGTCAGCAAGCGTGTCTCCTTCGGAAGAGCGACGATTATCTCTCCTTCGGAAGGCTCAGGCTCTTATGTCGACTCCATCTACAACAGTGAGGACGGTGTCTTCTCTACTGGGTTCGATGGCCTCTTGTATCTTCCTGACGCCGCACGCACGACTGCACATGAGACCGCTGCAGGAGTGCTTGGAGGACCAGTGGGATCAGAGGACAGGATCCTGGGACGACAGGATACGACTGTCTCTGCATGCTCTTCAGTCTCTGAAGTGGTGGTGTTCAGCGGAGAATCTCCTCAGAGGGGTTCCTTTTCACAAGGACATTCCCAGGCAGACTGTCGTGACGGATGCTTCTCTCCTGGGATGGGGAGCGCACTCCGGGACTCTACAGATTCAGGGAACGTGGTCACCAGTGGAGGCCACGTATCACATCAACTTCCTGGAACTCAGAGCTGTTCACTTGGCGCTGAAGGCCTTTCTTCCGTCCTTCCAGACCAGCTCCCTGCTTGTGCAAACGGACAACACTACCACGATGTACTACCTCAACAAGCAGGGGGGCTCGAGATCACGCACTCTGTCACAGGAGGCGCAGGCGATCTGGCACTGGCTCCTGGCCAGAGGACTGACGGTCACGGCTACCCATCTGCCAGGTGTGCAGAATGTTCAGGCGGACGAACTCAGCAGACTCATTCAGGAAAACCACGAATGGGTCATAAACGACGAAGTGCTGGGAGAAGTCTTCGCAAGGTGGGGAACTCCAGACGTAGATCTGTTCGCCACCGCCGAAAACAGCAAATGCCGAGACTTCGCCTCCAGGTACTACCAGCCGGGGTCGCTGGGGAATGCGCTATGGATCAGCTGGTCGAACAGCTTTCTGTACGCTTTTCCTCCCATTCCCCTGATTCCGGCGGTACTCATCAAGCTGACCCGGTCCAGGGCTCGGATGATTCTCATTGCCCCGGAGTGGCCCAGGCAGTGGTGGTTCACGGACCTGCTTCACCGTTCTCTCCTTCCTCACATTCGGTTGCCGTGCAGGCCGGACCTTCTCACGAAGTTCGGGGGGCGGATGTTGCACCCCAGCCTCTCGTCTTTGAGTTTGGCGGCATGGCTCCTGAGATAGTGCAGTATGGACATCTGAATCTGCCCGCGGATTGCATGGACATACTGAAGGAGTCTAAGAGACCTTCCACTAGGACTTCATATGCTTACAAGTGGAAGAGGTTTTGTATCTGGTGCCAGTCTAGGAACCATGACCCTACGACCTGCAAGGAAGATGTCATCCTTCCTTACCTTTTACGTTTGGCGCAGTCTGGCCTTAATGTTCATTCCATTAGGGTTCATCTTGCTGCATTGACTGCCTACAGGAAATGCCCTTCACAGACTTCTTTTTTCCAGATCCCTGTGATCAAAGACTTTCTGGAAGGATTGAAGAAGGTGTTCCCTCCTGTCAGGCTTCCCTCGCCTTCATGGGAATTGAATGTGGTGCTGTCCAGATTGATGAAGGAGCCTTTTGAACCCATTCACAAGGCTTCGTTGCAGCACCTGTCCTGGAAGGCGGCGTTCCTCGTGGCCATTACATCGGCCCGCAGGGTGAGTGAAATTCAGGCGTTGTGTTGTACTGAACCTTATACTGTATTTCATGCTGCTAAGGTTGTGATGCGTACTCACCCTAAATTTCTTCCCAAGGTTATTTCTGATTTTCATGTCAACCAGACCATAACTTTACCTACGTTTTTTCAGAATCCTTCCTCTCCGGCGGAACGTTCTTTGCATTCCCTGGATGTTAGGAGGGTGTTGAAATTTTATCTGGATAAGACCAAAGATATTCGTAGGTCAGACCAATTGTTTGTCAATTATGGATCAGTCAGGACGGGTCTTGCTACCTCTAAGCAGTCCATTTCTAGGTGGATTGTGTCCTGCATTCAATTGTGTTACCAAAAAGCTAATAAGACCTTAGGAGGTAAGCCTAAGGCTCATTCCACCAGGGGCAAAGCTGCCACGACAGCCTTGCTCCATAATGTGCCGATTGCAGAAATCTGCAAGGCCGCCACTTGGAAGTCGGTTCATACCTTTGCTAAGCATTACTGCCTGGACTCTGATGCCAGGGCAGACGCTCAGGTTGGGCAGGCTTCGCTGCGGAATTTGTTCGCACAGTAGTGGCATCATGTTTTTTCTCCACCGCCGCTTTGGTGTGGGGATGGGCTTGCCATTCTATTCACTAGATTATGACTATACACAGAGATCCCCTACTACAGAAGGAGTAGTTTCTGTTCTGTAACTCCAGTTCTGTAGTAGGGGTATCTCTGTTATAGTCATAAGCGCCCGCCCTCCTCCCCGGTGGAGAATTGTTCATGTACTTAATGCTACAGGTCTGGCGTTTTTACGCCTTCAAAAAGAACTGAAGTCAGTGGGACCTGCTATGCATTCTGGGATACTGGGAGAAGGTTCTAGAAGGTTTCCTTAAAGGCACAGTATCCTGTTTAAGCCACATAATGGCAGCCTATGGGGCTTGTCTGTCCAGGCCTTCCTCTCTATCATTTCTGAGGGGTTTTTGCAGTAAAAGCAAGGGAAATCTGGACAGGCTTTGCTGTTTGTGGATTTTTGGTGGAATTTCTAGTTGAAGTACTGGACAGTGTAGCCTGTGGATATAGGCTGCATTATTTGTCTTTAAATTTTCTCTTAAGTGTCTTTGCAGTTCTGCAATTTTTTGACAACTTAAGAGATTATTTTTGATTGCCGGGGTCCACGCACATGGGCGGGACTATTCACTAGATTATGACTATAACAGAGATACCCCTACTACAGAACTGGAGTTACAGAACAGAAACTACTCCTTCCTATCAGTCACTCCTATGGAAGACCTTATCAATCCTGAAGGCAGAGTGCTTGGAATTATGTGAGATGGTGCTCTGGCATGAGCTGAGCCCGTTTGCAGCTTGCGGAACCCAGTCCTAATAGCTGTTCCATGATAACGCTATACCATATACTCTTAAGTGCATTATCAACCTCGCGGTTAAATGCTAACTCTGGTATAACATTATCAAAACATGTCGAGTAAGGTGTCATACGATTTGGAATACTACCCCCTCGCCAATTCTGGCGACGGGGGTAGCATTCCACCCTTCTAGAGGGACACGACATGTATGTAACTGTGAACCCCGGTTAAAGTTAACTCGAGCCTCAGCATCACAAAATGGATGCTGCCACCACAGACACAAGTCTGACCTCCTGCTGCTGGGAGTCCTTCCAGCAAGGATGGCTTGGACAAAGGGCTTCCTGCCTTGGGAGGTGCTAGCACCACCCCAGACAGGATTTTGTGTATTGAGGTAGGGAGGCCTGAAAGGAATGAGACATGCCTGGGGCACACAAGGTGCCCTGTGCATACACCGGTTCAAACCAGTTGCTGGGGCATCCCAGCCCCAGCTCTGGCGGGAAACTGGACAAAGGATAGGGGGTGTAGCCACCCCCCTTCCTGGTCCCACCCAGGGGAGGGACCTAGTCAGTAGTGCAGCCCCCTTTAGGAGAATAAAGGTAGGAGCTGGTCCCATTCCAAATTAGATTATCCTGAACTATTCAACAAGAAGAAACTCTGGCCTTCGACGTTCTGCTCCACAGAAGACTGAAGAATCTCCCTTGTGGACAAGGAGTGTCCACCCTGCAACTGCAGGCACCATCAAGCGTCCAGCGGCTTCACTTTGTCGTCTTCCCTCGAGGATCCAGACTTCAGAGCCCGACGAGACCCGGATTCCCAGACCTCTCCGACCTCAACTCACATATGCAGCAAAGCTGAGACCCGTGGGTGCGACGAGACATGTGGGACCGGCCATCTTGAACGAACCTGCACTTCGCTTCCAGCACGACTCCCGAGGTAAACTCGACCAAGTGCTTTTGGGGACTGAGAAGCCCCAGCCCCGAGCAGCCCCTGCACCGAAGATCAGCCCTCCAGCATCCACGAGATCTGAATCTCGTGGATGCTGAATCTTTGCTGCTGGTCTGGTTGCTCCAGACTGGCCCTTGCTCCCTTCCAAAAGAGGGGCACCCTGGACTCTACTAGTCTGCACCAGACGCTTACTTCACTCACCGCGTGGGTTGCCTTTGCCAAGGCCTGTTGACGCCGATTCCGGATCCAACACCGCCGACGGCAAGAGCCTGCGTGGGACAGCTCGTGCCTCCATCCTGGTCGTCGAAGACACCTCCTGGTGCACGTGGCTGCAGAGTCAAGCGTCCACTCTTCACCTGATCGCGACGTCGACATCTGGTTCCTTCCTGGTTCCACTCCAGTCACATTCCGGTCGTTGACATTTGTCAGGCAGCAACATGAGCATCCCTGCACACGTTTACCTACCACTACTGCCTGCACAATCTGAAAGACTGTTATGGATTCCTTACCTTAGAATTACCCCCAGGCGTCAAACTGGATCCGGAGAATTTTTCTTCAGGAGTACCCAAGCACGTCGGTTGGTGGCTCTGGTCAACTCTGTCTTAGTGATTGCTGTTGTGATCGTCGGGATGACGTTACGGTATCTACTTGGATGCCGCCTCTGCTTGCTGACGTCGGTTCTTTCGTTTTCCGCGCCAGCTAGCGCAGATCTGGTGAGTGCGGTACGCTTAGTCTTCTTTGACCATAGTTTTTTTTTACTTTTGTTGATTTCTGTTTTTTAGAGTCGTTCCACTCCTGGTGTAAGTGATGTCACATCGATAGACCTGCTTCAAACCTTCTGACTCCTGTCACAAGTTGATGTCGGTCACAGACCCACATCTCGTGTGCCTCTGGTTTTTGAAGCGCGACCAGGACCCGAAGTCTTTGCGTGAGCAGTCCCGAAAGCTTCTTGAGGCCCGGCAGTCCGCTCCGCACCAGGTCCCGGTCGAGAGGGAAGTCGTGGGACAGGTCCCGGAGTCACCACCATCACTCCTCTTCGAAGTGTTGGTCTTCGGGTAAGTCGAAGCACAAGAAGGTGAAGAAGCACCATCGCTCTTCGCCTTCTCCCCCCCCCCCCCCCGTTCTTCAGCCGACATGACGCAGGATGCGGAAGGTAGTCGCCTGGCTCCGCATGAAGAGCATGTTGGGTCGGCGCCTAGCCTCCCTCCCATTACGGGAACCGGGGGGACCCCTGCCCAACTTCGTAGATTTTGGGAAGCCTTCCACCCAATCTTTGGGCAGCATGACTCTGCTAGTGTGTACTCGACTGGGAGTTCTAGGCCTTCAATGCCGGCGGCTCTGGCACTGCAGGCCTGCCCAGAGATCCAGATGGGCGCAGGTCGACCTTACGACACCTCCGCCCCTTCCGACGGCAGTTATGTCCCTAGCTGGTGTCTACCCCGGCCTCCCCCTCGACAAAGACACAGAGCCTGACCTGCGTCAACCAATGCCGTAGCGGCGCCGACCGGTACTTTTGTACCTCTGTTCTATCCTGGCGTTCCTTATCGCCCTGAGTGGCAGCCAGAAGAGGATGAGGAGGACTAGGAAGTGTCTATTGACCCTCTAGCAGACCAGCTGGAAGAGCCGGACTGGAGAGAGGAACTGGGTGAGGCCAGTGGTCTGGATACATCCCCAGACCTTGGTATGTTTCATCCCCTACCGTGGCTACGGAGGAGGGAGCCTCCTATGCTGTGGTGTTGCGTAGGGCGGTTGAGGCCTTGAGCTACCTACGGTGGCAGTCAGGACTAACCTCCTAACTGAGATGCTTTTACCAGCAGCAGCCTCTTTGGAGCCCCTTCCGTTTAATGAGGCCCTCACAGACCTCCTTCTGGGCACCTGGTCCAAGCCCAGCACAGGTGCTCCTGTGGATAGGATGATTGCCCAACGTCCCCACCTGGACCCGGATGATCCCAAATTCCTCTCCCAACACCCTACTCCTGAGATCTTGGTGGTACAAGCCTCCACATCAAAAGGTGCATGCTCTACAGCTCCCCCACCTAGGGAATTCAAGAAGCTGGATCATTTTGGGAACATGTTTTCTTCCACCAGTTTAGGACTGTGGTTGGTGAACACCGCAGGTCTCTTGGGCAGTTACACCCACTCTGTGTGGAACACCCCTGACTCGCATGGCAGAACAATTTTAACGTTGGTAGCCCAGAGATGCTACGCCTGGCTGAGGTCCACTGCTTCTCAGGCAATGTCCAATCGACTCTTTTGGACATGCCCTTTGATGGCTGTCGCTCGATTGGCGACAAGGCAGACTATGCGCTCGAGCTCTTCAAGGATTCTAGGGCTAAGGCCAGATCCTTGGGCCTCGCTACCACCTATCGCCCCTCGCAGTCTGCTTTTCACCCCGCCACGTTCTGCCCAGAGTCACAGGCATGCGCAAGCTGTCCAGTCTCTTCGGGGATCGGGACGTGACACCCACTGCCATGGGGATGGCGGGCCAGTCCACCAGTGTCCCCTTTGTAGAAGCCTCCAAACCTTCCTAGTCTGACCTTTCAGGGCCACCAGTTGCCAGTGGGCGGTAGGATCCGCCATCAACTCCCTCACTGACACAACATCATGTTGGACAGGTAGATTTTGCAAATAGTCCGAAGGGGCTACTCCCTCCCCTTCAAGACTACCCCTCCCTCCATGCCGCCTACACTCCATTGCATGTCGGAGAATCACTTGGCCCTTCTCTGTCAAGAAACTACGGCTCTCTTGGCCAAGGGAGCCATCGAGTGAGTCCCTGTGCCAGAAGTAGGTTGTGTCTGCTACTCCCACTACTGTTTGGTTTTCAAGATGGACAAAGGTCTGAGTCTTATCTTAGACCTCCGGCACGTCACCCGCTTCTTCCGGAAGGAGAAGTTCAAAATGTTGACATTTGCTCAGGTCCTGTCTGCCCTTGACCTTGGAGACAGGATGGTAGCTTTGGACTTGAGGACGCCAATTTTCACATCCCCGTCCTGTCGGCCCACAGGCATTGCCTTAAGGTTCATTGTAGGCTACGAGCATTTTCAGTTTACCGTGCTCCCGTATGGTCTTACCAGCACCACTCCGGTGTTCACGAAAGTGATGGCGGTAGTCACAGCTCAACTGCGCAGATAAGGGTTCCAGTCTTCCCCTATCTCGATGACTGGTTGTTGAAGGCGAGCTCGCCCCAGGCTGTGGTCGCCCACCTCCAGACTACGGCGGACCTCCTCCATTCGCTGGGGTTCACAGTCAACGTTACAAAGACGCATCTGAACCCTTCTCATAAGCTCCTTTTCATCGGAGCGGTTCTGGACACAGCGCAGTTTCGGGCCTATCCTCCCAAACAGCGAGTCCGGGATATTCAGGCTATGATGCTGATATTCCAGCCTCTATCCCGGATTTCGGTGAGAATGACCCTGAGGCTGCTGGGCCTCATGACCTCCTGCATCCTGCTGGTGGATTACGCCTGGTGGCATATGTGGGACCTGAAGTTCCAGTGGGCACAGCGTCACGGGAATCTGTCCGATGTAGTCCAGATCTCTGCGTGGACTGTACACGAGTTGCTGTGGTGGCTCACGAACCAGGATTGGGTCAACTACAGATCCCTCTCCCTTCCCCAACCAGATTTCACAGTGGTGACGGATGCGTCAGTCATGGGATGGGGCGGCCACATGGGAGAGGCAGAGATCAGAAGCCTCTGGTCTCCAGTGGAGTCCGGGCTCCACATCAACCTTCTGGAGCTTCGGGCGATTCGTCTAGCACTGAAGGAATTCCTTCCTTCTGTCAAAGGAAGAGTAGTGCAGGTGTTCACAGGCAGCACTTCCGCCATGTGGTATTTGTGAGAAAGTGGCTCTATATATACTGGACCAGAACAAGGTACAGTGTGTGTATAGAGTCCAAAAACCCCAGAGGTATAACAGAGGTTAAAGCCTGGTGTGACCTTACTCTCTAATGTGGTAGCTTGGTCGAGCAGTAAGACAGTACCAGAGGACAGTGTAAAGCATTTGTTGTACACACTGTCAGCAAAGGGTTTCACACACTCAAAGACTGACCTCCAGACCAATTGTTTTTATATCAAAAGATATAGTTGTTTTATTTTTAGAACCAACAGGTATCAAAATATACTGCTCTCAATATGAGAGGTCTCAGATGAGTACTTTGCAGAAAGGCAATAGACTTTGTAAACACAATAGGTACAGGGGTTGCAGTAGGCAACACAATTCTACACACACTTTAGCATTGAGCTCAATGGGTTAGTCTATGTAAACACAGTTGATTACTTTGTAGATTACTTTGGTAGTTCCAGGACTGGATCCTAGGTTCAGTCCTAGGGTTTAAGCTGAAAACAATTTAGTAAAAACGTTTTAGTGGTTTCCGTGATTTTTCAGGAATATAAAGCTATTTTAAAAGTTCACACTTGAAAACTTTTCAACAAATCTGGCAATGTTATCCAATGGGAGAAAATTCAGGTTACAGGTAAAGTACGTTCTTGTTACTTTTGTAATCCAGTACTGGGCTCCTGGGGCCAGCACTGGGGTCTCGACTTAAAACAGGTAAGCAATTATGTTCCAGTATTTCGTATGATTTTTAAAGAATATTTCTAGTTTTCAAAAGTAGACAGAGGAAATTTCATAGAAAAGCAGACAATGGATTCCTATAGAGAAAAGGCCAGTCACTAGTAAACCCGCTAGGGATTACTTTTGCGGTTCAGCACTGGGCTACAAGGTACAGTACTGGCTCCTCTCCTGATCACAGGTGAGTATTTCGGAATTCGGAATTCAGATTATTTTATATGAATATTTCAAGTTTTCAAAAGTAGACAGAAGATTTTTCGAGTCAAACCAGTCAATGTTATTCAATGACAGGTAAGTGAGTTACCGGTTTCCTGGTGAGTACTCGACTGGTGAAGTTGTGATTCTGGGCATAGACTCAGGGGTATCCCAGGGTCAGGTAGGTACAGTTGGTTCACCCTCAGCAGCGCAGGGGCGGCCGGGTGCAGAGGTAGTTATGCCCAATGTTATCCAACGGGGGACAGGGGGCCTCCGGTTGGTGGCTGCTGGCTAGCAGGTCACGCGGCTGTGGGAGCTGGGCTCCTGGTCACTTGCTCAGGGCAAAGGGGGAAGCAGGATAGGACAAAGGTGGCACAGCCAGCGGTACTCGGGCGGCTGGGTGCAGGGTGCTTTTGAGCCGCCGGGCGCTCAATGTTATCCAATGAAAAATGTAAAAAGGGATCAACGGCTCGGGGCGGAGACTCTCCAGGGGCGACCAGCACGTCGAGAGGTAAGTTGGGATCTTGGAGCACAAGTAGGTACCCCAAAGGGAGGCCCAGGGGGCTGTAGGTCGCCGGGTTCAGGGTTGTCTTTGGGTGTCGGAAAAGCTTAACCTCAGCTGGTCGCGGTTGAGGGAGCCCCTGGTTGAGTCTGCAGGCATCGTCTGGCTCGTCGAGGAGGGGCTTTTGGCACTGGACTTCGGGTCCCAGTCGCCGGGGGGACGTCCTGGTGGTCTGGGATCACTCTGGCACGGGCCGGGCTCGGTGGGTGCAGAGTGGGCTAGTCCGGAGCTTTCTGGCTGGCACCAGGGGGGTTGTTGCAGCAGAGCCTCTGCTGATGGGAGTCCCAGTCTTTAAGAGGGTCAAGGCAGAACGGTCCTCTGGGTGTCCCAAGGTTGCTGTCTGCAGGAGTCGCTGGGATTTAGGCAGGAGCAGGTTCCAGGATCGACAGGTCTGTAGGGCTGGGGCCTAGTCAGTTGTTGTCGTCCTCTTGTTAGTAGTTGCGCAGCGGGTAGTCTTCTTCTTGATCTTCTTTTGGTATCGGGATCTGAGGAAGGCAGGTTCAGGGAGCCCCTAAATACTGAATTTAGGGGTGTTACAGGTAGAGCAAGGGCAGGGACCAATAGGTCCCTGTCCTGGGTTGTGTACACCCCCTAGCCTGCTCCTCTCCTGTGGGAGGGGGGCAGGATCCTAGCTGTGATTATGCAGGGCTTTCCGGCTTCAAGATGGCCGGAGCCCGGGTTGATGCTTTACCTAGTCTCCCCCACCTGAGGGGTGGGGTTGGCACAGGCTGGCACCCCCCCTTCCTGACGTAGTTTTTCCCGCCAGTCTTCCCGCCAGAGTGGGGGTGAGGACTGGTGTGGGCCAGTTGCTGGGTACAGCAAATGGTCTGGAGAATTTCACAGTGGCGGCATGCCTTTGAAGCTTCCCCCTGCCGATCCTGCTGGAGGAGACCTAGCACCTCGCCCAGGATGTGCATTATTGCAGGCCCAGGAGAGCAGGGGGCTCTCCACCCAGGGGTCCATCAACATGTATGCTGTGTGGCAGCCTCTGCAGCCACTCAGCCCAGACGTCGATTGCAGGTTAGGTTTTTAGCGTCCATCTCTAAGATGCTCTCTGGTGCATTTTACATTACTGGCATCAGTGTGGGTTTAATGTGCTGAAATGTTTGGTACCAAACTCGTCAGTCTTCAGTGTAGCCATTATGGTGCTGTGGAGTTCTTAATGACAACCTCCCAGCACCATATACTCTTAATGGCATCACTGCACTTAGTTCCCAGGAATGGCCCTGGGTACTGTAGGGGCACAGGGCTCATGCACCTGTGCCCACACTTCTGGCATAGGGCACCCAGAGTGGTGACTGAAGTATGCTAGGGCAGTGGGTTCTGTGGGCATGGCACACAGGGTTGTGTGCAATGTCGACTCTTGGTTTAGCTCTGTCCCTAGATACTCAACCTGCAAAGGCAGTGTGTGGGTGAGTACAGGGCCCCTGAGGGTGGCACAATAAGTGCTGCAGTCCTCAGGGATCTTCTCTGGTCACCATGCCCTGGGTACCTAGGGTGCCATTTACTAGGGGCTGACAGGTGGCCAGAGATGCCAATTGGGTTTTAGTTTCAACACAGCTTTTAGGGAAGGAACACAGGCCCTGGGTACCTGGTTGGCAGGAATCCAGGGCACACTCAGTCAAAGCACATCAGCAGTTCAGAAAAAAGTGGGGGCATACCAGTGCAAGAAAGATGGCACTTTCTCACAATTACTGCTTGGAAGGCAAAGTCCGGAGAGACTGCTTCTTTGGCCACTCTGTTCTCCAGGACTTCTTGTAGTGAACTTGGTTCGCAGACCCACCTCCGGGGTTAATATTGCTGGGGTATCTATTCTAATGTAAGGAATCCATAACTAATAGTCTTTCAGATGAACAAGTTACTTACCTTTGGTAACAATATATATTAGTTATGGATTCCTTACCGCCCTACCCATCCTCCCGTTCTGCGAACTGACTTCTAGAGTAAGGGACTCCCTTTCAGGGCCCCAGTTTTATGCTGTAGTGGTCATTGTCTTGCATGGCTCTATGCTTCTGGCGTGGAATGCCGTGTAAAGAACGACGAACACAGTCGACATATGCCACCTACCGACATGCAGCGGGAATGCTGAAGAAAAATTCTCCGGATCCAGTCTGACACCTAGGGGTAATTCTAAGGTAAGGAATCATTAACTAATATATGTCTCTTACAGATATATTGTTACAGAAGGTAAGTAACTTGTTTGTTAAGTCCAAAGGAGCAGCCTTTTTGGCCGCTTTGTCCCACTGGAGGGTTATGTTATGTTAAACTTTATTTGAAGAGTGCACGTACACCAGGTTGGTTTCTTGGCGCTACTCTGAAAGGTGTTAGGCTAAGGTGTTACTAGTATGCCTGTTTAAATAGCCATGTGTTCGAGGCAAATGAGCTGCAGATTGTACATTTAGCAATAGATCGCCACCTGGTGTTGGGCTCGGATGATTGCAGGTTGTTGTTGCATTCTTGGAAGAAGTCTTTGTAGTCACGAGATAGGTGACTCCTCCCTTGGACAATACTGCGCATGGTCATCGACTCCATCCTCAGATTGTTTTTTTCCGCCACTGGGTTCGGATGAAAGTTTTCTGCTCCGGCTAGAAAAGAATTTTTCTGCATTTTTGAAGCGTGAAACTTTAGACAAACAACTTTCGACATAGAAGACACTTTTCGACATCACCAGCTACATCCCGGTGCATCGACGCGGGCCGTTGGGCTCATCGGCGCCGTACGGCCTACGCCTCATGGAAAGAACTCCATTCAAGAGATGCCCGGTATGTCGAGCAAAATTCCCTCATAGCGACCATCACGAGGTTTGCAACCTCTGACTCTCGCCAGAACACGACGAGTCAACCTGCACAGCCTGTGCCTCCTTCCGATCGAAAAAGACCATTCGGGATCGGAGGGCCCGTCGACACGAGATGAGGAGATCAGCGCCAGCACCGGAGGCCATCTTTGAGGAGGAGATCGTCGAAGAGGACGTCTCCGACGACGAGAATCCACTCGAAGATATCTCCGCGGACGAGGCTCCACTCGTCGCCGAGGAAGACTCGTCTGATCTCCAGATCATATTGGGAGCAGAGGACTCGGACAATTCGATTCCATCTCGACAACCCGTGAGTACCTCTGCCCCTGCACAACAGACACTGCCCAAACCAAAGGCAACAGTCAGCACTCCGCCCATGGAGCCCAGTCGAGATCGAAATTTACCCTCTAACGCCCCGCCTTGAGGCTCGGCTCCGAGGAAAAAGACTACGATTCCGGTGCCTCGGCACCGAAAAAAACACATATGCCAATTCCACCTCCTCCATTGGCACCGAAACATCCTTCGACACCGAAGGACTCTTCGGCACCGAAGCTAACACATCCTTCGGCGCCCAAAGAGCAGCAAGCTGCAGTAGGCCAAGCTGTCCTTAAAACACTATTTCAGTATGCTGCAACGTATACAAGCGACCACCGCTAGGGGAGACACTGCTGCACAATCGTTGATAAATGTACAATTTGCAGCTCATATGCCTCAAACGGAATATGCTACTTACCAGTATGCATCTGTTCTTGGCATGTAGAGCTGCAGAGTTGTGCATGCCCTCCCGCCTCCCTGGGACTTGTATCCGTTCCAGTACTCATCTTACTTAGATGCACACGCATGGACATCCTTTCTCTTTACTTCTACTAACTCCATCATTTCCCATCATGGCGAAAAACAATCTGAGGATGGAGTCGATGACCATGCGCAGTATTGTCCAAGGGAGGAGTCGCCTATCTCGTGACTACAAAGACTTCTTCCAAGAAGACAACAACCTGCAATCATCCGAGCCCAACACCAGGTGGTGATCTATTGCTAAATGTACAACTCTGCTGCTCTACATGCCAAGAACAGAAGCATACTGGTAAGTAGCATATTCCTTTTAGGAATTTGCGGAAGCTCATGAGGTCTGTGCAGGATCTGATCTCAAGAGGCAGGGAGTTCCAATATTTGAGGCCTAGAATAGCGAACCTTGCACCCCCAGCGCGTTTTAGCCTGAATGGAGGTATCGTCAGGAGATGCATATAAGCAAATCGTAGGTTGCGGGTTGGAGTGTACCTGTTGATGAAGCTGTTGATGGATTTTGCTAATTGGGGATTTAAAGATGATGCATCCCACCTTGAAGGCGCATCCCTGGGTTATTGGAAGCCAGTGTAACTTCTTCAGAAGAGGGGTGGTATGCTGGCGCCTGCTGTCATGAAAGATCAGCTTGGCCGCCTGGTTTTGAACCATTTGAATGTGGTGGGTAAGACAGGCTGGGATGCCAAAGTATAGTGAGTTGGCATAATCAATGTGGGATATCACCATGGCGGAACTGCCTGTATTTTTGCTACCTGTGTAAGAAACCTGCTGATTTTCCTTAGTTGAAAGCAGCATGTTGAGATCACAGATCCAATTTGATTTTTCATGGTGAGGTCATTGTTGATTATGACTCCCAAGGTTTTAGCAGATGTAAGGGGACGGGGACTGTCCCAGTTCTTTAGGCCATAAGTGGGAGCTCCAGGGGTTCAAGGTGTGGCGCCGCGGCCAGGGCGACTGACGCTGGAATCTGGGGACCACGGTTCGATCCCCGGCTCCGGCGGCAGGTCAGCCCAGCACCATGTGACTCTGGGCAATAGCTCGCTTAATCTTCCCGACGGCCCCCCAGCGCCTAGAGACCCTTACGGGTGATTGTGCGCTTTACAAATGTGGACTTTACTTTACTTAATGAGCCTCCCGTGAGGATCACTTCCGTTTTGTCCGGATTTAACTTGAGGTGGTTACTGTTCATCCAGTCACGGATGAACAGCATTGTTGTCTGGTATTCGTGGACAGTTGTAGGGGAGTCATTAATAGGAAATATTAGTTGGAAATCATCTGCGTAGTTGAAGGTTTGGACTTTCCTTTCTTTTAGTGCGTGGATCAGGAGGAGAAGGTATAAATTAAATAAATGAGGGGAGAGAGAGGAGCCCTGGGGAACACCGCAAGTGTTTTTAATCTTGGGGGTTGTGAAGGTGGCATAATAGGGGGGGTGTACCCACCCCCGGGGAGGGACCCATTGGTCCCAACCTTTTACCTACCTGTAACACCACTGAATCTAGTATTTTGGGGCACCCCTGAACCTTGCTCCCTCAGACAAGAAACCAGAAGAAGAAAAGAAGAACCAAACATCTGTGCTGAAGCGAAAAAGAGGAGTAAGCCTACTGACTTGGCCCCAGCCCTACCTGCCTGTCCCCACCTCAAACCTGCAGAAACAAAACTCTGGTGTGTCCTTCAGCCAGCAGCCTCAAGAACCCTGAGGACCTGCCCTGGCTTCAAAGGAAAAGAGACTGTCTCTCGTGAACACCGGTTTGTTCACCAACAGACTCCAGCTCGATCCGAGAGTGCACAAATCTGTGCCAGACGCCCGCGGCCCAAGTGGCCCAACACCAAGAGGAGGAGTTCCCGGCGATCCTGACTAGAAATCCGTGACTGCAGACGCCTGCAGCCTCGAACCGTAATGTCCCCCTAACCGCGGCCAGGAGCTGCTAAGATCTGACCCTAAAGGCACCCCTGCACCCGATGCCCCACGGCCGTGGGGGGCCCTAAACCGACAGTGCCTAACCAACCCCCAGCATCCCGACTTAACTCTGCAAGTGGTGGTCGCACCTAGAGGACCTTTGTCCCCGAGCCTGCAGTGTGTTTGCAAACCGGAGAATCCCCTTTGAAAGTAAGAGGGCACCTGACGACAAACCAGCACCCTGCACCCGGCCGCCCTAGTGGCGCTGAGGGTGCACCTTTGATGCTAACCTGAACCCCCATTTGCTCTGAGCTTAATTCCAGGAGGTTTGCTCCCACAACCTTATGGCCTGCTCGTGAGCAGCCACCAACCGGATGCCCCCTAAACCCCCATTGGATAACATTGGGCCTCAGCACTCTGCACCCAGCCGCCATAGTGCAGCTGAGGGTGCAACAAGAGTGCATCCTTAACCCTGGGGGACCCCGATTCTAACCCCATAAACCCAAACTCCCACAACAAATTCTTACCTGTTAACCGATGGCACTATTTCCTCCCATATGATATTATTGACTGTTTTCTATGAAAACTTTTCTAAGTGTGAAGTTGGAAAGTCTATGAAAGTCTTTAAAACTGTAACCAAATAACCAAAACGCTTATACTTAGTTTTACATGGTTCATAACCCTTCAGTTATGTAGGTATAACTGGTTAGTGGTAAAATATTAGTGGCACAAACATAATGCAACACGGCCTGCAGCAATCAGAAGTGTGGTGCAGATGGTTACTTTGTTCTATTTAGTTTTGTTCTATTTAGTTTTGTTTGAGCTTCCAATTAAATAACTGACCTTGACCTTTTTCCCTACTACAGCATCAGGGAAATCAACCTCAACACATGAGTAATGCTCCTCCCCAGCAGAATTTGTATCACACTGCAACCCTCACTGCAACTCCCCCATCTCTGACCCCTGGCCCCTCTGCCCAGTCTCCTCAAAGCAGCTATCAACAGCAAGCTGTATACGCCATCCATGCCCACCAGCAGCTTCAACATAGCTACAGCAACATAGCGCACATGACACAGGTGAGTTTAATGCATGACGCAGGGTTTCTATGTCACAAGTGAGTGAAAGCAATCTTTAAAGAGCCCTCTGGTGTATTTTTTTAATGAATTTGCTCCTACTAATGTAAGCACAAGGGTGTATTGCCTGTTTGTGGTGAATACGGTTAATTATCTGATCTTATAGACTTCATGGTGCAAATTGCTTACCTTAGACTATTCCTCAGGTGTCAGACTGGATCCGGAAAATCTTGAGCAGTACCTCTGCGCCAGTTAGTAGCTCCATGTCTGCTGTGCTGGAAGTGACGTGGGCGGTGCATATTTGGGCACCAGCACAGCACGCTGACAAAAGTTCTTTTCTTTCTGCATCATCCGCACAGAGCCGAAAAGGCTACCTCAGGAATGTTGACTGGTTTTTTGGGGGGAGTTTATTTCATTTTTGAGGAATTACTCTCTGTGTGCCTTAAGTATGTCCCCTAAGAATCCCTGGGGAGCCTGCCACGGGCAGTTATCTGTGACAAACCACCACCTGGTTTGCTTATGATGCCTGGACACTGACTACAACTCCAAGGCCTTCCCTGACTGCTGTGCAATGAACCCCAAAGTAGGTTTTGTTAAACCCTTAACTCAACCCGGTGTAGCTGTGGCTCTGAGCAGTCAGAATTACACAAAGGAAAACATGAGTATTTCAGCAGCACCTAAGCAATTGAAGAAAGAAGAGTCACTTGAGCACCCCAACACCAATTTATTAAAAAGAAAATAGGTTGTAGTTTTGTTTTTAGACACCACAACAAAGATGATCAGCTCTAGAGTTCCAAAGATCTAGAATTTACAAGGGTTAGTAAATCTGAACATTTCACTCAACTGTGAGCAAGCATTGGCAGATTCAACAAATGTAACAGTTGAAAAATAAAATTAGCTTGTTTTGTGGTCACTTGGAGTCACTTAATGCGACCAACTCTAGTAAGGAGCCATTCAGGGGGACCATTAAGGTCCACAGAAAGGTATATCGAATTTAGGAGCAGTCTTCAGTCCATTCCAGACACTTTTATCCCTTTACTATTGGTTTCTATGGAAGTGGTCCTGGTGCAAGGGATGAAAGATGCTAAAGTTGCTCAATGATTCTGTGGATCCAATGTGGTCGACAGGAGTCTTCCTTCAGCTTCTCCTTGGTCCACAGAGTGGGTTGAGTTGGTCCTGGCCACAGGGTTGATGTTCCTCAAAGTCCTCTCAGTGCTGGTAGAAATCCAGTCTCAACTCAGCTGCTAGTTGTCTGGTATACGGTTACAGCGAAATCCTTCTCTGGGTGCTAAGTCAGCTCCTGGGTGACCAAGCTGCACTCTGACAACTCTCCTGTGCCCAGCAGACTTAGTTGCAACTTCAAGCGTTGGTTCCTGCCCCGAGTGCTGCACGCCGGCGTTAAGAAACATCTGGGCTACTACCTTGCCCTAGCAGGCTTCTTCAGCTGCTATGAACCGGAGGTCAGCCATCTGATGATTTGAGTCTCTTGCTTCAGCTGGGCTCCGGAAATTACTTATTCACAAGCAAGACACAGCAGGCACAGTCCTTTCTCCTTTGCTAGTCAATAGATTCAGCAGGTGCAGTCCACACTCGTGCAGCCTGTCTTTGTTGATTCCACTGTGCAGCAGGGTATTTCTTTGTACCCTCTTGGCCAATTTAAGCTCCAAAAATGCCCTCCGGGTAGGATGCAGTCGGTAGCCAATGGGCTGCCAGGTTCCCTCCCTCCCTCCCTACTGATGACCATTTACTGGGAAGTGTGGCATCTGGCTATCTCAGGATGCGCCATTCTTCCCACTCCCAACATGACAGAAGCTATCTCGGCGACCAGAGCACCCTAGCCAAACCCAAAGATGTGGCTACTAAAAGGGCTACATGCTCCAGAGAAACCAATTTGGCAGCTGGTTCCCCTCCTGCCAGACTGTCGACTTACACAACAAGGCAGCCCATATCACGTGTGCTTGCTAATTGCCCTTAAATGGCAAGTTCCTCTTTGAAGCTCCCTTTTTGGGCCAAAACCCAGTGTGGCTTCCTGCCGGAGCCGGTAACAACCCTGTGAGAAGTTGGCCTGATATGCAGTGCTCACTATTCTAGTGATCACTATGTATCAGTCCAAACAACCCTTATTGATGATTGGTTGTAAGTCAACCTTATAGACCAGCTATCCTAGTAGCATGGATACGAGCAGTCTAAGGCTAAGACTCTAGAGGGCGTGTTAAGCCAGCTGTTTTACCATCACATTACCCCTTGAACACCAAGTGAAAGGACACCACACAAGTTGTTATGAAAATAAACAGATATTTATTTATAACAAGACTACCCTGAACTCTTTATGAGTCAGGGAGCTAAGCACACAACAAAACTCTTACGAAAATACTTTAAGTCGCACAATTTACACAAATGCCCTAGGGGCACGAAAAACCATATACACAATAAGTGGAATGCGAACTTGCTAGCAGGTAAGTAGTACTTTTCTAGACTCAGGAATCGCTAGGCCTACAATTCTAAACACTGGGATTAGATGCAGGAGGCCTGTGGACGTCATGTGCAGAGTGGGAACTCTCACGCGTAAGGCGGGAAAAAGTCTATGGAGGCTAGCAGTTGCAAAGTTACTGTTCTCGGGCGAACCCGACTAGGTGGGTCGAAAACAAGAGTGGATCCGAACACTTAGGGTGTTGGACTATGCTGGAGCACCGGAGTACTCAGGTTACCTAGCCCAGGGGCTGCGGCTGCATAGGGTTGAAATTGCGTCGGATACACGCGTTGAAGATCCAGGAGCCTGAAGAAAGAGTTGCTGGCAGGCGGCCAGTGAAGAAAGTTCGGAGTGATCCAAGCCTGGATCAGGGAAGAAGAAACCTGTAAGCAGAGGGGACCAAGTTCTGAATCACTAGCCAGTGATTTGAGTGGGCACCAGGATGGCACCGGACGAAGTCACCTCAGCCAGGTGAGTGGGCGCTGCTGGGCTCTGCAGTCTCTCGGACCAGGAGGCGTTGTCGGCGACCAGGATGGAGGTGCGAGCTGTCCCACGAAGGTTCTTGCTGTCGACGTCGCTGGACCCAGGATTGGGCAACAAGTCTTGGCAAATGCAAGGCCCACGCGGTGGACCTAAAATGGCGTCTTGAGGGGACCAGGAGGGTACAGGGTGCTCCTCTTTTGGAGGGGAGCAAGGGCTAGTCTGGAGCAACCAGACCAGCAGTGTTTGTCGTCGTGGAGCGTCGTGAAGGGGTCACTAGCCAAACGGGCAAGCGACCTGGACAACGAGGTTGGCAGCAAAGAGCAGAAGGGCCCCACGCAGATCTCGTGGATGCAGGGGGGCTGAACTTCGGTGCTGGAGCTGCTCAGGGTCGGGGCTTCTCTTACCCCAAAGCACTCAGTCGAGGGTCACTCGGGAGTCGTGCTGGACAAGCGTCGTGCAGTTCTGAAGATGGCCGGTCCCTCGAGGTCTCGTCACAGCCACGGATCACAGCTGGGCTGATGATGTAGGTTGAGGTCAGAGGTGCCAGGGAAGCCGGTTCTCGTCGTGCTGGAGCAGTCTTGATCCGAAGGAGAGACTGGCAACAAACCGCGATGCTTGGTTGGTGCCTGCTGCTGCAGGGTGACTACTCCTTAGTCACAAGGGAGAAATCTTGAGAAGAGTCTTGAGTTCCTTCTTGCAGAAAGTAGTTTCAGGATTCAAAGATGATCTGATTTGGAAGGGGGCCAGTTCCTACCTTTATCCTGCAAAAAGGGGCTGGCACGCGACTAAGTCCTGCCCTATGGGTGGGACTAGGAGGGGGGTGGTTACACCCCTCTCCTTTGGCGGGCTTTCCCCAGGCCAGGGGCTGGAGTGCCCCTGGAACTGGTTTCAGCCGGCCTATGCACAGTGAGCACCGGGGTGCCACTTGCAGTCACCTTCCTCTAAAGCCCTACCTACCTAGGATACACAAAATCCTGTCTGGGACGGTGCTGGCACCGCCCCTGACAGGAAACCCTTTGTCCTTGCCTCCTGGGCTGGGAGGACTCCCAGCAGCAGGAGGGCAGACTTGTGTCTCGGTGGCAGCATCCATTTTGTGGAGCTACGGCTATGTCTGACTTTAACCGGGGTTACAGGTTACATACATGTCGTGTCCCTCTAGAAGGGTGGAATGCTAACCCCGTCGCCAGAATTGGCGAGGGGTTAGTATTCCAATTCGTATGACACCTTACTCGACATGTTTTGATAAAGCGATACCAGAGTTGGCATATAACCGCGAGGATTATAATGCACTTAAGAGTATATGGTATGCGATATCATGGAAACGGCTAAGGGATGGATCCCGAAAGCCGCAGACAGGCTCAGCTCATGCCAGAGCACTATCTCACACGATTCCAAGCACTCTGCCTTCAGGATTGTTAAGGCCTGCCATAGGAGTGACTGATAGGAGATCTGTGTGTCCATTTAGGTTTAGATATAGGGATACTATATCTAAAGCAAAGGGTGAGTACACCACCTTGCCCCCAGCTGTCAAGCAGCCAGTTGTGTCTGTTTGGTTAGTCAGTCCAGGGGTGGCATAATACATGCTGCAGCCCCTGGGAGACTTCTGGGTACACCTCAGCCCTGGGTACAGGGACTTGGAAAGGGCCCAGTGCCAATTCAGTACCTGGGTACAATTTGGAATAGAGAGAACAGCTAGGCTGTGGGTCTGATTAGCAGGCCCACAGCCCGGGAAAGTCGTAAACCAGTGAAGCAAAAAGCAAAAATCTGGGTGATCATAGGATTGCAGACCCTACTCTCCTACAAACCCCATCGCCCATTCCATGGCTACTAGCCAACCCCTGTCCACCTTTCAAACTTTTCGTGCCCTGGGCCCCATTTGGCAGCAGAACAGGCTGGAAATTAGATATTCATAAGCATGTTGCATCTGCAGGCTAGCCACACCCATAAGGTGGGCGACCTACCGTGAACAGTCAAAAAAGGGTTTCACCATCTTGATTTGTGTTGAAATAAGACTTCTGGGTCAGGTTTATGCACACTCTCCACAGTAATTGAGCATATAGGGGGCATAGTCACCCTAGTGGCAGGTAGTCCATTGGCTGCTACCATATTGTAGGAGGCTGGCTCAGTATATGGTGCACTTTTATTTGTGATACACCTTGCACTAATCCAGATAACCCTTTTGGTGATTTTAGTGGTTGTAGAAAACCTTTGAAAGCTCTCAAAGTGGTATTATCAGGCTTATCTTGAAGGAGCGTAAAGCAGCTTGTTTGACCAACTTTAATCCATAGTGTCAGTTTAATGAAAAAGAACCACACAGTGCGTATATAAATAGGAATCGTATGTTCGCAGCATATGAACTTCAGATTACACACTGTGCATAGATCGCCACCTAGTGTTGGGCCCAGATGTTTGCATTTTGTTTTTGGCATTGGCTCCATCCTCAGATTGTTTTTTTCCGCCATAGGTCTCTGTTGTGTTTCCTGCGCTCCGGTTTGGGACCGAATTTCCTTCAACGCGCAATCCTCACCCAGTTTGACGGTATTGTTTCGATCTCGCTCCCCATCGACGCGATTCTTCACCACTTCGAAGTCTTCGATTCCGGTCGTAGACGAAAGCCTTCAGGCCTACGCCATTCAAGAAGTGTCCTCAATGTGGGTCGAAGTTTCCCCACACTGATCTACATGAGGTGTGCAACCTTTGCCTCTCACTGGAGCACGAGGCCAAAGACTGTTCCGCTTGTGCCTCCTTCCGCTCCAAGAAGACTATTCGGGACTGACGAGCTCGAAGAACCACTGCTTGCTCGTCAGCTTCGATCCCGGACAAAATCTTTGTAGAGGGTGTCGACATGCCAGAACACCAGCGGGCCAAAGAAAGTGCCAGCTCCTCTGATGCCGAAGACTCAGACGTCGAGGACCTCACTCCAGCTCAACGTGTCGTAAGTAAGAACGTCGACCCCAACCCTTCCTAGACACCCTCAAAAAAGGCTTCCGTCACACCCTCGCCTTCAGGCCTGGGTGCACACCGAGAGACTGCTTCCAACGCCGTGCCTTCAGGCCCGGCAAAGAAGCCTACTAAGCCTCCAGGCGGCTCGTGCTCGAGTCAGCCTATTTCCGTTGTCGATCCCATACCAACACAGGAAGAAGAAGCAATCTTCCTCAGCAACGCCATCCCGACTCACATGCTTCTGAGCCGAAAAAACACCCCGAACCGAATGAAACACGTTCCGGTTAAAGACATTTCGAAAGATCACAGTTTTAAGCCAAAAGACCCTAGACCAGTTACCGAGTCGGTCCCAAAAAAACCTCCGGAACCGAAAACTTCGACGCCGAAGGATGTGCCCTACACAGAAGACCTTTTTACACCAGATCCTACTCAAGACTCTTGTAAGGGATCCTAAGACTGGCCAACTAGCTCTTAGCTCCAAGAAGAGACCACTAGAGGTGCCTGCAACTCCTCCAAAGAAGAAGAGACATTGCAACCTCTCCATTAAGGGTCCCTTCTCCACCACCTCCCCATACTATTCCTACTCCTACAACTCCTACACCACATCATTCACCTACACCGTCCACTAATCCAGATGAAGATGTAGATACAGACTCTGATGACACAGGTGGGGGTGCACATAACCTAGTAGGGACCAATAGTCCCCCTCAGTCACCTAATCCATGGGATGATTAGAGCACCCCTGATGTGCCTTACGTCCCTCAAGACGATGTATATCCTTCCTGGCCTTCCCCTCCGGAGGACACTATAGGTTTTAACCTTTTAGTCCATAGAGCTGCCCAGTACCATGGGGTTGACTTGCACACAGATACTGTGGAGGAAGACTTCTTATTGGACACTTTTGACACTACACAAAGGTCCACTGCCATTTTGCCAATGCTTAAATGGGTTATCTGAAAGAAACAGGTTAGTGTTAGATTCCTTACCTTAGAATATCCCCAGGCGTCAGACTGGATTGGAAAGTTTTGCGTAGCAGTACCCCTGCGCATCGGTAGGCGTCTGCAGGTCCGTTGTCTGCGTAGTGGTCGCCGGGATGACATCGTCGGAGTACTGAGACGCCGCAAGTGCAGATCCGGGAAGAGCAGTACTCCTAGTCAATTTTTGAATAAATTTTTCGATCTCTTTTGGATCTTCTCGAGTCAAACCCTGTGGCAAATATAACCGCATGATGTCTGTTACAGACCCCCACCGTCGGTGCCTTTACTGCCTCGGGCCGACCACGATGACCAGTCGTGCCCCGACTGCCAGGCCTTGCCGTCGAAGGCTAGGTGGGAGCGGTCCCGTAAGCGCCTCGAGATCGGGCATTCGGCCCCGTGCCGCTCGAGGTCCCGGTCCAGGAGGAGGTCGAGGGACCGGTCGCGGGGCCACAGTCATCACAGCTCGGCGAGTCGACACCACTCATTGGGCTCCAAGTCCTCCGGTAAGTAGAGGCACAAGAGGTCGAAGAAGCGACATCGCTCTTCTGACTCCCCCGATGCCCGCGAGACGCAGCCAGGGGTTCGGGTGACACCGCCCACGCGGCTCCATCGGAGCCGCAGGCGCCACTGCCAGTTCCATACCCGCGGGTCCCTGGGCTGAACGCGATGCCGGAGGAGATCGATGCCTTCCTCACGGCCTTGAGGTAGTGCTTCCCTCCGTTGGGTCCCGCCGAGGTGCCTTCGGGCCCCACGGGTCCGTCTGGGAGCCCAAGCGGGTCGGCGGCTCCGGCCCCGGCTGGTGCTTCGGAACCGGCGCCGTCGACGACTCCGGTCCCGACGCCGCAGGGTTCCTCAGGATCCAGGCCTGGATCCGTGACGACGCCGGTCGACCTTACGACCCCTCCTCCGGCGCGCCCCCGATCCCATCCCCGGTCCGGATCCAGAGTCGGACCGGCGCCGTCTTCGCCGCTGATCAGTGAGCCCTTCACCGACGATCCGGCTCCATCATTTATATCTGACCTTCAGGAGATGGATGACGAGGGGGATTGGGAGGGGTCTGAGGACCCTCTGGCACTGCAGTGCCAGTTGAGCCAGGTCTGGGCAGACCTACTGTGGCTACGGAGGAAGGGGGCTGCATACAGCATGGTGTTGACTAGGGCAGCCAAGGCCTTGTTTCTGGAGCTCCCAGTCGCGGCTGTGAGGACTAACCTCCTCACTGAGGTGCTAAAACCGCAGGCAAGCTCCTCGAAGCCTCTCCTGCCGTTCAACGAAGCCCTCACTGACGTTCTGTTGGGCACCTGGTCCAAGCCCTCTACAGGCCTCCCTGTAGATCGGAACGTGGCCCGACGCCAGCTCCGGGCGACCCCAGTTTCCTGTCCGTTCACCCCACCCTTGAGAGCCTGGTGATCCAGGCCTCAACCTCCCAGACCGCATTCCCGTCCGCCCCTCCGGATTGGGAATCCAAAAGGTACGATCAGTTCGGCAAGAAACTGTTCTCCTCACTGAGTTTGGGATTGCTGTCTGTCAACACCGCCTGCCTTTTGGGCCGTTACTCCCACCCTGTGGGATACGGTTGCAGAAGTGCTGCCGCTGTGCCAGGCAGAGGTCCAGGCAAAGCTTTTCCAAGCCCATGCAGAGGGAAGGGATGCAGCACGCTATTCCATTCGGTGTGGACTGGATACCATGGACTCGCTAGGCAGGGCGATTGCAACAACGGTGGCGGTTCGCCACCACGCCAGGCTGAGGTCCGCCAACTTTTTGGGCGATGTCCAAGCCTCCCTTATGGACATGCCCTTTGATGGCTGTCACCTCTTTGGCGACAAGGCGGACAGTGCGCTGGAGCGTTTCAAGGACTCCAGGGCTACGGCCAAGTCCTTTGGCCTCGGCCAACACCAGCAAACTTCCGCCATTCATGGCCAAGGAAGGGGCGCCCCCTCACGTCCAGCTAGCCACAAGCCGCAGAACCAACCTCAACGCGGACGTGGTAACCGCCGTGGCGGTGCCGGGGGACACCTACAAGGTCAGTCCACACCCACCCCCGCAGCATCTGCCTCAAAATCCTCCTAGTCCAAATTTTCAGGCCCATTCGATGCCAGTGGGGGGCCGGATTCGCCATCACCTCCTTCACTGGCGCTCCATCACATCGGACAGGGGGGTCCTGCAAATCGTCCGAAGGGGCTACTCCCTCCCCTTTGTGGCGACCCCTCCAGCCATGCCACCGCATGTCGGGAGATCACTTGCGACTTCTCCAGGAGGAAGTTACGGCCCTCTTGGCCAAGGGGCCGTCGAGCTTGTTCCTGGGCCAGAAGTAGGACGTGGTTGCTGTTCCCACTACTTTCTGGTACCCAAGAAGGGCAAAGGAGACCTACGCCCTATCTTGGACCTACGGAGCGTCAACGGCTTCCTCCGGAAGGAGAGGTTCAAGATGCTGACTTTGGCTCAGGTCCTAGCTGCCCTGGACCCAGAAGACTGGATGGTAGCGTTGGACTTGCAGGACGCATATTTCCACATCCCGTCCTATCGGCGTTACCTGCGGTTCACGGTAGGCCGCAAGCACTTTTAGTTTACCGTGCTCCCTGTGAGAAGTTGGCCTGATATATGATGCTCACTAGTTCTAGTAATCACCTTGTATCAGTCCAAACAACCCTTATGGTGATTGGTTGTAAAGTCAACCGTATAGACCAGCTATCCTAGTAGCGTGGACAAAAGCAGTCTTTTAGGCTAATCTCTTTTGGCATGTGAAGCCAGCTGTTTTACCATAGTATAACCCCTTGAATACCAAATGAAAGGACACCACACAGGTTGTTATGAAAATAAACAGTCTATTTATAACAACACCTCTGAACTCTTTATGAGATAAGAGGGCTAAGCACATGACAATACTAAAAAGGAAATACGAGTTCGCACAATATTTACACAAGTGCCTTAGGGGCACGACAAACCATATACTCAAAACAATGGAATGCGAGGAAAGAAAATACTGTTAGGAGATCCAGAGGCTGGAGGATCGGTGGGACTACGCTACAAACTAGGTATGTAAGGAGCAGGAGGCCCACTGGACGCACGTGCAGAGTGGAAACTCTCACGCGGGATGCGTACCAACGTCTATGGATGCAACAGTTTACAAAGTTACGGATTCCTGACGAACCCGGCTGGATGGAGGGAAAACAGTAGACCTGGACACTAGGATAGTGAACACTGACTTCAGCACCTAGAAGCTTTAGTTACCTAACCCACAGGCTGCGGGTGCATAGGGCTGAAGTAGTGTCGGGTTTGCTGCGTTGATCCCGGTGATGCCTGAAACAAGAAGTTGCTGGCAGGCAGCCAGATGGAGGAGTCCGGTGGTTCCAAGGATGGAACTGGAAGATGGAAGTCCTGAAAGGGAAGGGGACAGAGTCTTGGTCACTAGCCAGTGACGGTGCTGGAACCAGGAGGGAACCAGATGCTGTCGCCGAGTTCAGGTGAAGGAAGGGTCGCTTCTCTCTGTAGCTGCGCGGACCAGGAGCTGTTCTTCACGACCAGGCTGGAGGCACGAGCTGTCCCACGTAGTCTGCTGCTGTTGGCGGTGTCGGATCGTCGATCTGGACAACAGGCCTTGGCTAATGCAAGCCACACGGTGAAACAAAGATGGCGTCTTGAGTGGACCAGGGTCCGGGGTGTTCCTCTTTTACAAGGAAGCAAGGGCCAGTCTGGGGGACCAGACTAGCAGTGTTGAAATCTTCGGGTCGTCGTCTCTGAGGGCACAAGCCAGCCGGCAAGTGACCAGACAACAGGAAGTGCAGCAACCAGGCAAAAGGGCCCCCACGCAGATTGCTGGGGGGCTGGTCTTTGGTGCAGGAGCTGCGTCGGTGTGGGGCTTCTCAGTCCCCAATGCACTCACTTGAGGAACCCTCAGGGGTCGTGCAGGAAGCGCTGTGCAGGTTTCTTCAAGATGGCCGTCTCCACGTTGCTCGTCGCACCCACGGGTCCCAGCTGTGCTGTGGATGTGGGTAGAGGTCAGAGAGGTCTGGAGGTCCGGGTCTTGTCGAGCTGGGTCGTCGGATTCCGGGCTGGAAGGACGTTACAGCAAACCGCACAGGAGCTTGATGGTGCCTGTGAAGCAGGATGGTCACTCCCTGACCATAGGGGAGATTCTTCAGTCTTCTGGTGGATCAGGAGGTCGAAGGTCAAGAGTTCTTCGTGGAAGTTGTCAAGATTAATCTGATTTGGAATGGGACCAGCTCCTACCTTTATTCAGCTAAAGGGGGCTGCACTACGACTAGGTCCCTCCCCTGGGTGGGACCAGGAAGGGGGGTGGTTACACCCCCTATCCTTTGTCCAGTTTCCCGCCAGAGCTGGGGCTGGAGTGCCCCAGCAACTGGTTGGAACCGGTGTATGCACAGGGCACTTTGTGTGCCCCAGGCATGTCTCATTCCTTTCAGCCTGGCCCTACCTAAGGCAGGAAACCCTTTGTCCAAGCCCCTCTCGCTGGAAGGACTCCCAGCAGCAGGAGGTCAGACTTCTGTCTGTGGTGGCAGCATCCATTTTGTGAGGCTGAGGCTTGAGTTAACTTTAACCGGGGTTCACAGTTACATACATGTCGTGTCCCTCTAGAAGGGTGGAATGCTAACCCCCGTCGCCAGAATTGGCGAGCGGTTAGTATTCTAATTCGATCACACCTTACTCGACATGTTTTGATAATGCTATGCCAAAGTTAGCATTTGACCGCGAGGATCATAATGCACTTAAGAGTATATGGTATAGCGTTATCATGGAACAGCTATAAGGACTTGGTTCCGCAAGCTGCAAACGGGCTCAGCTCATGCCAGAGCACCATCTCACATAATTCCAAGCACTCTGCCTTCAGGATTGATAAGGCCTGCCATAGGAGTGACTGATAGGAATATATGTGTCCATTTTAGGGTTAGATATAGGAATACTATATCTAAAGCAAAGGGTGATTACACCACCTTGCCCCAGCTGTTGTGCAGCCAGTTGTGTCAGATTTGGGTGGCCAGCCAGGGGTGGCATAATACATGCTGCAGCCCCTGGTAGGCCCTGAGTACACCTATGCCCTGGATACCTAAGGTATACTGTACAGGGACTGATAAGGTGGCCCAGTACCAATTAGTAAATGCACCTAAGGTACATGCTTGTCAATTTAGAGAGAGAACAGCTAGGCTGTGGGTCTGATCAGCAGGCCCACAGCCAGGGAAAGTCGTAAACCAGTGAAGCAAAAAGCAAAAATCTGGGGTGGCCATGGGATTGCAGACCCCACTCTCCTACACTCCCCTTCGGCCTTACCAGCGCACCACGGGTGTTCACGAAAGTGATGGCGGTGTCCACAGCTCATCTGCGCAGATCAGGGGTTTCAGTCTTCCCCTATCTCGACGACTGGTTGTTGAAGGCGGGCTCACCCCAGACAGTCGTCTCTCACCTCCAGACTACGGCCGACCTCCTGCACTCCTGGGGTTCTCCATCAACGTGCCGAAGTCGCATCTGTGTCCCTCTCAAAAGCTCCTTTTCATCGGAGCGGTTCTGAACTCAGCGCAGTTTTGGGTTTATCCCCCCGAACAGCGAGTTCAGGATATTCAGTCTCTGATTCCGATCTTTCAGCCTTTATCCCGAGTCTCGATCAGATTGACGCTGCGGCTCCTGGGGCTGATGGCCTCCTACATCCTTCTGGTGCATCACGCCAGGTGGCGGATGCGGGCTCTGCAGTGGGACCTGAAGTTTCAGTGGGTCCAGCATCAGGGCAACCTGTCTGACAATGTTCTGATCTCGGAGGGCACTGCGAGACAGCTGCAGTGGTGGCTCACGGACCGCGATTGGGTCAGCGGCAGATCCCTCTCCCTTCTTCAACTGGAGCACGTAGTTGTGACTGACGCGTCCCTCCAGGGCTGGGGAGGCCACATGGGAGAGGCGGAGATCAGAGGCCTCTGGTCTCCGGCGGAGTCCCGGCTCCATATCAACCTTTTGGAGCTGCGGCCGAATCGTCTAGCACTGAAGGCATTCCTCCCCTCTGTCCGGGGGAGTGTAGTGCAGGTGTTCACGGACAACACCACCGCCATGTGGTACTGCAGCAAACAGGGCGGGGTGGGGTCTTGGACCCTTTGCCAGGAGGCTCTGCGCCTCTGGCAGTGGCTGGAACATCAGGGCGTGACCCTGGTGGTTCAACACCTGGCAGGTTCTCTGAACGCTAGGGCGGACGAACTCAGCCGTCGGTGCATGATGGATCACGAATGGCGTCTGAACTCTGACGTGGCGCAAGGCCTCTTTCAGTAGTGGGGAGAGCCTTGGTTAGATCTATTCGCCACCGAAGAGAACTCGCAATGTCATCAGTTCTGCGCGTTGGAATTTCCAAGGCGGCACTCGCTCGGCAACGCTTTTCGTCGCGAGTGGAGTTGCGGTCTGTTGTACGCCTTTCCGGCTATACCACTTCTGCCCAGAGTGCTGAAGAAGATCAAACGCGACCGGGCCCAAGTCATCCTTGTGACTCCGGACTGAGCACGAAGGTACTGGTATCCCGAGCTACTCAGTATGTCAGTCGATCCCCCGGTTCGTCTGCCTCTTCAGGAGGACCTTCTGTCGCAGCAGCAGGGGATGGTCCTCCACCCGAACCTTTCCAGTCTCCACCTCCATGCTTGGAGATTGAGCGGCGACAGTTGAGGCCATTTGACTTGCCTCCTGAAGTCTGTATTGTCATTCTGGCAGCCAGGCGTCCCTCCACAAAATCAGTATACGCCTGCAGGTGGAATAAATTTGTGGCATGGTGCACAGCAAAGGCTGTGGATCCACTTTCTGCCCCTCTTTCTGAGGTTCTTCTCTTCCTTCTTTCTCTTGCCCAGCAGGGCTCTGCTCTGGGCACTATCAAGGGCTACCTTTCTGCCCTTTCAGCCTTTCTAAGGCTGCCTGATCAACCTTCTTTGTTCAAGTCCCCTATTGTAACCCTTTTTCTGAAAGGCATCGCACACATGTTCCCTCCTGTTCCGTTTGTGATGCCTCAGTAGGACTTGAACCTTGTTCTTACCTTTCTGATGTGTGCTCCCTTTGAGCCACTTCACAACTGTCCCCTCCGCCTTCTTACTCTGAAGACTGCTTTCCTGGTTGCCATAACCTCTGCCAGGAGAGTGAGTGAGCTCCAGGCTCTTTCATCAAAACCCCCTTTCCTGTCTGTTCATCCGGACAAGGTTGTGTTGCGGACTAAGCCAACTTTCCTGCCCAAGGTTGTCACGGCCTTCCATATCGGGCAGTCTATAACCTTGCCCACCTTATTTCCGCCACCGCATCCCTCTAAAGAGGAAGAGCGGCTCCACCGTCTGGACCCAAAACGTGCTCTTTCATTCTATATGGATCGCACACGCCAGTTCCGGGTGGATGACCAACTCTTTGTTGGTTACGTGGGCGCTAAGAAGGGACGCGCGGTGCACAAGAGGACCATCTCTCGGTGGGTCGTCTTGTGTATCAATGCATGTTACTCCTTGGCGAGGAAGGAGCCTCCTGTTGGGCTGCGAGCCCATTCCACTCGGGCCATGGCGGCTAGCACTGCCCTGGGCCGGGGAGTCCCCCTGCAGGACATCTGTCAGGCAGCTACGTGGGCATCGCTGCACACGTTTGCAAGACACTACTGCCTGGACAGCCAAGTCCGGAGGAATGCCTTCTTTGGCCGTTCTTTCCTCCAGTACTTTCTGGTGTGATTATTGGTTCGCAGACCTACCACTGGGGTTGGTATTGCTGGGGTATCTATTCTAAGGTAAGGAATCTAATACTAACCTGTTTCTTTCAGATGATTCTAGTATTAGAATCCTTACCGCCCCACCCATCCTCCCCGTTCTGCGAACTAATATTTAGGGTTAAGGTCATCCCCTTTCAGGGCCCTAGTTTCTAAGGTAAGGAATCTAATACTAACTACTGTTTCTTACAGATATATCGTTACTGAAGGTAAGTAACTTGTTCATTCTGACCGCACCTTGCTGTTTTCACATCTTCCGAATCAGACAGCTCGTAAAAGGACCAAAAATCTTGTCTGTACAAGTGCTTGCAGTGTGATACCAACTGTGTCTCTATTCACATTCCTTTCTGTTATCCAAGCACCTCCATTGTTTTTTAATGAACAGTGCTTGCACTCTTATGTCTTTCACACGGCGACCATTTTTGACCCACAGTGTCCTTTAGCTGTATTAGTGCCCAGTAGTTTCCATTCTCAATACGCGAGGTTGCACCTGGACCACGAACTGCTGGTACCAAACCTTTGCCACTAGTAAACAGTCACATGCATAATGTTACCAGGTACGTTCAGGTCACCATGACACCAGGTTACATTTCTGGGCTTTGCTTTCACCAATCACTGTCTTCAGGTGTGCTAGGACAACCCAAATTCAAGTTGAAATGTACAGAGACTACACTGCCCAGAATGCATCTATTGTTAAAGATAGCCCAATTCTAGAAAATGGTGTCCCACATAAATCATTTGATAATCCTACAAATCTAGGTGTCATCTAAAATGTGTGCCTCAGCCTACAGTTTAAGGTCTTTTGTTATTCTGGACACAAGGAAGGGCGATCGCTCAACTGCACAAAGTAAACAAGTTTCCTCTTTGTGGGGAGGGGGAGGGGCTTGGTCGTGCGGGCAGCCGCTCTTAGTGGCGCGAGGAAAACGCAGTTGTGCTGGTGTGAAAGGAGCACTTCTGTGCGCAGTGATGGGACTGTGGAGCCGACGGTGGAGGGAAAGTGAAAGTAAGCAGGTGGCTTGCAGGGGAGACAGGAGATGGGTGTGCGCACGTGTGTTTCAGGCATGCTATCTGCGCGCGCCCTGATCCGATGAGGCACTGCGTGCCCATCTCCTGTCTCCTGGGAAGCAGAGCCGAGGGCTGTAGGTCTTGCTGCGACATCGCTTCGCGATGTGCGCAGGTGGAGACCTAAAAAAGTGCAGAGGCAAAACCAGCAACTCCCGCTCTGCCTCCACCCCTACCCAATGACTTTCCTCCCTACCATTCCACTCCTGTGGGGGGAAGACTACAGCAATTCCTTCCTGCCTGGACCAACATCATATGTGGGTGCGACAAATTATTCAATCAGGTTACTGTCTAGAACTAACATCTATCCCCCCCCCCCCAAAACATACCACCCAGACAGCGTCCAATGTCACAAGAGCATCTATCACTGCTAAAGCAAGAAGTAATATCTTTTCTAGAAAAAAGTGCAATAAAACCAGTTCCTCTGCACCAACAAAACAAGGGGGTTTACTCCCTACACTTTATTATCCCAAAGAAGGACGGCTCTCTAAGGCCCATTCTAGACCTCAGACCTCCAAACATATACATACAGTCAGACCATTTTCACATGGTCATACTCCAACAAGTCCTTCCTCTCGTTACAAAACGACTTCCTTGCTACTCTAGATCTCAAGGACGTATACTTCCACATTCCCAAAGCTCACAGGAAGTATCTCAGATTTGTAATAGACGGGTAGCACTATCAATTCAAAGTACTCCCATTCGGAGTCACAACAGCACCAAGAGTATTCACTAAGTGCCTAGAAGTAGTGGCAGCACATCCACGTCTTCTCGTACCTTGATGACTGGCTCATAAAAGCCAGCTCATACGACCACTGTGTGGAACACACTCATGCCACACCGTCTCTTCCGCAACCATCCAAAGTACAACAGTACCTCGGTGCCACAATAAACACCTCAACAGAGCTAGCTTATCCCACTCCAGTAAGGATAGCCAGCATGCAAGCTCTTCTCACAAAGTTTCAGCCACAACACTCCCTTCCAGCACAAGTGTTCATGCCGCTCATAGGGATGATGGCCTCTTGCATTTTCATAGTGCCCCATGCAAGACTTCAAATGCGTCCTCTTCATGAGTGCTTATCACGCCAATGGAACCAGGCTCAAGGTCAATTAACAGACCTAGTGTTGGTTGTTGGTCGGATTCATCGCTCTCTGCAGTGGTGGAACACCAAAAACCTTTCCAATGGGCGACCGTTACTAGCTATATTCCTAGCACTGAAAGTTTTCCTAAAGCAAGTATCAAACAAAGCGGTGTTAGTCCGCAGGGACAACATGACAGCCATGTATTACAATTCACAAAAAATACTCCAATAACACTATATCAGAACAAGATGTCTGGTAGTGTAATATTTGAAGAAGACTACACTAACAGTGGTAGTGAGGATTGTGCACTTACCCACTCGAGGTATAAGGCCATGCTAGTCATGTCTGTGTGTCTTGGGGGAGGAAGCTAGTTCTCTTTAGTTACCCTCACACACCCTAGTGGTGTCATGCTTCATCATCGGGTCACCCCGACTCCTAAAAGCCGAGGTGGCTCAACCACAGTATTGGGTAGCTCTTCAGATAGATAAAGGGGGGGGGGGCTTAAAGATTAAAACACCTCAGTCAGACCCCTGGTTTCCCTTTATTCTTGGGTCTGGCTGGGTCAATAAAAATCTTTTAAAAAGCGTGTCTCTTTGGGTTTTAATGGTCCTAAGACCCTAGTGCCGACATGTTTCAGTCCACAGGGGCCATAAAGGTCCAGGACTTTCTTCAGGGCTGGAAACAGGGGGGAACTCACACTCTGCAACTATATCAACTAGCACAGGACATATGGCGGTGGGCTATACCTCAAAACATATTCCTTCTAGCCCAGCATGTTCCAGGAGTACAAAATACTATAGCAGATCTGTTAAGTCGTCGGACACAACAGACCCACGAGTGGGAACTTCATATGCAAGTTCTTCAACCATTCTTTCAGATGTGGGGACAACCTCAGATAGACCTCTTTGCCACCCACGAAAACGCCAAATACCCAAGCTTCACCACCAGATATCCACACCCACTGTCCAAAGGCAATGCGAAATGGATGAACTGGTCAAACAGATTTGCATACGCTTTTCCACCTCTACCACTCATGCCACTAGTAATACGCAAACTACAGCAGCATTCTCTGACCCTCATCCTAGTTGCTCCAACCTGGGCCAGGCAGCCGTGGTACACCACACTGCTACAACTGTCTGTAGTACTGCACCAAAAATTATACCTGTCTCCACACCTTTTAACACAGAACCATGTAGAGATCAGGCACCCGGACCCAGCTCAGCTCAACCTAGCGATTTGGCTCCTGAGGTCTTAGAATTTGGATATCTTATCCTTCCTCCAGACTGCATGAATCTCATAAAAGAAGCTAGACGCCCAACCACTAGAGCATGTTATGCAGCTAAGTGGAAACAATTTCTAATATATTGTCACAACAGCAATATTAATCCCCTAGACGTGTCTATTCAACACATCATAGGATACTTACTGCACCTCCAAAGATGTAACTTAGCCTACACATCTATTGGACTGCATCTTGCTGCAATAGCAGCTTATCTGCAAAACAGACAGCATCTATCTCTGTTCAGAGGGCCTGCTATTAAAGCCTTTATGGAAGGCCTTAAGAGAATAATTCCTCCCAGAGTACCACCTTCACCAGTGTGGAATTTAAACATTGTTCTCACACGGCTAATGGGACCTCCCTTCGAACCCTTACATAAATGTGAATTACAATTTTTAACATGGAAGGTTGCGTTCCTAGTAGCTATTACTTCTCTACGGAGAGTTAGTGAACTACAAGCACTAGCCATTCAAGAACCCATCTTGGAAATGCATCATAATAAGGTCGTTCTCCGTACTAATCCCAAATTCCTGCCCCAAGTCAGTTCAGTTCAAAATGCTTTATTCGGTTTGTCAAACACAACCATATAAGCAAACAATAAAAAAGCAATACTTTTGTCATCTGTGCATATTGATTACACATCAAACTTAAGTGAAACACATATATAAAATAACAATTAAAAACAAAAGTGCCATCTATAATACAAAATATATAGCATTATTACTACACAACACTTCATATGCTATGCACATATTCCATATAAGTTTCCTACTACAGACTCTTCTAAAATATTTTGGGGTTATGTGCAAATTTCACAATAAAGTGTTGAATACTAAGCAATTTGTGCAACTCTTGCTAAGATGCAAAAAACCGCATGAAAGTGCCATGTGCTTCCAAAGTTACACGTTGTGCAAAAAAGCAAAATACATTATAAGCACAGGAGGGTTCACAATAAAGTGTCGTATACAATTATTATGCACTCCGTGCAGATTTAATTAAGGTATAAAACTGCCTAAAAGCGCCATGTGCTTACTAAATAACTCATTAAACTAGGAGTCCATACAATGTCATATAGATATTTTGTACTATGCCCTAGGGTAATACATGTTAGCAGTTAAACCTTCATGTGCAAATTTGTACTAAAGTGCCAAGTGTTAATAACATACAAATAACAAAGTGCACTGTGCAACTAATACAAAATGCCTTAGTATTAATAAAATACCCGCTTTACAGTTTAGTAAACAAACTAGGTATATACTCAGAGAATAATAGATTTCCTAGCAGCTATACATTTTAAAATATATATACGAAGCAACATGAAAACGGATGTCTGCGCCTTCTAAAGAGGACATTTACTTCATTGCCATTTTAGTGGATCGAACATTATATTTTAAAAAGATAGGTTTCAGATAAAATTTCCTAAAAGAATAATAAAATTTACAAAACATTAAAAAGTGGCAACAACTTTGTTTCGAAGTGTTATCGCATGGACATGTAGAATTAGTGCTTGTTTTCATATATGGGAAAGCTACAAGGTGGTGAACAATTCCCAGCCTAAGACGCGTTAAAACAAAACGGTGAGAATTTCGTGTCACTACGGTTAAATATGTCTGGAACCCTCTTCTAAGATTTAATTCCGGATTAAAAAATAGATGTAAATTGCTTCCCAGACAGTCTCTCTCTGACCTCCCTGAGCTAGCAAGATTACTTTTAGCTCCTTCTTTGATATTGATGCTGCAAACTCTGGTTCCAAGAGAATGTTACATTTAAACAGGAGGTTATACCAGTAGTGAATATATCTAAGCCACGAAATACGAGAATAGGGGTCCAGCTTCATACAATCGCTTATAATCGATTGTGCGAATAACGTTTTATTTTTTGACCAAATTGATCGCCAGAGTGTCATGGGGAGTAAGGCGGCTAAATCTGAAATGTAGTCAATTCCCACTTCCTCGTGTATTAGTTCCTTGGACGCCGATGAAGGTACGCACAATAAGCATTTAAGGAACTTGTTTTCATCATACTGGAGCGACTTTCCACAATGGTGACCCCAAACTCTTGCCCCATGTACCGCAGACGAAACCCACCTAGCGTTATAAATGGCCACCATGTCTTTTATTCTTCGGTCCCCCAGTTTAGTGGGAAATCTAAATATACTATTTGTGTTCCTGCTCATTTTAAGACTCACATTTTCATGTTCCTTTTGTCCATTTCCCATCCCCTGTGTGAGAAGTTGGCCTGATATATGATGCTCACTAGTTCTAGTGATCACCTTGTATCAGTCCAAACAACCCTTATGGTGATTGGTTGTAAGTCAACCTTATAGACCAGCTGTCCTAATGGTAGCATGGACAAAGCAGTCTTAGGCTAAACTCTTTTGGCATGTGAAGCCAGCTGTTTTACCACAATATAACCCCTTGAATACCAGATGAAAGGACACCACACAGGTTATGAAAATAAACAGTATATTTATTAATAACAACACCTCTGAACTCTTTGAGGTCAGAGGGCTAAGCACATGACAATCTCTTACGAAAAATACTACAAGTTGCACAAAATTACAATGGTGCCCTAGGGGCACGACAAACCATATACTAAGTAAGTGGAATGTGAAAGTCGATAAAAGGAATGGAGCTGTCCAGAGGCTGTAGGATCGATGGGACCACGCTACACTAACTTCAGGTAAGTAATGTGAGGCCCACGGAACGCGTGTGCAGAGTGTGAACTCACAAGCGAGATGCGTAACAACGTCTATGGACAGTGCAGTTCAAGTTAAAGGTAAGTACGGACAATCCTGACTAGGTAGGACAACGACTGTGGAACTGGACACTAGGACAGTTAAACTACCCTTGAGCACCGAAGTGCTCTTGTTACCTCACCCACGGACTGCGGGTGCACAGGTGTCAAAGTGCGTCGGGTTCTCGCGTTGAAGTCTATGGAGCCTGAAAGAAAAGATGCTGCAGGCGACCAGGAGGAAGATGTCCGGTGCAATCCAAGGGTGGATTGTTGAAGGAGACCTGAAAGCAGAGGGGACAATGTTCACAGTCACTAGCCAGTGACTGGAGTGGAACCAGGAAGGAACCAGATGTCGACGTCGCGATCAGGTGAAGAGTGGACCCTTCACTCTGCAGCCACGTGGACCAGGAGGTGTCTTCGACGACCAGGATGGAGGCACGAGCTGTCCCACGCAGGCTCTCGCTGTCGGTGTGTTGGATCCGGAATCGGCATCAACAGGCCTTGGCAAAGGCAACCCACGCGGTGAGTGGAGAAAGCGTCTGCTGCGGACTAGGAGAGTCCGGGGTGCCCCTCTTTTGGAAGGGAGCAAGGGCCAGTCTGGAGCAACCAGACCAGCAGCAAAGATTCAAAGGTTCGTCGTCTGGGAGGTCACTAGTCAGCCGGCAAGTGACCAGACAACGCGTCGAGCAGCAACAAAGCAGAAGGGCCCCACGCAGATCTCGTGGATGCTGGAGGGCTGATGGTGCACGGGCTGCTCGGGGTTGGGGCTTCTCAGTCCCCAAAGCACTTGGTCGAGTTTACCTCGGGAGTCGTGCTGGAAGCGAAGTGCAGGTTCGTTCAAGATGGCCGGTCCCACGTGTCTCGTCGCACCCACGGGTCTCAGCTTTGCTGTAGATGTAGGTTGAGGTTGGAGAGGTCTGGGAATCCGGGTCTCGTCGCGCTCTGAAGTCTGGATCCTCGAGGGAAGACTACAAAGTGAAGCCGCTGGACGCTTGATGGTGCCTGCAGTTGCAGGGTGAACACTCCTTGCCCACAAGGGAGATTCTTCAGTCTTCTGTGGAGCAGAACGTAGAAGGCCAGAGTTTCTTCTTGTTGAATAGTTCAGGATAATCTAATTTGGAATGGGACCAGCTCCTACCTTTATTCTCCTAAAGGGGGCTGCACTACTGACTAGGTCCCACCCCTGGGTGGGACCAGGAAGGGGGTGGCTACACCCCCCTATCCTTTGTCCGGTTTCCCGCCAGAGCTGGGGCAGGGATGCCCCATCAACTGGTTTGAACCGGTGTATGCACAGGGCACCTTGTGTGCCCCAGGCATGTCTCATTCCTTTCAGGCCTCCCCACCTCAATACACAAAATCCTGTCTGGGGTGGTGCTAGCACCTCCCAAGGCAGGAAACCCTTTGTCCAAGCCATCCTCGCTGGAAGGACTCCCAGCAGCAGGAGGTCAGACTTGTGTCTGTGGTGGCAGCATCCATTTTGTGATGCTGAGGCTCGAGTTAACTTTAACCTGGGTTCACAGTTACATACATGTTGTGTCCCTCTAGAAGGGTGGAATGCTACCCCCGTCGCCAGAATTGGCGAGGGGGTAGTATTCCAAATCGTATGACACCTTACTCGACATGTTTTGATAATGTTATACCAGGGTTGGCATTTAACCACGAGGTTGATAATGCACTTAAGAGTATATGGTATAGCGTTATCATGGAACAGCTATTAGGACTTGGTTCCGCAAGCTGCAAGATTTAGATGGCCAGCCACGGGTGGCACAATACATGCTTCAGCCCCTGGTAGGCCCTGGGTACACCTATGCCCTGGGTACAGGGACTGATAAGGTGGCCCAGTACCAATTGGTAAATGCACCTAAAGTACATGCTTTTCAATTTAGAGAGAGAACAGCTAGGCTGTGGGTCTGATCAGCAGGCCCACAGCCAGGGAAAGTCGTAAACCAGTGAAGCAAAAAGCAAAAATCTGGGGTGACCATAGGATTGCAGACCCCACTCTCCTACAATCACCTCCCCCACTGGCGCACCATCACGTCGGACAGGTGGGTTTTGCAAATAGTCCGAAGCGGCTACTCCCTCCCCTTCGAGATTACCTTTCCATCCATGCCACCTCAGCACCATCGCTTGTCGGAGGATCATCTGACCCTTCTCCAACAGGAAGTGTCGGCTCTCTTGGCCAAAGGAGCCATGGAGCGAGTTCCTGCCCCAGAAGTAGGTCGTGGTTGCGATTTACACTACGTTCTGGTGCCCAAGAAGGACAAAGACCTGCGTCCTATCTTGGATCTCAGGAACGTCAACCGCTACCTCCGGAAGGAGAAGTTCATAATGTTGACACTAGCTCAGGTCCTGTCTGCCCTCGATCCTGGAGATTGGATGGTAGCGTTCGACTTGCAGGAAGCTTACTTTCACATCACTGTCCTGCCGGCCCACCGGCGTTACCTGCGGTGCACAGTAGGCCACGAGCACTTTGTTTTCTGTGCTCCCCTTTGGCCTTACCAGCGCCCCCCAGATGTTCACGAAATGATGGTGGTGGTTGCAGCTCATCTGCGCAGATCAGGGGTTCCAGTCTTCCCCTATCTCGACGACTGGCTGTTGTAGGATGGCTCCCACCTACAGGCTACTTCAGACCTCCTGCATTCGCTGGGGTTCACTATCAATGTGCAGAAGTCACACCTGATTCCCGCTCAGCTCGTTTTCATTGGAGCGGATCTGGACACAACACAGTTTCAGGTTTATCCTCCCGAGCAGCGAGTCCAGGATATTCGGGCGATGATGCCGATCTTTCAGCCTCTATCCCGGGTTTCGGTCAGAATGACTCTGCGGCTGCTGGGCCTCATGACCTCCTGCATCCTGCTGGTGGATCATGCCAGGTGGCATATGCGAGCTCTGCAGTGGGACCTGAAGTTACAGTAGGCACAGCATCAGGGGAATCTGTTCGATTGCGTTCAGATCTCGGAGGGCCCTGCACGTCAACTTCAGTGGTGGCTAACGACCCAGGATTGGGTCAACGGCAGATCCCTCGCCCTTCCCCAACCGGAGTATACAGTGATGACGGATGCATAACTTCTGGGGTGGGGTGGCCACATGGGAAAAGCGGAGATCAGGGACCTCTGGTCGAGTCCGGGCTCCACATCAACCTGCTGGAGCTCCGGGCAATTTGTCTTGCACTCAGTGTTCCATCCCTCTGTTCGGGGAAGCGTAGTGCAGGTGTTGACAGACCACACCACTGCCATGTGGTACTGCAACAAACATGGCCAGGTGGGGTCCTGGACCATATGTGAAGAGGCTCTCTGCTTCTGGACATGGCTGGAACATCAGGGCATATCCCTGGTGGTTCAACAACTGGCAGATTCACTGAACGCCAGGGCGGACGAACTCAGCCGCAGGTGCATGATGGATCACGAATCGCGTCTTCACTCGGAGGTGGCGCAAGGTCTCTTTCAGCGGTGGGGAGAGCCTTGGTTAGATCTATTTGCCACCGAAGACCACACGCAATGTCAGCAATTATGCGGGTTGGAATTCCCAAGGCGGCACTCACTAGGCGAGGCTTTTCGTCCTGAGGGGAGTTGTGGTCTTCTATACGCCTTTCCGCCTATACCGCTTCTGCCTAGAGTGATGAAGAAGATAAAGTGCGACCGGGCCCAAGTCCCTCTTGTGGCTCTGGATTAAGCACTAAGAGTCTGGTATCCTGAGCTGTTACACATGGCCATAGATCCTCCGATCCGACTGCCTCTTCGTGAAGATCTTCTGACACGGCAGCATGGGACGGTCCTCCACCCGAACCTGTCCATCCTCCACCTCTTTGCGTGGAGTTTGAGCGGCGGCATTTGACAGCCTTTGATCTTCCTCCCGAATTCTATGATGTGATCTTGGCAACCAGGCCTCTCCCTCCACTAAGACGGTATATGCCTGCAGATGGAGCAAATTTGTTGCATGGTGCACAGCAAAGGCTGTGGAACCCCTTTCTGTCCCTCTTTCAGAGGTTCTCTTGTTCCTTCTTTCTTTGGCCCAGCAGGGTTGTACTCTGGGCACTCTTAAGGGCTACCTGTCAGCCTTTCTTAGGCTTCCTGATCAGCCTTCTCTTTTCAAGTCCCCTGTTGTAAATCGCTTCCTTAAGGGCAATACTCATCTTTTTATTCCTGTTCCCTTCGTAATGCCTTGGTGGGACTTGAACTTGGTTCTTACTTACCTAATGTGCGCTCCCTGTGAGCCGCCTCTTAACGGTCCTCTCAGACTTCTTACTTTAAAGACTGCCTTTCTGATCGCCATCACCTCTGCTCGCAGGGTTAGTGAGCCCCAAGCTTTTTTTTCTAAGCTGTTCATCCAGACAAGGTTGTCCTCAGAACCAGACCTTCCTTTCTTTCCAAGGTGGTTACTTCTTAACACATTGGTCATCCCATCACTTTGCCAACTTCTTTCCGCCTCCTTCTAAGGAGAGGCTCCACAGTCTGGATTGAAAACGTGCGCTATCATTTTATTTGGATCGCACCAAAGAAGGAGCCTCCAGTGGGACAGCTTGCCCATTCCACCAGGGCGACGGCAGCTACCACTGCTTTAGGATGGGTAGTCCCCCTCAATGTAGTATCAACAGGGACTAGCTGTGTGTGACCGCAGTAGGACTCTGAACTGTATTATCAGCAGGCACCTAGTAGGTGTTTTCATGAAGCCCTCACCCACCAACCTGGTTGGTGGCATGCTTCATCATCGGGCCCACCCAGTGACACCTAATATGTCCCGGGTGTGCTTCGACGCCTGGTTACAGCGGAGCAGGTATTTAACTGAGAGTGCAGTGAAGTGAGTGATAAAGTGAGAATTAAAACGGCTTCATAGTGGTCCCAGTACCAGAGGGTAAATTACATTTTAATAACTGGCCTTCCGTGAGCGGTTAAAAACAAGGCAGGTGGATGTTGTGGTGGTGGAGTTAAGACCACCTACATCCGGTGTAGGCCGACATGTTTCAGCCAGTGCCTTTAGTAATGCTGGCTTTCCTCAGGACCATAAATAGTGTTTGTGAATTAAAAATATATTTAAGTGAGTGTTTTGCAGACTAAGTGTTGCACTCACTAAGGTGCTCTAAGTGTGTGAGGGGGATTCCCTCACCACGCATACCTGAACACGTAACATGAATGACAAAACAGGACATACAGGGTGGAAAGTCAATTAGCAATTGTCTTAGGTCACAGAAAAACAAAACGAAGTTGCCGGCATAAGTGCTTCGTGGGTGGGAGAACTATAGCACGGCGAAGGTGTAACAGCACTGGTGGTGCTGCTAGTGGTTTAAAACGGGAGATATCTGGCGTGGTGAGGCTAAGAAACGAGCATCACACACATTCTAGTGACAGTAGCGTTAGGGAAAAAAGTCTCACGCTTGCGATTTGCTTCGTATGTCTCCCTGGAGTGATTCGGCAAGGGGATTGACCCTAGGAAGGGACGACCGATAGTCAGACAACCTGTAGAGAAAAGAAATGCTTACCGGATAGATGTGTATGGTGATCATCATACTCGCGAGCATATCAGTCAAAGCCTGCGGGTACCTGTAGTGCCGCCATCAACCTCCGGAACCTGACAGACGGCAGCGGCGGCGTTTATATTGTGTTCAGTAAGTACCGGCACCTGGAGATGGGAGCAATAGTAGAGAGACTCCCCGGTGCAGGCTAGTGTGGAGAGACGCGTGAGGATTTGTCGTGCATGCTCAGCGGTATTGGTTATAGTGTGCATGCACGGTGATGGCTTATCCGCGCATGCGTGGGTGTTTTAAGAGTGCCGACTGTGTGGCCGGCCATGTATCGCCAATACCTAGTCTCCCTCAATGACATCTGTCAGGCAGCTACGTGTGCATCTCTGCACATGTTCACATAACATTTTGCCTGGACAGCCAAGTCCGGAGAGACCACTTCTTTGGCCGTTCTGCTCTCCAGGACTTTCTGGTGTGAACTTGGTTTGCTGACCCTACTCCGGGGTTGGTATTGCTAGGGTATCTATTCCAAGGTAAGGAATCTATAACTAATTGTCTCTTTCAAATGAACAAGCTACTTACTTTCGGTAACGATATATCTGTAAGAGACATAGATTAGTTATAGATTTCTTACCGCCCCACCCATCCTCCGAACTGATTTCTAGGGTTAAGTACTCCCTTTCAGGGCCCTAGTTTTGTGAACCAGTGGTCAGTGTCTTGTATGGCTCTGCACTTCTGACGTGGAAAGTCGTGGACAGAACTGACCTCCGCGCGTGAGGGCGGCGTCTAAGTAGCGACTGTGACGTCATCCCGGTGACCACAACACCAATGATGACCGGGAGCCGACCTGTGCCACGTTTCGACGTGCATGGGTGCTGCTGATTAAAAACATTTTCGGATCCAGTCTGACGCCTCTTACAGATATATCCTTACCGAAGGTAAGTAACTTGTTCTTCATGGCCTCTGGGACGACAAACACAAACGTCTCCTCATCAACTATCTAGAGCTTCTAGCAGTGTTTCTAGTGCTGAAAGCTTTTCAGTCTCTTCTTACAATCAACATTGTCCTAGTCTGCACAGACAGCATGACAGCAAGGTACTATGTACAAAAACAAAGGGGGACACACTCTCTCCAACTGTCCCGCCTGCCTCAGACTATTTGGAAATGGGCCATCCATCACAAGATTCACCTCCTGGCAGAACACCTCCATGTAGTGAACAATCAAATTGCCAACCTCCGCAGCATAAGGAGACCGCAAATACACAAGTGTAAACTTGATCACCAAGTTCTGTAGTAGGGAATCTCTGTGTATAGTCATAATCTAGTGAATAGTCCCGCCCATGTGCGTGGACCCCGGAGCAATCAAAAATAATCTCTTAAGGTGTCGAAAAATGCAGAACTGCACAGACACTTAAGAGAGAATTAAAGACAGATAATGCAGCCTATATCCACAGGCTACACTGTCCAGTACTTCAACTGGAAATTCCACCAAAAATCCACAAACCGCAAAGCCTGTCCAGATTTCCCTTGCTTTAACAGCAAAAACCCTCTGGAATGATGTGACTCAAAACAGGATACTGTGCCTTTAAGAGAACCTTCCAGAACTTCACAGTATCCCAGAATGCACTGCAGGTCCCTTTTACTTTCAGTTCTTTTTTCCGGCTCCTGCTAGCAGGACCCTGGAGCATTGAGCTCTCCCTTTTGGGATTTATTTTTGTGATTTCTCACTTAAGTGTTTTTTTGGTACTTTGTTTAAAGTACTTTGGTTAATTCTTCTTTGGTGTGCTTTTGGGGCAGTCTTTTTGTCGAATATGCCTGCATTATTTGACAAATGCCCGGAGTGTTCCAGGAAGAAGGCCAAGACTGACCCACATGAAGTGTGTATCCTCTGCCTTCCCTCCTCTCATAACCCTGATGAGTGTGAGATCTGCCAGGGATTCACAACCAGGACCCTGAGAGACAGAAAGAAGATCAGGCTCCAAGGCATGGAGGAGAGAAGACTGCAAGCACAAGGTGGGTCTGGAGTGGCTTCATATGCCCATGCTGAGGCCTCTGGGGGGCTCTCCAGAGGCAGGAAGTCCAGCAAGCGTCCCCATTCTCCGTCGGCATCGATTGCACCGACTACGGCGTCGAGAGGGATGACTACAGTCTGTTTCCCGTCTCCCCAGGGCTCTGGGTCGAAGCGGCGTCGACGTTCGACGTCGAGGGTGCTGAACAGACCGCCGTCGACGTCACCGGTGACGGTTTCGTCGTCGTCGAGGACTCGACGTCGACGGGTGGCCCGGCGTCGGCGCTCGCCGTCGTGGCGACTTCGCCGTCGGCGAAAAGGAGAAGATAGTCGTCGAGGGGATCCTCGGCATCGAGGGGGCGATCGCCGTCGAGGAAGAGATCGCCGTCGAGGCACAGGAAGCCGTCGAGGCAAAGTCGATCGACGTCGAGGCGATGGAGATCGCCGTCGAGGCGGAACGTTCGCCGTCGAGGGACAGGCGTTCGCCGTCGAGGAAGCGCAGTTCGACGTCGAGGGGCCGACGTTCGCCATCGGGTCACCGTTCTACGGAGCAGAAGGAGATTGGGCGCCAGGAGTCAGTCTGTCAGGCGTCCAGTGCCTAGGAGAGACTCTCCCACATCCCAGCCTGATAAGGAGGGCGGGTCACCGGGCTCGGTGTACTCCCTTGTTTATACCCCTCCTAAGCCGGGGACAGTGACGCCTCCTCCGCCTCCTTTGCCGAGAGGGCTTCCTCGGCGGGTCCCTACCCCGCAGCCTCTTCCACCTCTACCACCTCGGCCTCAGCCTCAACCTCAACCTCAGCTGCCGGTTGACAGGCCTCCGCCGCTTCCTCCGAGGTCGGTTTCCCTGCCCAGGTACCCGACTCCTCCGAAGGGGACCCCTCGGCCGAGGGTACCACCCAAGCCACAGTCTCCTGTACCGGTGGAACCGGCAGGACGACCAAAGCCACGGAATTCGCGATCCCGCTCCGGACGGAGAGGGAGGTCACGCAGCCGTCACAGATCTTCGACGAGGTCCAGACGGCGCCACAGGAGGCGTGGATCACGGTCCCACACGGGCTCTTCCAGGACGAGGTCCTACTCCCCGACCTTGTCAGACTCCCCGGGGACTAGGGTGTCTCCCGTGGATAACATCAGCACGTTCCAGGATGTTCTCTTGAGTGGGTGCGGCGAAATTAGGAATCACTGTGACGGCTCCCACTCCTACGACGTCTGTGATCTTTGAGACACTTCACAAGAAACATTTGTCTCGCCCTCTGCTGCCGCTCGTGCCAGGCTTCGTAGAGCCAGCGGAGGAGCTTTTCCTTACGCCTGCAGTAACGAGAGCTGCTCCATCCCGTCTGCTGAAGAAATATAGGGCTCCGGATTCCGACCCAGCTTTTCTAAGGTCTGACCTGGTTCCGGATTCCGTTATAGTGACAGCAGCCAGAAAACAACATTCTACCTCTCCGTCTTCTACCGTGCCTCCGTATAAGGAGAGCCGATGGATCGACTCTAATGGCAGGAAGGCTTGTGGGACAGCAGCTACGGCCATGATGACCGCTAGCGATACGGCTCTGCTGGGACGGTACGATCGTTCCCTGTGGGAATCTCTCCAGCAGTTCACGGAACTCCTGCCACGGGACAAGAGGGAGGATTTCCTAGAGATCCTGAAGGAAGGGATGCTGGTTTCGAACCAGGTTATCAGCACGGCTGCGGATGGTTCCCTGTTGGCGGCCCATGGTTACTGTCATGGGATCAACCAGCGACGACATGCTTGGCTCAGGCTCACATCACTCAAGCCGGAGGCCCAGCAGCGAGTGGCTAATCTGCCCTTCTCGGGGGAGACCCTGTTCGGGAAACATGCAGATGATGAGATGGCCCGCATGAAGGCGGAGGCAGAGACTCTGACGGCTGTGGGCTTGGAGAAGCCCAAAGAAAAGAAAGCCTACCGCCCGTTCCAGAGAAGGTTCGGGGCGCAGGGCCGAGGGCGAGGACAGGCTTCGGGACAGCAGCAGCAACAGCAGCAGCAGTTCCGGAGGCCCTTCCAGAAGCGCCAGAAGGGTAGAGGAGGTCAACAGTCCTCTACAGTGAACAAGGGCGCGGCCGGGTCTCGACCCTGAGCTGTTACTTCCCCTTCATCCGTTACCCGCTCCGGTGGGGGGGGAAGTGTCCAATTATTTCTGGCAGAGTGGAGAAAAATTACTCGGGACAAGTGGGTGCTGAATATTGTTTGCAATGGATACAGTCTTCGGTTCACCGGCCCGCCTCCATCGATCCCTCCAGTCAGCTCGCAGTTTCAGCTGCGCGAGCTCCAGGCGGAGGCCGATATCCTGTTGAGGAAAAAGGCGATAGAAGACGTACCTCTGTCTCAAAGAGGAAGAGGTCTGTACTCCCGGTTCTTTCTGGTCCGCAAGAAGGACAAGAAAGAGTTCAGGCCCATTCTGGATTTGCGACAAGCAAACCAGTGGATTCGCAGAGAAAAGTTTCGCATGCTGTCGTTGCATCAGATTTATCCTCAGCTGCAACAGGGAGACTGGCTGTGTGCCATAGATCTACAGGATGCATACTTCCATGTGCCCATTGCACACAAACACGGGAAGTTCCTGCGATTCCAAGTCGGCGCCAATCATTATCAGTACACAGTACTGCCATTCGGATTGAAGTCTGCGCCCAGGACATTCTCGAAGTGCATGGCAGTGGTAGCCGCACACCTAAGGAAGAACAGGGTGTTTGTCTATCCGTACCTGGACGATTGGTTGATCAAGGCCTCCTCCTTCTCGGAAGCTCAAGCGCACTTCCGGAAGACGTGCGTTCTCTTGAACAAGCTGGGGTTGCATATCAACATGTCCAAGTATGTCCCGACTCCGGTCCAGTGCATACAGTACTTGGGAGCCTCCATCAATACGCTGTCAGCAAGCGTGTCTCCTTCGGAGGAGAGACGGTTATCACTCCTTCGGAAGGCTCAGGCTCTTGTGACCGCTCCATCTACAACAGTGAGGACGGTGTCTTCCCTACTGGGGTCGATGGCCTCTTGTATCTTCCTCACGCCACACGCACGGCTGCACATGAGACCATTGCAGGAGTGCTTGGAGGATCAGTGGGATCAGAGGAAAGGATCTTGGGACGACAAGAAAAGACTGTCTCTGCATGCTCTTCAGTCTCTGAAGTGGTGGTGTTCAGCGGAGAATCTCCTGAGGGGTTCCCTTCCACAAGGACATTCCCACGCAGACTATGATCTCCACGGCTGGGGGGCGCACTCCGGAGACCTACAGATTCAAGGCACTTGGTCCCAGATGGAGTCCACGTACCACATCAATTTCCTGGAACTCAGAGCTGTTCACTTGGCACTGAAGGCCTTTCTTCCGTCCTTCCGGACCAACTCGTTGCTTGTTCAGACAGACAATACGACCACGATGTATTACCTCAACAAGCAGGGGGGGTCGAGATCGCGCACTCTGTCGCAGGCGATCTGGCACTGGCTTCTGGCCAGAGGACTGACGATAACGGCCACTCATCTACCAGGTGTGCAGAATGTTCAGGCAGACGCACTGAGCAGACTGATCCAGGAAAACCAGGAATGGGTCATAAACGACGAAGTACTAGGAGAAGTCTTCGCAAGGTGGGGGACTCCAGACGTAGATCTGTTCGCCACCGCCGAAAACAGCAAATGCCGAGATTTCGCCTCCAGGTACTACCAACCAGGGACGCTGGGGAAGGCGCTATGGATCAACTGGTCGAACAGCTTTCTGTACGCTTTTCCACCCATTCCCCTGATTCCGGCGGTGCTCATCAAACTGTCCCAGTCCAGGGCACGGATGATCCTGATTGCCCCAGAATGGCCCAGACAGTGGTGGTTCACAGACCTGCTTAACCGGTCTCTCCTTCCTCACATACGGCTGCCGTGCAGGCCGGACCTTCTCACGAAGTTCGGGGGGCAGATGTTGCACCCCAACCTCTTGTCTTTGAGTTTAGCGGCATGGCTCCTGAGATAGTGCAATATGGCCATCTGAATCTACCAGAAGATTGCATGGACATACTGAAGGAGGCTAAGCGACCTTCCACTAGGACTTCTTATGCTTACAAGTGGAAGAGGTTTTGCATCTGGTGCAAGTCCAAGAACTATGTCTGGCCTTAATGTCCATTCCATTAAGGTTCATCTGGCTGCTTTGACTGCCTACAGGAAATGCCCTTCACAGACTTCCTTCTTTCAGATCCCTGTGATCAAAGACTTTTGGAATGCTTGAAGAAAGTGTTCCCTCCTGTCCGGCTTCCTTCGCCTTCATTGGAATTGAATGTGGTGCTGTCCAGATTGATGAAGGAGCCTTTTGAACCTATTCATAAGGCTTCGTTGCAGCACCTGTCCTGGAAGGCGGTGTTCCTCGTGGCCATTACATCGGCCCGCAGGATGAGTGAAATTCAGGCGTTGTGTTGCCAAGAACCTTGTACTGTATTTCATGCTGCTAAGGTTGTTATGCGTAGTCACCCTAAATTTCTTCCTAAAGTTATATCTGACTTTCATGTTAACCAGACCATAACTTTGCCTACGTTTTTTCAGAATCCTTCCTCTCCAGCGGAAAGGTCCCTGCATTCCCTGGATGTCAGGAGGGTGTTGAAATTTTATCTGGATAAAACCAAGGATATTCGTAGGTCAGACCAATTGTTTATCAATTATGGCTCAGTCAGGACAGGTCTTGCTACCTCTAAACAGTCCATTTCTAGGTGGATTGTGTCCTGTATTCAGTTGTGTAGGAAGGTAGATCCCTGACTATGGTTGCCCCCAACTTTTTGCCTGGTGTTTTGCTGGTTTTCTGACTTAGTTGACCTGGGGCCCTGCTATTCAGTACCCCAGGCCTACTGCTCTCTCTGTAAAATGGATTCCGTGTACCTTAGGTACATATCTAATTGGATACTGAGTCACCTTATCAGTCCCTGTACAGTGTACCTTAGGTACCCAGGGCATAGGTGTACCCAGGGCCTACCAGGGGCTGCAGCATGTATTATGCCACCCCTGGCTGGCCATCCAAATCTGACACCACTGGCTGCACGACAGCTGGGGCAAGGTGGTGTAATCACCCTTTGCTTTAGATATAGTATACCTATATCTAACCCTAAAATGGACACATGTTTTCCTATCAGTCACTCCTATGGCAGGCCTTAACAATCCTGAAGGCAGAGTGCTTGGAATCATGTGAGATGGTGCTCTGGCATGAGCTGAGCCCGTTTGCAGCTTGCGGAACCAAGTCCTAATAGCTGTTCCATGATCACGCATACCATATACTCTTAAGTGCATTATAATCCTCGCGGTTATATGCCAACTCTGGTATCGCTTTATCAAAACATGTCGAGTAAGGTGTCATACGAATTGGAATACTAACCCCTCGCCAATTCTGGCGACGGGGTTAGCATTCCACCCTTCTAGAGGGACACGACATGTATGTAGCTGTAACCCCGGTTAAAGTTAACTCAAGCCTCAGCTCCACAAAATGTTTGCTGCCACCGAGACACAAGTCTGCCCTCCTGCTGCTGGGAGTCCTTCCAGCAACGGAGGCCTGGACAAAGGGTTTCCTGTCAGGGGCGGTGCCAGCACCATCCCAGACAGGATTTTGTGTATCCCAGGTAGGCAGGGCTTTAGAGGAAGGTGACTGCAAGTGGCACCCCGGTGCTCACTATGCATAGGCCGGCTTGAACCAGTTCCAGGGGCACTCCAGCCCCTGATCTGGGGAAAAGCCCGCCAAAGGAGAGGGGTGTAACCACCCCCCTCCTAGTCCCACCCATAGGGCAGGACTTAGTCGCGTGCCAGCCCCCTTTCCCAGGATAAAGGTAGGAACAGGCCCCCTTCCAAATCAGATCATCTTTGAATCCTGAAACTACTTTCTACGAAAGGAACTCAAGACTTCTTCCTAAGATTTCTCCCTTGTGACTAAGGAGTAGTCACCCTGCACCCGCAGGCACCATCCAAGCATCGCGGTTTGCTGTAAGTCTCTCCTCCGGATCAAGACTGCCCAGCTCGACGAGAACCGGCTTCCCTGGCACCTCTGACCTCTACCTGCATCATCAGCCCAGCTGAGATTCGTGGGTGTGACGAGACCTCGAGGGACCGGCCATCTTCAAGACTGCACGACGCTTGCCCAGCACGACCACCGAGGGATCCTTGAGTGAGTGCTTTGGGGTTTGAGAAGCCCCAACCCTGAGCAGCTCCAGCACCGAAGTCCAGCCCTCCAGCATCCACGAGATCTTCGTGGGGCCCTTCTGCTCTTTGCTGCTCACCGCGTTGTCCAGGTCACTTGCCCGTTGGCTAGTGGCCCTCCTGACGACGAACCACGACGACAACACCGCTGGTCTGGTTGCTCCAGACTGGCCCTTGCTCCCCTCCAACAGAGGAGCACCCCGGACCCTCCTGGTCCACTCCAGACGCCATTTTGAGTCCACCGCGTGGGCTTGCATTTGCTAAGAGTTGTTGCCCCAATCCTGGGTCCAGCGACGTCGACAGCAGATACTTTCGTGGGACAGCTCGCCCCTCCATCCTGGTCGCCGACAACGCCTCCTGGTCCGAGAGACAGCAGAGCCCAGCGTCGCCCACTCACCTGGTCGAGGTGACTTCCGTCCGGTGCCATCCTGGTGCCCACCTAATCACTGGCTAGTGATTCAGAACCTGGTCCCCTCTGCTTACAGGTCTCCTTCATCGATCCAGGCTTGGATCACCACGAACTTCTTCACTGGTCGCCTGCCAGCAACTTCTTCTTTCAGGCTCCATAGACTGCAACGAGGATTCCCGACGTCTTTTCAGACCTATGCAGCCGCAGCCCCTGGGCTAGGTAACCTAAGCATTTCGGTGCTCCAGCATAGTTTAACTATCTAAGTGTCAGGATCCTTTGTCGTTTCTGCTCTACCTAGTCGGGTTCGCCCGAGAACACTAACTTTGCTTTTACTATCCTCCATAGACTTTTTCCCGCCTTACGCGTGAGAGTTCCCACTCTGCACACGACGTCCCTAGGCCTCCTGCTCGTAATCTAAAGGTTCAGTAGTCCAGTCCTAGCGATCCCAAAGCCTATGAGATTAGTTACTTACCTGCTAGTAATTCGCATTCCACTTTTGTAGTATATGGTTTTTCGTGCCCCTCGGGCATTTGTGTAAATTGTGCGACTTTAAGTATTTTTATAAGAGTTTTGTTGTGTGCTTAGCTCCCTGTCTCATAAAGAGCCAGGGTAGTCTTGTTATAAATAAATATACTTTATTTTTCATAACAACTTGTGTGGTGTCCTTTCACTTGGTGTTCAAGGGGTAAATGTGATGGTAAAACAGCTGGCTTAACACGCCCTCTAGAGTTTAGCCTAAAGACTGCACGTGTCCATGCTACTAGGATAGCTGGTCTATCAGGTTGACTTACAACCAAACATCAATAAGGGTTGTTTGGACTGATACAAAGTGTTCACTAGAATAGTGAACATTATATATCAGGCCAACTTCTCACAAGTTGTGTTACCAAAAAGCTGGTAAGACCTTAGGGGGTAAACCTAAGGCTCATTCCACCAGGGGCAAAGCTGCCATGACTGCTTTGCTCCGTAATGTTCCTATTGCAGAAATCTGCAAGGCGGCCACTTGGAAGTCGGTCCATACCTTTGCTAAGCATTACTGTCTGGACACTGATGCCAGGGCAGACGCTCAGGTTGGGCAGGCTTCGCTGCGAAATCTGTTCACACAGTAGTGGTGTTATTTCTCTTTTCTCCACCGCCGCTTTGGTGTGGGGATGGGCTTGCCATTCTATTCACTAGATTATGACTATACACAGAGATCCCCTACTACAGAAGGAGTAGTTTCAGTCCTGTAACTCCAGTTCTGTAGTAGGGGTATGTCTGTTATAGTCAAGCGCCCGCCCTCCTCGCCGGTGGAGAGAGATATTCATGTAAGGAATGCTACAGGTCTGGCGTGTTACGCCTTCAAAAAGAACTGAAAGTAAAAGGGGCCTGCAGTGCATTCTGGGATACTGTGAAGTTCTGGAAGGTTCTCTTAAAGGCACAGTATCCTGTTTTGAGCCACATAATGGCAGCCTATGGGGCTTGTCTGTCCAGGTCTTTCTCTCTATCATTCCAGAGGGTTTTTGCTGTTAAAGCAAGGGAAATCTGGACAGGCTTTGCTGTTTGTGGATTTTTGGTGGACTTTCTAGTTGAAGTACTGGACAGTGTAGCCTGTGGATATAGGCTGCATTATCTGTCTTTAATTCTCTCCTAAGTGTCTGTGCAGTTCTGCATTTTTCGACACCTTAAGAGATTATTTTTGATTGTTCCGGGGTCCACGCACATGGGCGGGACTATTCACTAGATTATGACTATAACAGAGATACCCTTACTACAGAACTGGAGTTACAGGACAGAAACTACTCCTTCTCCTTCAAATAGATCTGTTAGCCACAGTAGACCATGCACAATGCCAAAACTTCGTCTCCAGGTTCCCACATCAAATCTTCAAAGGCAATGCCCTCTGGATTAATTGGTCAGGGATATTTGCCTACTCTTTTCTGCCTCTCCAACTCCTTCCGTTTCTGGTTAGGAAGCTCAGGTAAACATCACCCTCACTGATTTTGGTAACTCCCACATGGGCCCGTCAACTGTGGTACACCACCCTGCTAGTTCCACATCAAAAGCTACATCTCGCCTCCAGTCTCCTCACTCAGAACCATGGAGAAATCAAGAATCCAAATACCAAGGAGCTCAACTTACTGATTTGACTAGAGTTTGGATATTTAAATTTGCCACCAGACTGTATGACTATTCTAAAAGAAGCTAGAAAACCTACTACCAGATCTTGCTATGCAGCAAAATGGAAACGATTGGTTGTTTACTACAATTACAACAACATTCTACCTCTCGATGCTTCTGTTCAGAACATTCTGATACCTTCTAAAGCTACAGCAATGTGGGCTAGCTTACACATCCATCCGGATGCACCTTTCAGCAGTAGCTGCGTATTTGCAAAACAGACAGCATTTGTCTTTATTCAAAGTTCCTATCATCAAAGCCTTTATGGAGGGCTTAAAGTTACACAACCAAGAATTTCACCAGCACCAGTATGGAATCTTAAATTTGTACTTGCAAGACTTATGGATCCACCCTTTGAACCACTTCCCAAGTGTCCTTTAAAGTTCCTCTCATGGGAAGTAGCATTTCTATTTGCAATCATTTCATTAAGAAGAGTTTTGAGTTACAGGCATTAACCTTAGAAGAACCCTTCTTTCAGACCCATAAAGATAGGGTAGTTCTTTGCACCAATCCCAAATTGCTTTCCAGAGTGGTTTCCGCTTTCCATATTAACCTGATTCAATAGCAGAACAAGCTCTTCACACATTTGACATCAGAAGAGCTTTATTGTATTATATTGCAAGAACAAAAGATTTTCGTAAAACAAACCAACGGTTTGTTTCATTTACACCACCTCACAAAGGCAATCCTATTTCTAAATCTGGTATTTCAAGAGGGATTGTTAAATTCATTCAAACTTGATACGCAAAAGTTAAAAGCTTTATCTATACCCCATCGAGCGCATTCCACTCGCAAAATATGGGCATCTGTGGCCTTTTTAGGTAGCATTCCTGTAGCAGACATTTGTAAAGCAGCAACATGTCTACACCACACACATTTACCAAACACTATTGTGTGGGTGTACTAGCACACCCACAAGCCAGTGTAGGGCAGGCAGTGCTAAAAATGCGTTTGAGGCATGTGGGCTGCTGAATTCATATCTATAGCATAGATCGCCGCCTAGTGTTGGGTCCGGATGATTGCACATTGTTGTCCTGGAAGAGTCTTCGAAGCATCACGAGATAGGTGGCTCCTCCCCTGGACTACAGTGCGCATGGGCATCGACTCCATCCTCAGATTGTTTTTTTCCGCCATTGAGTTCGGATGTCTCTTAGTTATCTCCAGTCGGAATCGACTTGAACTTTTCGAGGCCCTTAGGCCCTTTTTTCTATACGTCGGTATTGTTTGCGTTCGGTGCCCCGGTTCGGTTCCAACTCAGCAGAGTTGGATTTCAAGGGAGTCCCGTGACTCGTAAGTAATCGAGGCCCAGTCGACGCAGCAAGACCCCCAACGACGCGACATGGAACGGAGTCCGTTCAAGAAGTGTCCCGTGTGTGGATCTAAGTACCCACACATCGACGTCCACCCGGTGTGCAACAAGTGCCTGTCGCCAGACCACAATGAAGCCAACTGTATGGCTTGTTCAAAGTTTCGTTCGACGAAGACTCTTCGGCTTCGGCGCGTGGCGCGCATGGCGGCCCAGCAGTCGGCCCCGGCACCAGTGGACATCTTCGACAATGAAGAAGCAGACGACCGAGAGGTTCGAATGCAGATTTCACCTCCAGCGGTAGACGTCGAATACGGATACGACGCGCATGTCGAAGGCCTCAATGTTGAAGTAGTCGTCCAACAGGTAGGAGACGACGATGAGGCCTATGGGGCCATGGAAGATAGCTCAGAGGAAGAGCTATGCCCCGTTCGAACATTAACAAAGGCTCAGGTCGAGGGATCGCCACTCGGCCTTACCCAAGACCCTATACCAGCATCCACGGCCCACCTTCTGGCCCGGCCACGGACACTTCGGCGGAGCCGCCATTGTCAAAACCGAAACTGAAACCATCGGTGTCGACGACAACAAAGATGGCGGAGGCGCCATCGAAACCGAAGACGTCTGCTTCCCCATCGACGAAGTCTTCTTCCGAGGGGTCGTGGCGCGCCTAAGGAGGATGCTCCGACGCCTCGCTCAAAGAAGCAGAAGTCATCGACGCTCGGGTCTTCCCCTGGGGGTGTAAAGCCGTCCGCTTCCTTTACGAAGCAGGTCTCGGACTACCTCAAACGCATTAGAGACAAGGCTTCATCGTCGGATCCGAAGACACCTTCCGCCACGAAGCCCGTTCTCTCGGCGCCAAAGACTTCGACGCCGATCCTCTTCACGTTGCCGCCGAAGGGGGCGCCGAAGGCCTTCGCACCACGTTTGGTGCACAAGGACTCTGGGGTATCGACGCCGGCTCACCCGGCTGGGAGTTTGCTGACTCAACAACACTTGCAAGAGGAGCAAACAGAGCATTTTATCGATGCCGACACCGGAAAGCTCACGCTTTACAAGAGGAAAGTCACGGCAACGCAGCCTTTGGAGTCGTATACCATCCCTCTGAAGCGCGAAAGGCCTGCTCCAGATTCCATGGTCTTGGTCGAACCACTTCTTCCACAGCCTCACAGAACTGCGACACCCTCACCCACTTATTCTGAGGGAGAGGATGCAGGAGAGCAGGATGAGGAATATAACTTCCCAGCCACCACAGAGCCTGATGAGCAACAGGACTCCTGGATGGGAGCAGGTGACCAAGGGGATCAGCACACCGTCCATGACCCTCAGATTTACAATGTTAAGACTTCTCCCACAGAGGATTCTGCGGCATTCAATGCCTTAATTGAAAGAGCAGCCAAGAACCACGATGTGGAACTACATGCTGACCCTGTGGATGTGGACTTCCTATTTGACACTTTTTCGACTGCTGAAAAGACTGTCAAGACTCTACCTGTGTTAAAGGGGGTCCTTAAGCATGCTGCGGACATCTTTAAGGAACCTACACGGTCCAGGGTGGTCAACCCTAGAATCGAGAAGAAATACAGAGCGTCACCTGGCGATCCTACCTATATCAAGGGCCAGTTGCCATTAGACTCTTTGGTGGCAAAAGGGCGAATTCGCAGTCCACTGATGATGCTCCTCCCCCGGACAAGGAGTCAAAAGTGCTGGAGGCATCTGGAAAGAGAGTAGCGGCTCAAGCTGCCAATATCTGGCGTATATCAAACACGCAGGCACTCTTGGCACGTTACGACAGGGCACACTACGACACACTAGAGACCCTATTGCAACATCTTCCAGACCAATATAAAGAGGCAGGGGAGATGCTTATCCAAGAAGGGAAGCTCATCACTAACGCTTCCATTAAGTGCGCACTAGACGTTGCGGACACTGCCGCCAGAGCAATTAATACCAGTGTAATGCTTAGACGGCAAGCATGACTCAGAATCTCAGGTTTTAAACCGGAAATCCAAACTACCATCCTTAACCAGCCGGTAAACCCTGACAGGTTATTTGGTCCAGAGGTGGATACCACCCTGGAGAAAATAAAGAAAGATACTGAGACTGCCAAGTCCATGGGCGCTCTCCAGTCCCAACAGTTTCGAGGGAACACTTTTCGTCGCTCAGGCAATCGAGGTGTTAACAGAGGCCAGATGTCACAGCAGACACAGTTCAATAAAGGTGGGGCGTGTGAGAAGTTGGCCTGATATATAATGTTCACTATTCTAGTGAGCACTTTGTATCAGTCCAAACAACCCTTATTGATGATTGGTTGTAAGTCAACCTTATAGACCAGCTATCCTAGTAGCATGGATACGAGCAGTCTAAGGCTAAGACTCTAGAGGGCGTGTTAAGCCAGCTGTTTTACCATCACATTACCCCTTGAACACCAAGTGAAAGGACACCACACAAGTTGTTATGAAAATAAACGGATATTTATTTATAACAAGACTACCCTGATCTCTTTGAGTCAGGGAGCTAAGCACACAACAAAACTCTTACGAAAATACTTTAAGTCGCACAATTTACACAAATGCCCTAGGGGCACGAAAAACCATATACACAGTAAGTGGAATGCGAACTTGCTAGCAGGTAAGTAATACTTTCCTAGACTCGGGAATCGCTAGGCCTACAATTCTAAACACTGGGATTAGATGCAGGAGGCCTGTGGACGTCGTGTGCAGAGTGGGAACTCTCACGCGTAAGGCGGGAAAAAGTCTATGGAGGCTAGCAGTTGCAAAGTTACTGTTCTCGGGCGAACCCGACTAGGTGGGTCGAAAACAAGAGTGGATCCGAACACTTAGGGTGTTGGACTATGCTGGAGCACCGGAGTACTCAGGTTACCTAGCCCAGGGGCTGCGGCTGCATAGGGTTGAAGTTGCGTCGGAAACCCTCGTTGAAGATCCAGGAGCCTGAAGAAAGAGTTGCTGGCAGGCGGCCAGTGAAGAAAGTTCGGAGTGATCCAAGCCTGGATCAGGGAAGAAGAAACCTGTAAGCAGAGGGGACCAAGTTCTGAATCACTAGCCAGTGATTTGAGTGGGCACCAGGATGGCACCGGACGAAGTCACCTCAGCCAGGTGAGTGGGCGCTGCTGGGCTCTGCAGTCTCTCGGACCAGGAGGCGTTGTCGGCGACCAGGATGGAGGTGCAATCTGTCCCACGAAGGTTCTTGCTGTCGACGTCGCTGGACCCAGGATTGGGCAACAAGTCTTGGCAAATGCAAGGCCCACGCGGTGGACCTAAAATGGCGTCTTGAGGGGACCAGGAGGGTCCAGGGTGCTCCTCTTTTGGAGGGGAGCAAGGGCTAGTCTGGAGCAACCAGACCAGCAGTGTTTGTCGTCGTGGAGCGTCGTGAAGGGGTCACTAGCCAAACGGGCAAGCGACCTGGACAACGAGGTTGGCAGCAAAGAGCAGAAGGGCCCCACGCAGATCTCGTGGATGCAGGGGGGCTGAACTTCGGTGCTGGAGCTGCTCAGGTTCGGGGCTTCTCTCACCCCAAAGCACTCGGTCGAGGGTCACTCGGTGGTCGTGCTGGACAAGCGTCGTGCAGTTCTGAAGATGGCCGGTCCCTCGAGGTCTCGTCACACCCACGGATCACAGCTGGGCTGATGATGTAGGTTGAGGTCAGAGGTGCCAGGGAAGCCGGTTCTCGTCGTGCTGGAGCAGTCTTGATCCGAAGGAGAGACTGGCAACAAACCGCGATGCTTGGTTGGTGCCTGCTGCTGCAGGGTGACTACTCCTTAGTCACAAGGGAGAATCTTGGGAAGAAGTCTTGAGTTCCTTTCGTGGAAAGTAGTTTCAGGATTCAAAGATGATCTGATTTGGAAGGGGGCCAGTTCCTACCTTTATCCTGCAAAAAGGGGCTGGCACGCGACTAAGTCCTGCCCTATGGGTGGGACTAGGAGGGGGGTGGTTACACCCCTCTCCTTTGGCGGGCTTTCCCCAGGCCAGGGGCTGGAGTGCCCCTGGAACTGGTTTCAGCCGGCCTATGCACAGTGAGCACCGGGGTGCCACTTGCAGTCACCTTCCTCTAAAGCCCTGCCTACCTAGGATACACAAAATCCTGTCTGGGACGGTGCTGGCACCGCCCCTGACAGGAAACCCTTTGTCCTTGCCTCCTGCTCTGGGAGGACTCCCAGCAGCAGGAGGGCAGACTTGTGTCTCTGTGGCAGCATCCATTTTGTGGAGCTAAGGCTCTGTCTGACTTTAACCGGGGTTACAGGTTACATACATGTTGTGTCCCTCTAGAAGGGTGGAATGCTAACCCCGTCGCCAGAATTGGCGAGGGGTTAGTATTCCAATTCGTATGACACCTTACTAGACATGTTTTGATAAAGCGATACCAGAGTTGGCATATAACCGCGAGGATTATAATGCACTTAAGAGTATATGGTATGCGATATCATGGAAACGGCTAAGGGATGGATCCCGAAAGCCGCAGACAGGCTCAGCTCATGCCAGAGCACTATCTCACACGATTCCAAGCACTCTGCCTTCAGGATTGTCAAGGCCTGCCATAGGAGTGACTGATAGGAGATCTGTGTGTCCATTTTAGGGTTAGATATAGGTATACTATATCTAAAGCAAGGGGTGATTACACCACCTTGCCCCAGCTGTCAAGCAGCCAGTTGTGTCAGTTTTGGATGGCCAGCCAGGGGTGGCATAATACATGCTTCAGCCCCTGGTAGGCCCTGGGTACACCTATGCCCTGGGCACCTAAGGTACTCTGTACAGGGACTGATAAGGTGACTCAGTATCCAATTAGATATGTACCTAAGTGTGAGAAGTTGGCCTGATGTGCAGTGCTCACTATTCTAGTGATCACTATATATCAGTCCAAACAACCCTTATTGATGATTGGTTGTAAGTCAACCTTATAGACCAGCTATCCTAGTAGCGTGGATACGAGCAGTCTAAGGCTAAGACTCTAGAGGGCGTGTTAAGCCAGCTGTTTTACCATCACATTACCCCTTGAACACCCAGTGAAAGGACACCACACAAGTTGTTATGAAAATAAACAGTGTATTTATTTATAACAAGACTACCCTGGCTCTTTATGAGACAGGGAGCTAAGCACACAACAAAACTCTTACGAAAATACTTTTAAGTTAGCACGTTACACAAATGCCCGAAGGGCACGAAAAACCATATACGCTAAAAGTGGAATGCGAATTACTAGCAGGTAAGTAACAGTTCTAATAGGCTTTGGAATCGCTAGGACTGGACTAGGGAATCGTTAGATTACTACTAGGAGGCCCAGGGGACTCGGGTGCAGAGTGTGCACTCTCACGCGGGATGCGGGACAAAGTCTATGGAAGCTAGAATTCACAAAGTTAGTGTTCACGGGCGAACCCGACCTGGTAGGGAGAAAACGACAGTGGATCCTGACCCTTGGATAGTGAGGCTATGCTGGGACACCGGAGTGCCGAAGTTACCTAGCCCAGGGGCTGCAGCTGCATAGGTCTGAAAAGACGTCGGGGATCTCGTTGCCGGACCAGGAGCCTGGAAGGAAGAAGTTGCTGGCAGGCGACCAGTGAAGAAAAGTTCGATGGATCCAAGCCTGGATCAAGGAAGAAGAAAACCTGAAAGCAGAGGGGACCAAGTTCTTGAATCACTAGCCAGTGATTAAGTGGGCACCAGGATGGCACCGGGCGAAGTCACCGCAGTCAGGTGAGTGGGCGCTGCTGGGCTCTGCAGTCTCTCGGACCAGGAGGCGTTGTCGGCGACCAGGATGGAGGTGCGAGCTGTCCCACGAAGGATGAAGTCGTCGGCGTCGAAGTTACCCAGCAGTGGGCAACAAGCCTTGGCTAATTCAAGCCCACGCGGTGGACTCAAAATGGCGTCTTGAGTGGACCAGGAGGGTCCGGGGTGCTCCTCTTCTGGAAGGGAGCAAGGGCCAGTCTGGAGCAACCAGACCAGCAGCAGAAATGTCGTCGGGCGTCGTCAGGAAGGCCACAAGCCAGCGGGCTAGTAGCCAAACAACGCGGTGAGCAGCAAAAAGCAGAAGGGCCCCACGCAGATCGTGGAGATGCTGGGGGGCTGCTCTTCGGTGCTGGAGCTGCTCCGGGTGGGGGCTTCTCGGACCCCAAAGCACTCACCAGGAATTCACTCGGCGGGCTTGCTGGAAAGAAGTCGTGCAGTCTTGAAGATGGCCGGTCCCTCGAGGTCTCGTCACACCCACGAATCTCAGCGTGACTGATGATGCAGGTAGAGGTCAGAGGTGCCAGGGAAGCCGGTTCTCGTCGAGCTGGGCAGTCGGATTCCGGAGGAAGGACTTGCAGCAGACCGCAGTGTTCTTAGATGGTGCCTGCGGGTGCAGGGTGACTACTCCTTAGTCACAAGGGAGAAATCTTAGGAAGAAGTCTTGAGTTCCTTTCGTGGAAAGTAGTTTCAGGATTCAAAGATGATCTGATTTGGAAGGGGGCCAGTCTCTACCTTTATCCTGTAAAAAGGGGCTGGCACGCGACTAAGTCCTGCCCTATGGGTGGGACTAGGAGGGGGGTGGTTACACCCACTTCCTTGGCGGGCTTTTCCCCAGCACAGGGTCTGGAGTGACCCTGGAACTGGTTCCAGCCAGCCTATGCACAGTGAGCACCGGGGTGCCACTTGCAGTCACCTTCCTCTAAAGCCCTGCCTACCTACAATACACAAAACCCTGTCTGGGACGGTGCTGGCACCGCCCCTGGCAGGAAACCCTTTGTCCTTATCTCCTGCTCTGGGAGGACTCCCAGCAGCAGAAGGGCAGACTTGTGTCTCGGTGGCAGCTTCCATTTTGTGGATGCTAAGGCTCAGTCTGACTTTTAACCGGGTTATAGGTTACAGGCATGTCGTGTCCCTCTAGAAGGGTGGAATGCTAACCCCGTCGCCAGAATTGGCGAGGGGTTAGTATTCCAATTCGTATGACACCTTACTCGACATGTTTTGATAAAGCGATACCAGAGTTGGCACATAACCGCGAGGATTATAATGCACTTAAGAGTATATGGTATGCGATATCATGGAAACGGCTAAGGGATGGATCCCGAAAGCCGCAGACAGGCTCAGCTCATGCCAGAGCACCATCTCACACGATTCCAAGCACTCTGCCTTCAGGATTGTTAAGGCCTGCCATAGGAGTGACTGATAGGAGATCTGTGTGTCCATTTTAGGGTTAGATATAGGTATACTATATCTAAAGCAAAGGGTGATTACACCACCTTGCCCCAGCTGTCAAGCAGCCAGTTGTGTCAGATTTGGATGGCCAGCCAGGGGTGGCATAATACATGCTGCAGCCCCTGGTAGGCCCTGGGTACACCTATGCCCTGGGTACCTAAGGTACACTGTACAGGGACTGATAAGGTGGCTCAGTATCCAATTTAGATATGCACCTAAGGTACATGGAATCCATTTTACAGAGAGAGCAGTGGGCCTGAGGTCCTGAATAGCAGGGCCTCAGGTCAACTAAGTCAGAAAACCAGCAAAACACCAGGCAAAAAGTTGGGGGCAACCATAGTCAGGGATCAACCTTCCTACACTAAGGTACATGGAATCCATTTTACAGAGAGAGCAGTGGGCCTGAGGTCCTGAATAGCAGGGCCTCAGGTCAACTAAGTCAGAAAACCAGCAAAACACCAGGCAAAAAGTTGGGGGCAACCATAGTCAGGGATCTACCTTCCTACAGGGCGCATTCCTCGTACACCAAGCAGAATAGAGGAGGATATCGGGGCAACAGCACCAAGGGCAGAGGCAACAACAACTCCCGTTCCTCTGCCGCCAACAAACAGTGACTCCCTGTCACTGCCCCCGACCATCCAACACCTGTCGGGGGAGACTCCAGCAGTTCCTGCCAGTCTGGAAATCCATCACCACAGACAGGTGGGTCAGGAAGCTTATCCAGTTCGGCTATTGTTTGGAGCTAACATCCACTCCACCCAACATACCACCAAAGCACCGTCCTATGTCAGCAGAGCATTTGCACTTATTGCAGCAGGACGTTCTCGTCATGCTACAAAAAGGCGCAATAGAGCTCGTGCCAGTGGAAGAAGGCACAGGGGTGTACTCCCTGTACTTCTTAATCCCAAAGAAGGACGGGTCCCTCAGACCTATTCTGGACCTGAGGCCCCTAAACCAGTACATTCTCTCAGAACACTTCCACATGCTAACGCTGCAGCAGGTTCTTCCATTACTCAATCAGGGAGACTTCCTCGCAACCTTGGATCTCAAGGATGCCTATTTTCACATCCCACTCCATTCATCACACAGGAAATACCTCAGGTTCACCATTCACAATCGGCATTACCAATTCAAGGTCCTTCCTTTCGGGGTGACCACAGCCCCCAGAGTGTTCATGAAATGTCTGGCAACTGTGGCGGCGCACCTCAGGAGGCAAAACGTCCACGTCTATCCTTATCTGGACGACTGGCTGGTTCAAGCAAAGTCAGCACAGCAGTGCGCCGCCGACATGTCCCACACCATTTAACTCCTTCACGGTCTGGGCTTCTCGCTAAACTATCCGAAGTCGCACCTTCAGCCAGCACATGTGCGGCAGTATCTGGGTGCGACGATAGATACTCTAGCAGCCACGGCTCAGCCGAATTCAGTGAGGATCGACAACATCCAGTCGCTCATCCAAAAGTTCAGACCGCCACACTCACTTCCAGCGAGAGTGTTCATGCAGTTGATAGGCATGATGGCCTCCTACATCTTCATAGTCCCGCACGCCAGGCTGCATATGCGTCCGCTCCAAGAATGATTGGCACATCAGTGGACTCAGGCTCAAGGACAGTTGAACGACCTAGTGTTGGTGACCGGTCGGGCATACAATTCTCTGCATTGGTGGAATCCACACAACCTTTGCAAGGGCCGACCGTTCCAAGAGCCTGTGCCACAGATTATCCTGACGACGGACGCATCTCTCCGGGGATGGGGAGCTCATGTGCTCCACTACACATTGCAGGGACTATGGACGACGCAGCAAAAGATGCACATCAACTACCTGGAACTGATGGCAATCTTCATGGCATTGAAGTCCTTCAAGGTACATCTGTGCAACAAGGTCGTGTTGATCCGGACGGACAACATGACGGCCATGTACTACATTCAGAAGCAGGGAGGTACACACTCTCCACAGTTGTCTCATCTGGCTCAGAGCATGTGGAAGTGGGCCATTCAGAGGAACATCTTCCTCATGGCGAAACACCTCCCGGGCAAGGACAATCAGATGGCGGATCTGCTCAGCAGGTACAGCCACCAGATGCACGAGTGGGAGTTACATCCATCAGTACTCCGCCCGTACTTCCAGCAGTGGGGTCATCCAGAGATAGACCTGTTTGCCGCAAGGGAAAACGCAAAATGCCAAAGCTTTGCCGCCAGGTTCCCTCACCCACAGTCGCAGGGCAATGCGATATGGATGAACTGGTCAGGCAAATTTGCGTACGCTTTTCCCCCAGCACCTCTCATCCCGCTGGTGGCAAGAAAGCTAAAGCAGCACTCGATGACTCTCATCCTGGTTGCTCCAACGTGGGCACGCCAACCATGGTACACCACGTTTCTAGAACTCTCCGTGGTACCGCATCAAAGGCTGCACCTCACGCCCAGGCTCTTGACGCAGAACCATGGCGACATTCAGCATCCGGATCCGCAACAGCTCAATCTGGCGATCTGGCTCCTGAGGTCTTAGAGTTTGGCTACCTTAATCTGCCTCCTGAATGCATGGACATCATCCGGGAGGCAAGAAAGCCCACTACCAGAGCTTGCTATGCAGCAAAATGGAAGCGGTTTGTCATTTACTGTACCGAACACAATATCAACCCGCTAGATGCATCCATTCTTAATATCATCTGCTATTTGTTACATCTTTACAAATGCAATCTAGCATATGCTTCCATTCGGATACACTTATCCGCCATAGCGGCTTATCTTCAAAACAGGCAGAATCTCTCTGTTTTCAGGGTGCCTGCCATTAAAGCTTTTCTAGAAGGACTCAAGCGGGTCATCCCTCCCAGGACCCCACCGGCTCCTGTGTGGAACCTCAATGTGGTCCTCACCAGATTGATGGGCCCACCTTTTGAGCCACTATATTCATGTGAGATTCAGTTCTTAACGTGGAAAGTGGCTTTTCTCATTGCCATCACGTCTCTCCGACGTGTTAGTGAGCTACAGGCTCTCACAGTACAAGAGCCATTTATCCAAATTCATTCTAACAGGGTGGTGCTGCGCACTAACCCTAAGTTTCTTCCTAAGGTGGTGTCGCAGTTTCATGTTAATCAAACCATCGAACTGCCCGCATTCTTTCAGAACCCTGAAACAGTAGCAGAAAGAATGCTCCACACGCTGGATGTCAAAAGAGCGTTAATGTACTACATTGACAGAACCAAAGACTTTAGAAAGACACAACAGCTCTTTGTTGCCTTCTCAGCCCAGCACAAAGGCAACCCCATTTCCAAAGCAGGTATAGCCAGGTGGATCGTTAAGTGTATTCAAATTTGCTATCACAAGGCTAAGCGCACTTTAACGGTCCCCCCCAGAGCCCACTCCACCCGCAAGTTGGGGGCCTCTATGGCTTTCCTGGGTAATATCCCTTTGGAAGATATTTGTAGAGCAGCCACATGGTCTACACCACATACCTTTACTAAACATTACTGTGTAGACGTGCACTCCAAGCAGCAGGCAGCTGTAGGGCAGGCTGTTCTTAAGACACTATTTCAGTCTTCTGCAGCTGGTACAGGCGGCCGCCGTTAATGGAGGGACTGCTATGTATTCTATGCTATAGATATGAATTCAGCAGCCCACATGCCTCGAACTGAATATGCTACTTACCAGTATGCATCTGTTCTTGGCATGTAGGGCTGCTGACATTCATATCGCCCTCCCTCCTCCCCGCCGCCTGTAGCAGCTGCAGACTTTTCTTGTATTTACTCTTAGGCATGGCCATCGCTTACACTATTACACCATCTTCGCCACAATGGCTAAAAACAATCTGAGGATGGAGTCGATGCCCATGCGCACTGTAGTCCAGGGGAGGAGCCACCTATCTCGTGATACTTCAAAGACTCTTCCAGGACAACAATGTGCAATCATCCGGACCCAACACTAGGCGGCGATCTATGCTATAGATATGAATGTCAGCAGCCCTACATGCCAAGAACAGATGCATACTGGTAAGTAGCATATTCATTTTCCTGACAACTGCAACATTACTGGTTAGCCACCGCTTTTGGAGAAATGCAAAGCATGTGTATCTACAGCACACATGCCTCAAACGGATTGTTACCCAGTATGCATCTGTTTTTGCCATGTAGAGCTGTAGATTTACCCTCCTCCCCGGGCACCTGTAGTTGCAGTTCATTATTTACATTAACTGCGAATAGACATCTCTTTAGTACACTCACTTACTCCATTCTCACCCTCTTGCGGTAAACAATCTAACAATGGAGTCGATGCTCAAGCACACTATAACCCAAAGGAGGAGTCACTTTACCTTGTGACTGGAAAGACTTCTTAGAAGAAAAACAACTTGCAAACACCCGGACCCAACACTACATGGCAGGAGTATGCAAAGCCTGTGAATCTACAGCTCTACATGCCAAAAACAGATGCTTACTGGGTAAGTAACATAATCCTTCGGCAGGTTGTAGACACTTTTGGAATTCTATGACTGTTGTGTGCAGGTAGAATGCATTTTTGCTTAATCTTTTCCTTTGAATGGTTTGTCTCTTTCACAGGCACATGTACAGTCTGGTCTGTCTGGAGCCCCTCCCCCACATCCAGGTGCCCCACATCCTACACAGGTTATGCTGCTTCATCCTTCACAGACACATGGGGGTCCTTCTCAGGCTCAGCAGAGTGGGGTGCCCAGCATCTCTGCCTCAAACCAATCGCCCTACACATATCTTGGGCATCACCAAGGTTGGTAAAGTGACATTCTTTGTGGTGGTATTTTCATTGGTCACTGTAAGAATGAAGAATTTGAGGCGATGGAGAACTGGGAATTCTAGCTCTGTTGATATAAAGTGCATCTTGTGAAAATAAGAGTCTTTGAAATGGGCAAATGATTTGAGTGTTTTGTCAGTTGATTAAAAAGTTTTGGGATTGTTCTCAGCAAATATCTACTTTGTAAACTTCTCATAGTCCTGCTTCAGATAGTGGTTTGCACCAGGGAATCTTAAACCATGGTTTGATCAAACCTAGGGGAAAGGGTTGTACCTTTTCTAAATCTCCGGCAGATTTAATTAGCAAATCATGTTTCTGTTCCCTCTTCTGCAAAAAAGTCTATTTTCACTACTTCTAGATCTCCTTACTGACAATATGGTAACTGTTATGCTACATTTCAGTGGTCCTTGCGCAAGCAACAGTCTAACCACCTCAGGTCTCCTCTGGTTAAATTTCTAGTACTGCTAATTACATTAAGACTGCTATGTCCATAGAGTGAGTGAGAACAATTGGATATGATAGAGACTTCTAGCTGCAGAATCCGTACCTTTCAATTTACCAGGCGTCAGGCTGGATCTGGAAACTTTTTAAGAGCAATACCCTTTAGGAAGCTGGCTCTGTATATACTATACCAAAATGACGTATAGTGTGCACAGAGTCCAGTGGAACCCCAAAGGTAGGCCGAGATAAAGGTGGATAGCATCTTACTCTCTAATTGTGGTAGTGTGGGAAAGCCGTAAGGCTTCATCAGAGGGTAGTGTTAAGTATTTGTGGTACACACTCAATCAGCAAGTACTGAACTCAGACCAATTTGCTTTGTATAAAAAATATTGCTTAGTTATTTTATGTTCTAGGCATATGAGTAATACATCATATGCTTTAGCATAGATCACCATCTGGTGTTGGGCCCAGATGTTTGCACTTTGTTTTTCTTTGAAGAAGTCTTTGTAGTCACAAGGTAGGTGACTCCTCCTTTCACTGATAGTGCGCATGGGCATCAACTCCATCTTTAGATTGTTTTTTTCCACCATCGGGTTCGGATGTGTATTGCTCGGCATCCTTTTCGAACCCCATCCACGTGCATTCCTCTACCCTCGAACGTATTGTATTTGATCGCGGTTTCCCATTCGACGTGTATCATGTACAATGTGTAAACCTTTGATCGGGAACTTTGCGGTGGACAAACCGGGCCTACCCGTGCCGACCACACCAGCAGTCGATGGAACGGACTTCGTTCAAACTATGTCCCGGGGATTGTGTTAAATTTCCACACACCGACTTGCATGAGGTGGGCAACCTGTGCTTATCCCCGGAACACAAAGAAAAATCCTGCGAATCGTGTCGATCATTCCGATTGAAGAAAAACATCTGTGATCGTCTGGCATGACGCCACGAGATGCAACTTGGCAGCGGCTCTGTACCAGACATTTTCCGCAAAGACTTAGAATATCACCGTCCTGCCGCAGAAGAAGAAAAACTGGTCTCCGTGTCAGAAGCTGACTCCGACATGGAGGAAGGAGTAGTTTCTTACCAGTAACTCCAGTTCTGAAGTAGGGGTATCTCTGTTATAGTCATAATCATGTGAATAGTCCCGCCCATGTGCTTGGACCCCGGAGCAATCGAAATAGTCTCTTAAGTTGTCCTGTTCTGCAATCAAACACAAATAATGCAGCCTGAAATTAACAAGGCTACTCTGGCCAGTACTTCATCCTGAAGTGAAAGGGATAGCCAGATAACACAACCATTTAGCTAAGTTTCACGCATAGAGAAACTCCCCTTCACAAAAATCCTTTGTCATGATAGAGAGGAAGGGTTGGACAGACAAGCCCCATAGGCTGCCATTATGTGTCTGTAAATGGATACCATGCCTTTAAGGAACCCTCCAGTGACCCTCTGTATCCCATGATGCACAGCCAGAGGCTAGTTACTTTCAGTTATTTTTGAAGGTGTATAAAGCCAGGCCTGTAGCATTCAGGATATTATAGTTTCATCCACCGGGGAGGAGGGCGGGTTGCTTATGTTGTAGAGGATCTCTGTATATAGTCATATTCATGTGAATAGAATGGCAAGCCCATACCAATATACCAAACCCAGCGGTGGAAGAAACAGACAGAACCACTACTGTGCAAATACATTTCTCAGCAAAGCATGCCCAACCTGAGCATCTGCCCTGGTATCAGAGTCCAGGAAGTAGTGTTTAGCAAAGGTATGGACTGACTTCCAAGTGGCAGCCCTACAGATGTCTGCAATGGGGACATTACGCAGTAGCAGCTTTACCTCTGGTAGAATGAGCCTTAGGCTTACCCCCTAGAGTCTTGTTAGCTTTCTGGTAACACAGTTGAATGCAGGACACATACCACCTAGAGATGTGCTGTTTAGAGGTGGCAAGACCAGTCCTGACCGATCCATAATTAACAAATAATTGATCCGATCTACGAATCTCCTTGTCTTATCTAAGTAAAATGTTCGAGGCATGTGGGCTGCTGAATTTATATCTTTGCATAGATCGCCGCCTAGTGTTGGGTCCGGATGATTGCACATTGTTGTCCTGGAAGAGTCTTTGAAGTATCACGAGATAGGTGGCTCCTCCCTCGGACTGCAGTGCGCATGGGCATCCTCTCCATCCTCAGGTTGTTTTTTTCCGCCATTGGGTTCGGATGTACTTTCTTAACTCACGTTCGGAATATATGTAAAAACTTTTTCACAAGGCCAAAAGGCCTTCGGGGCGTCGGTATTGTCTTTCGTTCGGTGCCTCTTACTTGTTCCAGTTCTTCGAGCAGGATGTCGAAGGCCGCTTGCCTTTTCGACACCAAAGGCCCCATCCACGATCGACGATGGAACGGAGTCCATTCAAACGATGTCCCGTTTGCAACTCCAAATACCCTCACATCGATGTGCACCCTGTGTGCAATAAATGTTTATCACCGGACCAGGACGAGGCGAGCTGCATGGCCTGTTCTCGATTCAGATCGAAGAAAACGCTTCGGCGCGCCGCAAGACAGTCGGCACGGGAGTCGGCGCCCGAACCTGAGGACATCTTCCAGGATGACGACGAAGAGGGTGTAGTAGAAGAAGATCCTGATCAACAGTCGGATCCCGCGTCAGAGCAGAACTCTAACTATGATGAGGACGAAGAGGAAATCTACGTCCATGATGAAGACATCGTAGAGGTAGGAGACGACGCACAAGCCATCGGAGCCGTCGGCAACGACTCAAGCGATGAGCAAGGCCCAGCCGCAGTAGCGGGCCCAATAAAGACTCTGTACCTTCCAAGGCTCAGGTCGAGGCTTCACCGGAAAGCCTTAACCAAGATCTTCATCCACGTTCTATAGCTCCGCTTCCAGGCCCGGCTAAGAACATTTCAAAAGAGCCATCGGTCAATCAACCACAATCAGTGGGAAAATCGAAACTGAAACCTACAGACACTAAATCGAAACCGAAACTGGTGAAAACAGTCATCGGCTCGACGACTTCGTAACCGATCAAGTCCAAAAGTGTCATCGACCCATCGGGGTCGCAAGGAGGTGTCGACCCAAAGAACGGAGCGACTAAGCCCGTCTCTACAGTCAAGCACGTCACGATCACGTCTTCGACGTCCGGGTCCAAAGATGGCGACGCTACCAGAGGACTTAAGGCTCAAAAGACCCTCGATCCGACGCTTCGGAAGCCACTAATGGTCAAGGCCTTCGAGTCAAAAACAAAACTCGACCCCAAAGAACATATCACGTCGAAGCAAAGGAGCGTACCTGCTGCACACCAACTGCTCGAGTCAACGCCTGGCCATAAGCAACATGCTGAACACTCGATTCCGGTCGGGTCGAAAACAACGCCTCCCTCGAAGAAGGTCAGTCCGTCTTCAACGCTTACGGCGCCCATAAAGTACAGACTGCCCCCAACTGCACGGCCTAAGGCGGTGCAGCTCAAAAAGGGCACCGACACATCCAAATCATTGTCGGTAGCCTCAAAAAATCAGCCCATGGAGGAGGACGTTCTGTTCCAGCCGCCATCCTATGACAATTAGTCGAAACTATTCATCGACTCCGAATCAGGGAGGCTCACAATTTATAAACGGAAAATCATTCCAGAATATCCTATGGAGTCATACAAAATACCACTCAAAAAGAAGAGAGACTCTGCCACCTCACCTGCTCTTTTTGAACCTATACAGTCCTTTGGACAAGACTGTGCCTATTCTCCCACACATGCCACTGAGGATGTAGAGGAAGGGTACAATGAGGAACAATTTAATTATCATATTGACACGGAACAAGAGGAGTCCCAACCATGGACTGATCCTGTTGACCCTGATGAGCCACATACCGCGCCTGACGCTCAGTCCTATGCGGTCAAGACATCACCTACTGAGGATACTGCTGCGTTTAACGCATTAATTGAGAGGGCAGCCCTTAACCATGATGTGGATATGCACGCTGGCCCAGTAGAGGAAGACTTTGTTTGATACCTTCTCAACTTCAGAAAGATCAGTGAAAACGTTGCCTATGCTTAAAGGTGTGCTCAAACACGCTAGTGACATCTTTAAAGAACCAACAAGGGCAAGGGTTGTTAACCCCAGAATTGAAAAGAAGTACCGGCCTGCGCCTGTAGACCCTACGTATATCAAGGGCCAACTCCTGTTGGACTCCTTGGTGGTGGCTAATGCTTGTAAGTGAGCGAACTCTCAGACAAGTGGTGATGCTCCTCCTCCGGACAAAGAATCCAAGATCTTGGAAGCTTCTGGCAAATGTGTGGCAGCACAAGCGGCTAATATTTGGAGAATCTCAAATACACAGGCCCTATTAGACAGATATGATAGGGCTCATTACGACACGTTAGAGCAGCTACTGCAACACCTGCCTGATGCTTATAAGGAGGGAGCCGAAATGCTTATACAGGAGGGGAAGATAATCTCAAACGCATCCATTAAATGTGCGTTAGATGCAGCTGACACAGCAGCTAGGGCCATCAACACTAGTGTGATGCTCAGAAGGCATGCCTGGCTACGCATATCTGGTTTCAAGTCAGAAATCCAAACAACTCTGCTTAATCAGCCAGTTAACCCTGACTTTCTATTTGGTCCTGATGTAGACACGACCCTAGAAAAATTTAAAAGGACACGGCAACTGCCAAGTCCATGGGAGCTCTACAGTCACAACAGTTCAGGGGTGGTTCCTTTCGTCGCTCCGGTAACAGGGGAGCTTCTAGGGGACAAGCATCGCAACAAGCCCAATACAATACAGGCGGCACACAAACCACCTATAACAAGAGCAATAGGGGTGGATACCGTGGGAACAGCACCAAAGGCAGAGGACGGGGAAATAATAATACCAGATCCTCCGCCACCAATAAACAGTTACGTCTTGTCACTGCCCCCGGACCATGTAACACCGGTCGGGGGAAGACTTCAGCAGTTCCTGCCAGTCTGGGAAGGCATTACCACAGACAGGTGGGTGAGACAGCTTATACAATACGGATATTGTCTAGAACGAACCTCCACTCCACCCAACATACCCCCAAGGCACCGTCCTATGTCCGCAGAGCACATGCACTTATTGAAGCAAGAAGTCATCTCCATGCTGCAAAAAGGGGCCATAGAACTTGTGCCTTTAGAACAACAGGGTACAGGGGTGTACTCTCTGTACTTCTTAATCCCAAAAATGGACGGGTCTCTCAGGCCCATTCTAGACCTCAGACCCCTGAACCAATACATCCTGTCGAAACATTTTCACATGCTCACTTTGCAGCAAGTTCTACCATTGCTCAGTCAGGGGGATTTCCTGGCCACCCTAGATCTGAAGGATGCATGTTTCCACATTCCCATTCACCCCAGTCACAGGAGATATCTCAGGTTCACCATAAACAACCAGCATTACCAGTTCAAGGTCCTGCCTTTCGGGGTCACTACAGCCCCCAGAGTGTTTACCAAGTGCTTGGCGACAGTAGCTGTGCACCTTCGGAGACAACACATCCATGTCTATCCTTATCTGGACGACTGGCTTATCCAAGCAAAGTCGGCCCAGCAATGTGCCAGCCACATATCCCGCACAATTCACCTCCTGCACAGTCTGGGATTTTCACTAAATTACCAAAAATCTCATCTTCAACCCGCACATCTACAACAGTACTTAGGCGCAGAAATAAACACTCTGACAGCAACAGCACGGCCAAACTCAGCAAGAGTCAACAGCATGCAAGTGCTGATTCAAAAATTCAGGCCCCAACACTCACTCCCAGCGCAAGTGTTTATGCAGCTGATAGGCATGATGGCCTCCTGCATCTTTATAGTCCCACACGCGAGGCTGCACATGCGTCCGCTTCAGGAATGCTTGGCGCTACAGTGGAACCAGGCTCAGGGACAACTAAAAGACCTAGTGTTGGTGACCGGTCGTGCATACAACTCTCTGCATTGGTGGAACACACAAAACCTTTGCAGGGGACGACAGTTCCAAGAGCCTGTGCCACAGATAGTGCTGACAGCGGACGCATCTCTCCAGGGCTGGGGAGCGCATGTCCTCCATTATACAGTGCAGGGACTATGGACAACGCAGCAGCAGAAGTTGCACATCAACCTACTGGAACTGATGGCAATCTTCATGGCAATGAAGGCGTTCAAATTGCATTTGTGCAACAAAGTCGTGCAGATCCGGACGGACAACATGACTGCAATGTATTACATCCAAAAGCAAGGAGGGACAGACTCTCCACAATTGTCACACCTAGCACAGAGCATGTGGAAGTGGGCCATTCAAAGGAACATGTTCCTCATGGCGCAACACCTCCCAGGCAGAGACAACCAGATGGCGGACCTGCTCAGCAGGCACAGCCATCAAATGCACGAGTGGGAGCTCCATCCCTCAGTGCTACAACCGTATTTCCAGCAGTGGGGTCATCCAGAGATAGATCTATTCGCCACACAAGAAAATGCAAAATGCCAAACCTTCGCCGGCAGGTTCCCACACCCGCAGTCTCAGGGCAATGCGATATGATTGAACTGGTCAAACAAATTTGCGTACGCTTTTCCTCCAGCACCGCTCATACCGCTGGTAGCGCGCAATCTGCGCCAGCACTCCATGACGCTCATCCTAGTTGCTCCAACGTGGGCAAGGCAAGCATGGTACACCACGTTCCTAGAACTTTCAGTGGTGCCCCACCAACGACTGCGACTCACACCCAGGCTCCTTACTCAGAGCCATGGAGACATTCAGCACCCAAATCCGCAACAGTTGAGCCTTGCAATATGGCTCCTGAGGTCATAGTTTGGCTACCTAAACATGCCCCCTGACTGTATGGACATCATCAAGGAGGCTAGGCGGCCAACAACCAGGGTGTGCTATGCGGCAAAATAGAAGCGTTTTGTCATTTATTGTTCTAATAATAACATAAATCCACTAGATGCATCAACCCAAAACATCATAGGTTATTTATTGCACCTATACAGATGCAATCTGGCCTATAGTTCCATCAGGATACATTTAGCTGCAATGGCAGCTTATCTTCAGAACAGACAGCACCTTTCCCTTTTCAAAGTGCCTGCCATTAAAGCTTTTATGGAGGGACTCGAGGGTAATTCCTCCAAGACACCCACCTTCGCCTGTCTGGAATCTAAACATAGTGCTCACCAGACTAATGGGTCCACCCTTTGAACCTCTTCACTCTTGTGAAATACAATTTCTGACATGGAAAGTGGCCTTTCTAGTAGCGATCACATCGCTAAGAAGGGTTAGTGAGCTGCAAGCCCTCACTATTCAGGAGCCTTTCATTCAGATTCATGCTAATAGGGTAGTGCTGCGTACCAACCCTAAATTTATGCCTAAGGTGGTGTCACAGTTCCACATTAACCAAACAATTGAACTGCCAGTATTCTTCCCAAATCCTGATTCAGTGGCAGACAGAGCACTGCACACACTTGATGTTAAAAGAGCTCTCCTGTATTACATAGACAGGCCTAAAGATTTCAGGAAAACTAAGCAACTGTTTGTTGCCTTCTCTCCACAGCACAAAGGCAACCCAATTTAAAAATCAGGTATAGCCAGATGGATTGTTAAGTGCATACAGATCTGTTATCAAAAGGCTAAACGCACATTAACAGTTCCCCCAAGAGCGCATTCCACACGCAAGTTAGGGGCATCCCTGGCTTTCCTAGGTAACATTCCTCTAGAGGATATCTGTAGAGCGGCCACACGGACCACCATACACACATTCACAAAACACTACTGCGTGGATGTACACTCCAAATAGCAAGCTGCTGTAGGTCAGGCTGTTCTCAAAACTCTTTTTTAGACTGCTGCAGCTGGCACGTGCAACCGCTTCTAAGGAGGATACTGCTATTTATTCTATGCAAAGATATAAATTCAGCAGCCCACATGCCTCAAACGGAATATGCTACTTACCAGTATGCATCTGTTCCTGGCATGTAGGGCTGCTGACAATTATACAGCCCTACATGCCAAGAACAGATGCATACTGGTAAATAGCATATTCCTTCAACACCCTTCTCACATCAAGGGAATGAAGGGACCTCTCCGCCGGAGAGGAAGAATTCTGAAAAAAAGTGGGCAAAGTGATCGTTTGATTCACATGGAAATCTGACACCACCTTTGGAAGGAACTTTGGGTGTGTTCTCCTCACTACCTTTGATTCATGAAATACAGTATAGGGCTCTTGGCAGCAGAGAGCCTGGATCTCACTCACCCTGCGAGTCGATGTTATAGCCACAAGGAAAGCTGCCTTCCAGGATAGATGCTGAGGCGAAGTCTTAAGAATAGGCTCAAAAGGCTCCTTCATTAGTCTAGACCGCACCACATCAAGCTCCCACGAAAGCGAAGGACGCCTAATGGGAGGAAACACCTTCTTCAAGCCTTCGAGAAAATCTTTGATGACTGGGATTTGGAAAAAATAAGTTTGTGAAGGGCATGTCCTATATGCAGTTAAAGCTGCTAGGTGAACCTTAATGGAATGAAAATTAAGGCCAGATTGAGCCAAATGCAGTATGTAGGGTCTGCACCCTTAGACGTGCACCAAATGCAGAATCTCTTCCATTTGTATGCATAGAAAGTCCTTGTACTAGTCAAGAAAAAGGGTTTTTAAGTGATAAGGGATTTTCTAGGCGCTCTGCTAAAAGTGGACGCAATAGTTCAGAAAGGAAAAGATGTCGCCATATTGTGCAACTAGGTGAGTGGCTAAGACCTGTAACCCCCTATTGAGTGCGGGAAACAACCCTCACAATACAAAATTCAAGCATAAACCTAGGCACACATAAATTAGATATAACAGTCTGTTAGTGTACATTATGCGAGCCAACAAATAGAGATGATCTCCTGATGAGTTTTGAATTTGTTCAGTTTTAATTTTCGAGAAAAACCAGCCAACACGTGTTTCGTCGCGTTTGGAAAAATCTTTCTGCGACTTCTTCAGGACTGTATTCAAGGATATTAGATCGATGGATTGTCGCTCAGCCGGTGATAATTCCGACCTGGCCGGGCCTGAGACAAACTGGTTATCTGCAATACTAAGCAAGGGAATCTGAGGATGCGTATCGAATAATGTAAAACGCTCCTATACGCTTCAATATCTGAAAAAACCCAATGGTATCGATAGGGTGAACCGGAAAAAGCCTGTGGTAGGGCCGAAACAAAGTATGGCAGTTGGTCTAGATGGATGCCGTGGGGGGGATTAAGGCAAGAGGAATGGATAACTCCTCGTGCGTCTGTAATCTTCAAGTATGTGAGCTTCGGTGTCTCTCCCATGGGCCACTGTGTTCCTGGCAGCGAACCGCATTTGTTGGCTCGCATAATACACTATATATGTCTACCCTAGCAGACTGTTACATCTAATTTGTGTGCCTAGGTTTATGCTCGAATTAGGAAGTCCTTGTAGATGGTCTTTTTGCCTCTTTCAGTATCTCCATGCAGTTCTGAGTCAGATTTAAATGTCCATACTACACTAGCTCAGGAGCCATGCTGCCAAACTCAACGACGAGAGGTTGGGATACACCATCTGCCCTCCGAACTTCGTGAGAAGGTCCGGCCGACACGGAAGTCGAAGATGCGTCAGGAGAGACCGGTGTAGGAAGGCGGTGAACCACCACTGCTGAGGCCATTACGGGGCAGTGAGGATCATCCTGGCCCTGGACTGTAACAGTTTATTCAGCACTGTCTGGATCTGGGGAATGTGTGGAAAAGCGTAGAGAAAGCTGTTAGACCAGTTGATCCACAGTGCATTCCTCAGCGTTCCTGGTTGGTAAAACCTGGAGGCGAAGTCTGTTTTCTGCGGTGGCAAACAGATCAATGTCTGGAGTGCCCCACCTTGCAAATATTCCTCTTAACACCTTGTCGTTTAAGACCCATTCGTGATTTTCTTGAACGAGCCTGCTGAGTGGGTCTGCCTGAGCATTCTGCACACCTGGCAGATGAGTCGCCGTGATCATCAGGCCCCTGGCCAGCAGCCAGTTCCAGATTGTCTGCGCCTCCCGAGACAGTGTGCGCGATCTTGAGCCCACCTGCTTGTTGAGGTAATACATTGTATTGTCCGCATGTACAAGCAGGGAACTGGTGTGGAACGATGGTTGGAAGGCTTTCAGCTCCAAGTGAACAGCTCAGAGTTCCATAAAGTTGATGTGATATGTGGACTCCGTCTGGGACCACATCCCCTGTATTTGAAGGTGTTCTGAATGCGCTCCCCAGCCGTGCAGAGACACATCTGTCACAATGGTCTGAGTCGGTATCTCTTTGTGGAAAGCAATCCCTCTGAGGAGATTGTGAGGTGAACACCACCACTTCAGGGACTGGACAGCGTGTTAAGACAGTTGGATCCTATCCTCCCAGCTCCCTCGTCTCTGGTCCCATTGATCCTCCCGACATTCCTGCAGCGGCCTCATGTGGAGGCGGGCGTGCGGAGTGAGAAAGATGCAAGAAGCCATCTAACCCAGGAAAGAGGACACCGTCCTCACCGACACAGAAGGAACGGACATGAGTCTGAGCCTTCCAAAGGATTGATAAGCGTCTCTCCTCCGAAGGACACACGCTTGCCTGAAGGATATCGATGGAGGCTCCCAGGTACTGCACACACTGAACAGGAGTCGGGACAGACTTCGACATGTTAATGTGAAGGCCCAATTGGTTCAACAGAACGGCCATCCTTTGATTAGCCAGTCATCCAGGTACAAATAGACGAACACCTTGTTCTTCCTCAGGCGCCCCTAAGGCGGTTGCAAAAAACTTAGGGGTTTGGTTCGACTCTAATCTTGGTTTCCAAGAGCATACTAAGAAGATCGCTGGCACCTGCTTTGGTCTCCTCCGGGGTCTGCGACCTATGCTAGGCTTCTTTGACCCACCCACCAGCTGAAAGTCCAAGCAACTATTCTGTCTAGGTTGGACTATGCTAATTCACTTTTACTGGGAACAAACAAGGCTGAAGTTACGCGCCTTTTAAGGGTCTAGAACGCAGCTGCCCGAGTCCTTCTGCGGCTCCCTAGAACGTGCTCTGCGACAGACGCATTGCGGCGCCTGCACTGACTGCCTGTGCCTCAAAGGATTCAATTTAAGGCACTCTGTCTGACCTTCAAAATTTTAAAATGGTCTTCCCCTGAGATTTTGTCTACTCTGCTGATCCCCTATGTACCCACACGCCAGCAGCGCTCGGCTGAGCAACTCCTGGCTACGGTCCCCTGGGTGAAGCGTCTTGGAGCTGGGGGTCGGTCCTTTCGGTACCTTGCCGCCAAACGATGGAATTCCCTCCCTGTGCAGATCCGCCGTCTAGACTGCCTTTTGTCCTTCCGTAAAGCAATTAAAACTCTTCTATTTCCTACGGTTTAGCTTCTGCACTCTGTTGACTTGGCTACAAGGGCCGGAAAGCTGATGCAGATGTTGCGCTATACAAAACTACCAAATGAATAAATAAAGGGACGCTGCAACCACCGCCATGCACTTTGAGAAAGTCCTGGGCGCTGACTTCAGGCCGATTGGAAGCACTGTATATTGGTAGTGATTGGTGCCAACTAGGAACCGCAGGAACTTCCGATGCTTCCTTGCAATGGTACATGAAAGTACGCGTCTTGCAGATCAATGGCGCATAGCCAGTCCCCTTGATGTAGCTGAGGATAAATCTGGTGCAGGGACAGCATCCTGAACTTTTCTCTGCGAATCCATTTGTTCGCTTGTCGCAAATTGAGAATGGGTCTGAATTTTTATTTGTCCTTTTTGTGTACCAGAATGAACCTGGAGTATATACCTTCTCCCCTCTGAGAAGGAGGAACCAGTTCTATTGCCCTTTTTCTTAACAGGGTATCTCCCTCCACTTGAAGTTCTCGCAACAGGTATTGTGAACGAACTGGTGGAATAGATGGAGGAGGACCGGTAAAACGTAGACATCCATTGCGAACAATAGTCAGCCCCCAATTGTCCTGAGTTATTTTTCTCTACTCTGCCAGGTAATTCTGAATGCTTCCCCCACCGGAGTGGGTAACAGAAGAGGGGAAAGTAATCCCTCAGGGCTTAGAACCAGTGGGGCCCTTGTTCCCCGAAGTGGACTGCAGGTTACCCCTGCCTCTGACGTCTTTGAAAAGGCTGTTGCTGAAACTGCTGCTGCTGTTGTCCAGCCTGACGTCCACGTTGGAAACGCTGGGAAGAGTATGTCCGTTGGTAGGGGCGGAAACTTATGCTGTTCTTTATGCTTCTCCAAGCCCACAGCCTTGAGGGTCTCAACCTCCGCTTTAATGCAAACCATTTCCTCGTCCGCATGGGAACCAAAGAGGGCGGAACCTGAGAATGCCAGGTTAGCAATCAGTTGCTGGGCCTCCGGTTTCAGGGAGGTAAGGCGCAACCAGGAATGGCGCCGCAGAGTCACACCATGACAATAACCATGGGCTGCCAGGAGAGAGGTGTCCGCAGCCGCGCTGATGATCTGATTGGAAACCATCACACCCTCATTGACAACCTCATGAAAATCCTCTTGTTTGTATCTAGGCAGGAGTTCCACAAACTGCTGGAGAGACTCCCACAAGGAGCGGTCATACCGGCCCAAGAGAGCAGTCGAGCTCGCTGCCTTCATTGAAGTAGCTGCCGGTGTACAGACTTTTCACCCTGCAGAATCTAGTCTACGGCTCTCCGTGGTGGAACTGTGGTCGAAGGGACCGTAGCGTGCTGCTTCTACGCCGCCACCACTATGACTGAGTCCGGAGGAGGATCCACCCCCAGGAAAGCAGGGTCCGAATCCAGGAGCCTGTACTTCTTTTAAAGTCTTGATGGTGCAGACTTCACTGAGGCAGGCGTCCCAAACCACTCCATCGCCGGTTCCTCCAAACCGGGTACCAAAGGCAACGGAGGACGAGACACTTGCTTCCTTTGTAGTGTCTCGAAGATCACAGACGTGGAAGGGGCAGGTACGGACAGTGCAATGCCCAGTTTCGCCACTCCCCTTACCAGAACCCCCTGGAACGTTGTAATGTCATTCACCGGTGACACCCTCGGAGGCAGGGAATCCGACGGGGTCGGCGAATATCTTCCTGCACTAGAGGACTCCATGTCCCTAGTATATCTGGAGCGTGACCGCTCGTGATGACGACTGCGTGATCTGGTAGAAGACAGGCGCCGGCTGCGAGAGCGATGTCTCGGCCGGAATGGAGACCTTGGCACCGTCGGGACCGCTGGTACAGGTGGCGCCACCGGCAGCCGAGGAAGTGACGGAGGTGGAGGCGTCGGCAGGCGTGGAGGAGGTGGAGGTGGAGCAGGCGGAGTAGGCGTCCTAGGCCGCAGCGGCGACTGACGAAGAGCCACAGGCTGAGCTGCTTCCGGTGACCTGGTTGGTGAATAGGTCCTGAAGTACTTAAAGTCCGAGGTATGAATCACCCTCCTCCTCTTTCGTGCTGGCCTTGCAGAGGAAGCTCTCGAAGCAGTGCCCCTTGATGGGAACGTCGACGCCGCCTTGACCTTGAACTCCCAGACGTGGAAATGCTGACCACAGAGGGAGACAGGTTTCTCGACGACTAGCTCCGATGACTGCTCATCTCAACGTCGACTTTCTCCTGGACGTCGATGATCTTCTCGTTGAGTGATCTGCCCATCGACAGCGAACTCCTGGACTCAGATTGACGGCGATGTGTCGACGTTGTCTGTGAAGTCCTCGACGTCGTCCTTGTCAGAGGTCTCGACGTCCTTCCCCTCGACGTCTATCTTCGATGTCGTTTAGACCCAGAGCCCTGGGTCGACGGGGAGCATATGGTAGTCATACCTGGCCTCGACGTTGTCACCCTAGTCGTCGACCGGGACCTGCATCGTTTCTGAGCCTTCTTCCTACTGGGGCGAGACGTAGGGGCAGTGGAAGAGGAAAGGCTCTCCACGACCAGATGGCCCACCTGCAGCCTGTTTTCTTCTCTGCTCCAAGCCTTGAAGACAAATCTTCTCCCTGTCACGCAGGGCCCTCCTGGAGAATGAATTGCAGTTGACACAGGAGTCCGGAACATGAGTTGAAGGAAGACTGAGTATACAAACCCTGCGAGAGTCTGATTTGGCCTACTTCCTGCCCCACTCTGGGGATTTGTCAAATAAATATGTTTTTTTGACAAGAAAAGAGTGGCTAAACTGCCTCAAAAAGACAGCAAAAGGAAGGTAAAGGCCTCGGACGTTGAGTGAAACACTCAAACTATCAAAAAAGCTCAGAAAATTGAACATATACTACTTACGGTAGAGCTCAATGCTCCAGGGTCCTGCTAGCAGGAGCTGGAAAAAAGAACTGAAAGTAACTAGCCTCTGGCTGTGCATCATGGGATACCGGGGGTCTCTGGAGGGTTTCTTAAAGGCACGGTATCCAATAAACAGACACATAATGGCAGCCTATGGGGCTTGTCAGTCCAACCCTTCCTCTCTATCATGACAAAGGATTTTTGTGAAGGGGAGTTTCTCTATGTGTGAAACTTGGCTAAATGTTTAAATTTCAGTGTTATCTGGCTATCCTTTTCACTTCAGGATGAAGTACTGGCCAGAGTAGCCTTGTTAATTTCAGGCTGCATTATTTGTCTTTGATTTCTCTTAAGTGTCTATGCAGGGTTACAGAAGAGGACAACTTAAGAGACTATTTCGATTGCTCCGGGGTCCACGCACATGGGCGGGACTATTAACAGGATTATGACTATACACAGAGATCCCCTACTACAGAACTGAACGTCACTCCAGGTCAACGTACCGTGAGTACAGATCCCTTCGTGCTCACTCAAACAAAAGATAAGGCTCCGGTATCACCCGCGCCCTCGGGCACCGGTCGACACTGAGGAAAGTTTCAGATGCCCCACCCTCCAGCCCGGCTATGAAACATAAACACAAGCCTTCCGCTTGGGCCGGCCCCATTCCGGTGCCGAACCAACACCTTCGGCACCAAAACATAAGGAGAAACATGTGCCACTTCCCACGTCATTCACACCAAAGACACCTTCGACACCGAAAACCTTGGAACCGAAGCCCTCAAAAACAAAAGTTTCGGAACAGAAATCGTCCAAGCCTAAAGCCTCGGAGCAGAAACGCTCCACACCTAAAAGTTAGGAGCAGACATCCTTGTGCCGAAAAGTTCAGTGCCGAAAATGTCCACTCCGAAAACTCCAGAGCCTAAACAGGCTAAAACTAAGCATTCCGGTTCGAAGCACTCAGCACCCAAAGACACTGAAGCCCAAATCTTTGTTGCCGAAATCCATTCCTTAAGGGAAAGCCTTCCAAGGAATTTCCATCCGAGGACACACCTCTGGATCCAAAACAAAAAAGGCTTATTATTGATCCATAAACGGAAGTTACACCTCTCAGAAGATGCCCCTATACCGCGGAAGACAAAAAGAGGTATGGGTATTAACCCTTCTCACCCTTACATACCTCCCACTCCTCCTCCTATTCAGAATTTACACATTGTAGGAGAGTGGGGTCTGCAATCCTATGGTCACCCCAGATTTTTGCTTTTTGCTTCACTGGTTTACGACTTTCCCTGGCTGTGGGCCTGCTAATCAGACCCACAGCCTAGCTGTTCTCTCTCTAAATTGGCAACCATGTACTTTAGGTGCATTTACCAATTGGTACTGGGCCACCTTATAAGTCCCTGTAACAGTGTACCTTAGGTATCCAGGGCATAGGTGTACCCAGGGCCTACCAGGGGCTGAAGCATGTATTATGCCACCCCTGGCTGGCCATCTAAAACTGACACAACTGGCTGCATGACAGCTGGGGCAAGGTGGTGTAATCACCCTTTGCTATAGATATAGTATACCTATATCTAACCCTAAAATGGACACATATATTCCTATCAGTCACTCCTATGGAAGGCCTTATCAATCCTGAAGGCAGAGTGCTTGGAATTATGTGAGATGGTGCTCTGGCATGAGCTGAGCCCGTTTGCAGCTTGCGGAACCAAGTCCTAATAGCTGTTCCATGATCACGCATACCATATACTCTTAAGTGCATTATCAACCTTGCGGTTAAATGCTAACTCTGGTATAACATTATCAAAACATGTCGAGTAAGGGGTCATACGATTTGGAATACTACCCCCTCGCTAATTCTGGCGACGGGGTTAGCATTCCACCCTTCTAGAGGGACACGACATGTATGTAACTGTGAACCCCGGTTAAAGTTAACTCGAGCCTTGGCATCACAAAATGGATGCTGCCACCACAGACACAAGTCTAACCTCCTGCTGCTGGGAGTCCTTCCAGCGAGGGCGGCTTGGACAAAGGGTCTCCTGCCTTGGGAGGTGCTAGCACCACCCCAGACAGGATTTTGTGTATTGGATAGGATAGGCCTGAAAGGAATGAGACATGCCTGGGGCACACAAGGTGCCCTGTGCATACACCGGTTCAAACCAGTTGCTGGGGCACTCCAGCCCCAGCTCTGGCGGGAAACCGGACAAAGGATAGGGGGTGTAACCACCCCCCTTCCTGGTCCCACCCAGGGGAGGGACCTAGTCAGTAGTGCAGCCCCCTTTAGCAGGATAAAGGTAGGAGCTGGTCCTATTCCAAATTAGATTAATCCTGAACTACTCTACAAGAAGAAACTCTGGACTTCGACGTTCGACTCCACAGAAGACTGAAGAAATCTCCCTTGTGGGCAAGGAGTGTCCACCCTGCAACTGCAGGCACCATCAAGCGTCCAGCGGCTTCCCTTTGTCGTCTTCCGTCCAGGATCCAGACTTCAGAGCCCGACGAGACCCGGATTCCCAAACCTCTCCGACCTCAACCTACATCTGCTGCACAGCTGAGATCGGTGGGTGGGACGAGACACGTGGGACCGGCCATCTTGAAAGAAACTGCACTTCGCTTCCAGCACGACTCCCGAGGTAAACTCGACCAAGTGCTTTGGGGACTGAGAAGCCCCAGCCCCGAGCAGCCCCTGCACCGAAGATCAGCCCTCCAGCATCCACGAGATCTGCGTGGGGCCCTTCTGCTTGTCTGCTGCTCGACGCGTTGTCTGGTCACTTGCCGGCTGGCTAGTGGCCTCCTAGACGACGAACCTTTGAATCTTTGCTGCTGGTCTGGTTGCTTCAGACTGGCCCTTGCTCCCTTCCAAAAGAGGGGCACCCCGGACTCTCCTAGTCCGCACCAGAAGTCTTTTCCACTCACCGCGTGGGTTGCCTTTGCCAAGGCCTGTTGACTCCAATTCCGGATCCGACACCGCCGACAGCGAGAGCCTGCGTGGGACAGCTCGTGCCTCCATCCTGGTCGTCGAAGACACCTCCTGGTCCACGTGGCTGCAGAGTCAAGCGTCCACTCTTCACCTGATCGCGACAACAGCACCTGGTTCCTTCCTGGTTCCACACCGGTCACTGGCTAGTGACTTTGAACACTGTCCCCTCTGCTTTCAGGTCCTTCCACCCTTGGATCGCACCGGACATCTTCCTCCTGGTCGCCTGCAGCATCTTTTCTTTCAGGCTCCATTGACTTCAACGCGAGAACCCGACACACTTTGGCACCTATGCACCCGCAGCCCGTGGGTGAGGTAACGAGAGCATTTCGGTGCTCACGGGTAGTTTAACTGACCTAGTGTCCAGTTCCACAGTCGTTTTAGTCCTACCTAGTCAGGATTGTCCGTACTTACCTTTAACTTGAACTGTACTGTCCATAGACGTTGTTACGCATCTCGCGTGTGAGTTCACACTCTGCACACGCGTTCCGTGGGCCTCCTATTACTTACCTAGAGTTAGTGTAGCGTGGTCCCATCGATCCTACAGCCTCTGGACAGCTCCATTCCTTCTATCGACTTTCACATTCCACTTACTTAGTATATGGTTTGCCGTGCCCCTAGGGCACCATTATAATTAAGAGATTGTCATGTGCTTAGCCCTCTGACATCATAAAGAGTTCAGAGATGTTGTTATTAATAAATATACTGTTTATTTTCATAACAACCTGTGTGGTGTCTTTTCATCTGATATTCAAGGGGTTATATTGTGGTAAAACAGCTGGCTTCACATGCCAAAAGAGTTTAGCCTAAGACTGCTTTGTCCATGCTACCATTAGGATAGCTGGTCTATAAGGTTGACTTACAACCAATCACCATAAGGGTTGTTTGGACTGATACAAGGTGATCACTAGAACTAGTGAGCATCATGTATCAGGCCAACTTCTCACACACATTACATCATCAAATTCACCACGCCCTCCAATTTTACCTGACCCACAGGATGACGATTTTGGGGATGGCAATGAGGATGATGATCATGATGTCCCCCAAAATCCAGACATACAACATGACCCCTGGGAAGATTATAATAAAGATCCAGATCAATGTAATGACCCAGACCTGTATCCCTCCAAACCCTCCCCACCTGATGACAACATTGGCTTTGCACAATAGTGCTGCCCAATATCACCTGGTGGAACGACATACAGACCCTCTAGAAGAGGATTTTCTTGTAGAAACATTCACACACTCGCAGAGGTCTACTAACACTTTACCGATGCTAAAAGTTATGTTGAAGTAAACCGGCGAGGTATTCAAAGATCCAGTTAGAGCCAGGATACTGACACCTAGAGTGGATAAAAAATACAAACTCGTTCCTACAGACCCTGCATACATTTATTTATTTATTTATGGGTTTGTTACGCGCCGGCATCACACCCGAAGGTGTATCTCCGCGCGGTGCTGCGATGTGGACAGGTAGAGAAAAGGTCAGTTGCCTTTAGACTCTCTCATTGTATCGAACGCTCGCAAGACAGTTAACTCTCAAACTACAGGTGAGGCCCCTCCTTCTGATAAGAAGTCTAAAGGCATTTGATGGCTCTGGCAAGAGAGTAGCTTCACAGGCTGCTTATTATTGGCGTATTGCCAATGCTCAGGCTCTGTTAGCATGTTACGACAGGTCTTCGAATCTCTGGATTAAAGCAGGAGGTTCAATACTTCATACTTAATCAGCCTTTTGATAAAGAGCATCTTTTTGGGCCAACAGTAGATACTTAATTTGAAACAATTAAGAAAGACACCGAAACTGCAAAATCCATGGGAGCCCTACAATTACCTTCTAGCAGGGGTTCCTTTTGTCGCTCCTTTTTCGGGGGTGGCTCAAAAACACTGTTGTCAGAAAATCCCTCCTCCTTTTACAAAGGGAACAGCCAATCTAACTCCTCCAAAGGCTATTTTCGAGGAGGTTACAGAGGAAATAAGGGAAGAGGAACAGGTAACTCCACCCTCACTTCCCTTGCCAATAAGCAATAACTTAACGCCACTACCCCGATCATTCCACTCCCATCAGGGGACGTCTCAGTTTCTACCTGTAGGAGAGTAGGGTCTGCAATCCTATGATCACCCAGATTTTTGCTTTTTGCTTCACTGGTTTACGACTTTCCCTGGCTGTGGGCCTGCTAATCAGACCCACAGCCTAGCTGTTCTCTCTATTCCAAATTGTACCCTGGTACTGAATTGGCACTGGGCCCTCTCTTGTGTCCCTGTAACCAGGGCAGAGGTGTACCCAGAGGTCTCCCAGGGGCTGCAGCATGTATTATGCCACCCCTTGGCTGACTAACTAAAACAGACACAACCGGCTGCTTGACAGCTGGGGCAAGGTGGTGTACACACCCTTTGCTTTAGATATAGTATTCCTATATCTAAACCTAAAATGGACACATATATTCCTATCAGTCACTCCTATGGCAGGCCTTATCAATCCTGAAGGCAGAGTGCTTGGAATAATGTGAGATGGTGCTCTGGCATGAGCTGAGCCCGTTTGCAGCTTGCGGAACCAAGTCCTAATAGCTGTTCCATGATAACGCATACCATATACTCTTAAGTGCATTATAATCCTCGCGGTTATATGCCAACTCTGGTATCGCTTTATCAAAACATGTCGAGTAAGGTGTCATACGAATTGGAATACTAACCCCTCGCCAATTCTGGCGACGGGGTTAGCATTCCACCCTTCTAGAGGGACACGACATGTATGTAGCTGTAACCCCGGTGTGAGAAGTTGGCCTGATGTGCAGTGCTCACTATTCTAGTGATCACTATATATCAGTCCAAACAACCCTTATTGATGATTGGTTGTAAGTCAACCTTATAGACCAGCTATCCTAGTAGCATGGATACGAGCAGTCTAAGGCTAAGACTCTAGAGGGCGTGTTAAGCCAGCTGTTTTACCATCACATTACCCCTTGAACACCTAGTGAAAGGACACCACACAAGTTGTTATGAAAATAAACAGTGTATTTATTTATAACAAGACTACCCTGGCTCTTTATGAGACAGGGAGCTAAGCACACAACAAAACTCTTATAAAAATACTTAAAGTCGCACAATTTACACAAATGCCCGAGGGGCACGAAAAACCATATACTCTAAAAGTGGAATGCGAATTACTAGCAGGTAAGTAACAATTCTCAGAGGCTTTAGAAACGCTAGGCCTACAATACTAAACACTCAGGTTAGGAGCAGGAGGCCTAGGGACACCACGTGCAGAGTGGGAACTCTCACGCGTAAGGCGGGAAAAAGCCTAACGAAGCTAGAACTCACAAAGTTACTGTTCTCGGGCGAACCCGACTAGGTAGGTCGAAAACGACAGTGGATCTGGACCCTTGGATAGTGAGGCTATGCTGGGGCACCGAAATGCCGAAGTTACCTAGCCCAGGGGCTGCGGCTGCATAGGTCTGAAAAGACGTCGGGATTCCTCGTTGACGAACCAGGAGCCTGAAGAAGTTGTTGCTGGCAGGCGGCCAGTGAAGAAAAGTTCGAAGAGATCCAAGCCTGGATCAGGGAAGAAGAAACCTGAAAGCAGAGGGGACCAAGTTCTTGAATCACTATCCAGTGATTAAGTGGGCACCAGGATGGCACCGGGCGAAGTCACCGCAGTCAGGTGAGTGGGCGCTGCTGGGCTCTGTAGTCTCACGGACCATGAGGCGTTGTCGGCGACCAGGATGGAGGTACGAGCTGTCCCACGATGGATGATGCTCTCGACGTCGCTGGACCCAGGATTGGGGCAACAAGTCTTGGCAAATTCAAGCCCACGCGGTGGACCTAAAATGGCGTCTGAAGTGGACCAGGAGGGTCCGGGGTGCTCCTCTTTTGGAAGGGAGCAAGGGCCAGTCTGGAGCAACCAGACCAGCAGCAGTGATGTCGTCGGGCGTCGTCAGGAAGGCCACAAGCCAGCGGGCTAGTAGCCAAACAACGCGATGAGCAGCAAAAAGCAGAAGGGCCCCACGCAGATCGTGGAGATGCTGGGAGGCTGGACTTCGGTGCTGGAGCTGCTCAGGGTCGGGGCTTCTCGGTCCCCAAAGCACTCACCAGAGGATCCCTCGGCGGTCGTGCTGGAAAGAAGTCGTGCAGTCTTGAAGATGGCCGGTCCCTCGAGGTCTCGTCGCACCCACGGTTCTCAGCTTGGCTGTAGAGGTCAGAGGTGCCAGGGAAGCCGGTTCTCGTCGAGCTGGGCAGTCGAATTCCGGAGGAAGGACTTGCAGCAGACCGCAGTGTTCTTAAGATGGTGCCTGCGGATGCAGGGTGACTACTCCTTAGCCACAAGGGAGAATCTTGAAGAAGAAATCTTGATGTCCTTTCGTAGAAAGTCGTGTCTTGATTCCAAAGATGATCTAATTTGGAAGGGGGCCTGCTCCTACCTTTATCTGGGAAAAGGGGGCTGGCACGCGACTAAGTCCTGCCCTATGGGTGGGACCAGGAGGGGGGTGGTTACACCCCTCTCCTTTGGCGGGCTTTCCCCAGGCCAGGGGCTGGAGTGCCCCTGGAACTGGTTTCAGCCGGCCTATGCACAGTGAGCACCGGGGTGCCACTTGCAGTCACCTTCCTCTGTAGCCCTGCCTACCTGGAATACACAAAACCCTGTCTGGGACGGTGCTGGCACCGCCCCTGGCAGGAAACCCTTTGTCCTTGCCTCCTGCTCTGGGAGGACTCCCAGCAGCAGGAGGGCAGACTTGTGTCTCGGTGGCAGCATCCATTTTGTGGAGCTGAGGCTATGTCTGACTTTAACCGGGGTTACAGGTTACATACATGTCGTGTCCCTCTAGAAGGGTGGAATGCTAACCCCGTCGCCAGAATTGGCGAGGGGTTAGTATTCCAATTCGTATGACGCCTTACTCGACATGTTTTGATAAAGCGATACCAGAGTTGGCATATAACCGCGAGGATTATAATGCACTTAAGAGTATATGGTATGCGATATCATGGAAACGGCTAAGGGATGGATCCCGAAAGCCGCAGACAGGCTCAGCTCATGCCAGAGCACCATCTCACACGATTCCAAGCACTCTGCCTTCAGGATTGTTAAGGCCTGCCATAGGAGTGACTGATAGGAGATCTGTGTGTCCATTTTTAGGGTTAGATATAGGTATACTATTTATTTATTTTATTTATTTATTTTTACCATTTGTTAAGCGCGCTGTTACCGGGCGGTGTCCTGGCGCTGAAACGATACATTATCTCCAAGAGGCAGAGAAAGTTACTGGAGGTTAAAAAGCCATGTTTTGATATTTTTCCTGAAGGTCAGGAGATCATTGCTTTGTTTTAGGGCGAGAGTCAATTCATTCCAGATGTTAGATGCTCCGTGGAAGAAGCTACGGCCTCCCCAACGGGCTTTCCTAATACGGTTAGTCATGACCAGGCTTTTATTAGCAGATCTTAGTTGTCGCCCTGGTTTGTACAGTTGAAGGTGTTCTTGAAGGAAGGATGGACCTATTCCATTTACTGCCTTGAATACCCTACAAAGAGCCTTAAACATGATACGTTTCCGTATTGGAAGCCAGTGTAGATTTTTTAATTCCTGAGTTACCGATGCAAACTTAGGTAGACCAGTAATCAGTCGGGCTGCAGCATTTTGTAGCGTTTGCAATTTATTCAGAACTCCCTTCTGGGCCTCCAGATACATGCTATTGCAGTAGTCAAGGCGAGACAGCACAAGTGCTGTCACCACCGTTTTCCTGCTATCACTGGAGAGGAAAGGAAGGATTTTCCTAATAGTTTTTATTATCCAGTGAATGGAGGATGATAAGGCATTAGCCTGTGCTTTAAAGGAGAGTTGAGAGTCAATAATTACCCCCAGGTTTTTTACTGTAGTGGCTGGAATGGGTAGGGCTCCCATTTCGTGAGGCCACCAGTCAGGGGTCCAGAGATTGGTCACATTTCCAAAGAGAAGAACCTCAGTTTTAGAGGAGTTCAATTTAAGACAGTTCTTAGCCATCCATGAACTTACTGCCATCATGCAGTCCTGGAATCTGGCCGCAATTCCTTCCTCTCGCCCCGGGAGCAGAGATACCACAATTTGAGTATCATCTGCATACGATGTTAATTCGAAGCCAAACGAACGAATCACCGGGGCGAGGGAGGTAACATAAACATTAAATAGGGTAGGGCTCAGGGAGGAGCCCTGAGGAACCCCTCCTGGAAGGGTAAAAGGGCTCGATTCAAAATCTCCCATGGCCACCACTTGTATCCTGTCTGCTGGTATATCTAAAGCAAAGGGTGATTACACCACCTTGCCCCAGCTGTCGTGCAGCCAGTTGTGTCAGTTTAGTTAGTCAGCCCAGGGGTGGCACAATACATGCTTCAGCCCCTGGGAGACTTCTGGGTGCACCTCAGCCCTGGGTACACCTCAGGGACATTGGAGAGGGCCCAGTGCCAATTCAGTACCTGAGTACAATTTGGATAGAGAGAACAGCTAGGCTGTGGGTCTGATTAGCAGGCCCACAGCCAAGGAAAGTCGTAAACCAGTGCAGCAAAAAGCAAAAATCTGGGTGATCATAGGATTGCAGACCCTACTCTCCTACACCCGGTTAAAGTTAACTCAAGCCTCAGCTCCACAAAATGGATGCTGCCACCGAGAAACAAGTCTGCCCTCCTGCTGCTGGGAGTCCTTCCAGCAACGGAGGCCTGGACAAAGGGTTTCCTGTCGGGGGCGGTGCCAGCACCATCCCAGACAGGATTTTGTGTATCCCAGGTAGGCAGGGCTTTAGAGGAAGGTGACTGCAAGTGGCACCCCGGTGCACACTGTGCATAGGCCGGCTTGAACCAGTTCCAGGGGCACTCCAGCCCCTGAGCTGGGGAAAAGCCCGCCAAAGGAGAGGGGTGTAACCACCCCCCTCCTAGTCCCACCCATAGGGCAGGACTTAGTCGCGTGCCAGCCCCCTTTCCCAGGATAAAGGTAGGAGCAGGCCCCCTTCCAAATCAGATCATCTTTGAATCCTGAAACTACTTTCTACGAAAGGAACTCAAGACTTCTTCCTAAGATTTCTCCCTTGTGACTAAGGAGTAGTCACCCTGCACCCGCAGGCACCATCCAAGTATCGCGGTTTGCTGTAAGTCTCTCCTCCGGATCAAGACTGCCCAGCTCGACGAGAACCGGCTTCCCTGGCACCTCTGACCTCTACCTGCATCATCAGCCCAGCTGAGATTCGTGGGTGTGACGAGACCTCGAGGGACCGGCCATCTTCAAGACTGCACGACGCTTGCCCAGCACAACCACCGAGTGACCCTCGCCTAAGTGCTTTGGGGCCCAAGAAGCCCCAACCCTGAGCAGCTCCAGCTCCGAAGTACAGCCCCCTTGCATCCACGAGATCTGCGTGGGGCCCTTCTGCTCTTTGCTGCTCACCGCGTTGTCCAGGTCACTTGCCCGTTGGCTAGTGGCCCTTTTGACGACGAACTACGACGACAACACCGCTGGTCTGGTTGCTCCAGACTGGCCCTTGCTCCCCTCCAACAGAGGAGCACCCCGGACCCTCCTGGTCCACTCCAGACGCCATTTTGAGTCCACCGCGTGGGCTTGCATTTGCCAAGACTTGTTGCCCCAATACTGGGTCCAGCGACGTCGACAGTAGATACCACCGTGGGACAGCTCGCACCTCCATCCTGGTCGCCGACAACGCCTCCTGGTCCGAGAGACTGCAGAGCCCAGCGTCGCCCACTCACCTGGTCGAGGTGACTTCGTCCGGTGCCATCCTGGTGCCCACCTAATCACTGGCTAGTGATTCAGAACTGGGTCCCCTCTGCTTACAGGTCTCCATCTTCATCGATCCAGGCTTGGATCACATCGAACATCTTCACTGGTCGCCTGCCAGCAACTTCTTCTTTCAGGCTCCATAGACTGCAACGAGGATTCCTGACGTCTTTTCAGACCTATGCAGCCGCAGCCCCTGGGCTAGGTAACCTAAGCATTTCGGTGCTCCAGCATAGCTTAACTATCTAAGTGTCAGGATCCTTTGTCGTTTCAGCTCTACCTAGTCTGGTTCGCCCGAGAACACTAACTTTGCTTTTACTAGCCTCCATAGACTTTTTCCCGCCTTACGCGTGAGAGTTCCCACTCTGCACACGACGTCCCTAGGCCTCCTGCTCGTAATCTAAAGGTTCAGTAGTCCAGTCCTAGCGATCCTAAAGTCTATGAGAATAGTTACTTACCTGCTAGTAATTCGCATTCCACTTTTGTAGTATATGGTTTTTCGTGCCCCTCGTGCATTTGTTTAAATTGTGCGACTTTAAGTATTTCGTTAAGAGTTTTGTTGTGTGCTTAGCTCCCTGTCTCATAAAGAGCCAGGGTAGTCTTGTTATAAATAAATATACTTTAATTTTCATAACAACTTGTGTGGTGTCCTTTCACTTGGTGTTCAAGGGGTAAATGTGATGGTAAAACAGCTGGCTTAACACGCCCTCTAGAGTTTAGCCTAAAGACTGCACGTGTCGATGCTACTAGGATAGCTGGTCTATCAGGTTGACTTACAACCAAACATCAATAAGGGTTGTTTGGACTGATACAAAGTGTTCACTAGAATAGTGAACATTATATATCAGGCCAACTTCTCACACTACCTGTCTGGAATTCAATCACCACAAACAACTGGGAAATGCAAATTATCCAGTGTAATTATTGCCTCGAACTGACCAGCACTCCACCAACAATCCTTCCAAGGGAGCGTGCAATGTCACCAGAACATCTCACCCTCTTAAAACAAGATGTTCTGTCTGTTAGAAAAACATGCGATCAAACCAGTCCCATTATATCATCAAGGGACAGGAGTGTACTTCCTATATTTTTTTTGTTCCAAAGGACGACTCTCTCAGGCCCATACTGGACCTCAAACAGCTAAACCTCTAAATTCAATCAGACCCCTTCCACATGGTCACCATACAAACAGGTGCTCCCATTACTTCAGCAAGGGGACTTTCTTTCTACTCTGGATTTAAGACGCCTACTTCCATACTCCCCTTCACCCGGCGCACAGGAAATATCTAAGGTTCATGGTGGACGGACATCATTGCCAATTCAAAATTCTTCAGTTCGGGGTAACTTCAGTATCCAGAGTCTTCACCAAGTGTCTGGCAGTAGTCGCAGCTCATTTAAGACGACAACACATTCACATCTTCCATTACTTGGACAACTGGCTAATAAAAGCCAAGTCACAACACAGCTGCATACTCCGCACTCACAAAACAGTTCAGCTGCTTCACGACTTGGGATTCACTGTGAACCTCACCAAGTCTCATCGCCAACCCTCTAACACACAATTGTACCTAGGAGACTCAGTAGACACCTGCAAAGCTCTAGCATACCCAACCCAGTCAGGATAAGCCCCGATATCACAATTTGAGCCTCAACACTCATTACCAGCTCGAGTGTTCATGCAATTGATCAAAATGATGGCTTCTTGCATTCTAATTGTTCCTTACACAAGACTCCAAATGCGTCCCCTACAGGAATGCTTAGCACGACAGTGGAACCAGACTCCAGGTCAGTTAACCGATCTGGTGTTAGTAGACTGCCACACCCATCGCTCTCTTTTTGCTGGGGTGGAGTACACAAAACCTTTCCAAAGGGCGGCAATTCGGCAACCCGGTTCCACGGATAGTGTTAACATCAGAGGCATCGCTCACTGGTTGGGGAGCTCATCTTTAAAAACAAACTATTCAGGGCATGTGGACACCACAAAAAAAACAACTCCACATAAACCATCTGTAGCTGCTAGCAATTTTTCTGGCATTGAAAGATTTTCAACTACATCTAATAGGCAAAACTGTCCTAGGCCGTACAGACAATATGATGGCAATGTACTACATACAAAAACAGGGGGACCACACTCTCTACAGCTTTTACAACTAGCTCAAAGCATATGAAGATGGGCCATACCTCAAAAGATATGTTTGAGGCATGTGGGCTGCTGAATTCATATCTGTGCATAGATCGCCGCCTAGTGTTGGGTCCGGATGATTGCACATTGTTGTCCTGGAAGAGTCTTCGAAGTATCACGAGATAGGTGGCTCCTCCCTCGGACTACAGTGCGCATGGGCATCCTCTCCATCCTCAGATTGTTTTTTTCCGCCATTGGGTTCGGATGTACTTTCCAACACTCCAAGTTCGGAATCAACAAAAACTTCTCTAAAGGCCAAAAGGCCTTCGGATCCGTCGGTATTGTTCAGCGCTCGGTACCGATACACTTTTTGAACATCTGTTGCACTCCGGTCGTCGAATCGGGCCGTGAGGCTTTCTCGACACCACGTGGACTGACCGTCGATGGAACGAAGTCCATTCAAATACTGCCCGCAGTGCAACTCCAAGTTCCCGCACACATATAAGCATCCAGTGTGCAACAAATGCTATCTCCAGATCACAACGAAGATAGTTGCCTAGCCTGTGCCCAGTTCCGGTCGAAAAAGACTATCCGAAATCGACGGGCGGCGAGGCAAGAAATGCAGAGGTTGGCGCCACAGCCCGATAACATCTTCGACGATGAGGAAGACCTAGCTAGCGCCGAAGACTCGGATCAAGACGAACAACAATACTCGGAGCACGACTCCGAATATTACCTCGAAGAGGAGGAACAAATCGTTGATCTAGAGGAATACGATCAAGACATCGTTGCTGTCGAAGACGACTCCGATGACGATGATGGGCGAACCGTGAGTACACCGCCCCATATAGACACTACACCGATATTAGAGGCTCGGGTCAAGGCATCGCCAGCAGGCCTTAGCCAAGATCAACATCCTCGTCCTATAGCCCCGCCATACCGCCCAGCTAAGAACTTATAAAAAGAGCCTTCTGAGACACGATACCGGTTCCATCGGAACCGAAACTCGTCGACAATACCGTCTTCGGACCGAACATCGTCGAACTGAAGGTGATTCGGCCAAAGGGCGTTGACCCGAAGGCCGCGTTTCCAACACACCCTTCGAAGCCAAAAACCGTCGAGTCGACATCGAAGACAAAAGCTATCGAGTCGAGCTCAAAATCGAAAGCCGTCAAGTCAACCTCGCGGCCAAAAGACATCGAATCGACACCAAAAAAGCACGTCGAGTCGACCCCCAAGACAAAGCACGTTGAATTGAGCAAAGCAGCCTTCACTTTATAGACACGATACCGGTTCCATCGAAACCGTAACTAGTCGACAATACCGTCTTCGGACGGAACGTCGTCAAACCGAAGGTGATTCGGCCAAAGGGCGTCGACCCGAAGGCCGCGGTTCCAACACACCCTTCGAAGCCAAAAACCGTCGAGTCGACATCGAAGACAAAAGCTATTGAGTCGAGCTCAAAATCGAAAGCCGTCAATTCAACCTCGTGGCCAAAAGACATCGAATCGACACCAAAAAAGCACGTCGAGTCGACCCCCAAGACAAAGCACGTCGAATCGAGCAAAGCAGCCTTAACTTTCGACAAGGGGAAAAAAACGGTCGACAAAAGCAAAAGGCCCATGCCCAAAAGTAACGTCGAACCGAAAGTGAAACAGAAGGTGGACGGAAAAAAAATGGTCGAGCCAAGCCCATCGATCCGAAAAAGGGCATCGAGCCAAAACCACGAACTCCGAAAACACCTAAAGACACTGTCGAACCGACCAAACCGCTCGGTCCGAAAAAGGTGGTGAAGCCACCCAAAGACGTTCAACCGACAAAACCTGTCGAAAAACATCAAAAACCGATACAACCACCAAAAGCTATCGAGCCAAAAACAGTCAAACCAAAGGCTACGGCACCAAGGCCAAAAACTGTGGAAGAAGAGGTTCTTCATCCAGACCCATCCACAGAAGACCAGTCTAAACTGTACATTGACCTCAAAACTGGTAAAGTGACTGTTTACACGAAAAAGAAAAGACCTCTGCCAACTGAAGACTCTTCTAAGATTCCCCTCAAAAAGAAAAGAGACAGTGCTACTTCTCCTATACTTTTTAAACCTATCATTCCAGCTATGCCTACTACTCCATATGCCCCAACATCACCTGCACGCTCTGACTACAACCCAGATGAAGATCAGGATGCAGATGTGGGGTTTGGGTATCCACAAAACCCAATAGGAGACCCAAATTTACAGCCATGGGGTGGGGGAGGAGACCCAGATACTGAAGGGACTCTGCCCATTACAGACCCTGCAGTATACCCAACTAAGCCATCACCCACAGAAGATACAGTGGCCTTTAATTCTTTACCAGATCGAGCAGCAACCTACCATAACGTAGATATGCACTCTGATGCTATTGAAGAAGACTTTCTCTTTGATACATTAACAACATCTGAAAGACATGTCAAAACTCTCCCCATGTTGAAGGGCGTCTTAAAACACGCAAATGACAGTTTTAAAGACACTGCTAGAGCACGGGTCATAAACCCTAGAATTGAAAAGAAATATAGGGCTGCACCTATAGACCCTACATACATCAAGGGGCAGCTACCCCTAGACTCCCTAGTGGTGTCTTAACACACGTAAGCGCGCAAATTCCCAGACTACTGGAGAAGCTGCTCCACCAGACAAAGAGTCAAAAATCTTTGAGGCATCGGGCAAGAGAGTGGCAGCTCAAGCAGCAAACTCATGGAGGATAGCCAATACACAGGCCTTGCTGGCCAGATATGATAGGGCGCACTACGACAGTTTGGAAGAAATTCTCCAACACTTACCTGATCCTTACAAACAGCAGGCAGATGAACTTATTCAGGAGGGGAAGCTCATCACCAATGCCTCAATTAAATGTGCCCTAGACGCGGCAGACACGGCTGCCAGATCCATCAATACAAGCGTGCTGCTAAGGCGCCACGCATGGCTTCGCATATCAGGCTTTAAGAATGAAGTCCAATCCACAATTCTTAATCAGCCCATCAACCCAGACTTTTTATTTGGTCCAGCAGTTGACTCAATTCTGGACAAAATGAAAAAATATGCGGAAACAGCAAAGTCCATGGGAGCTCTCCAGTCCCAACAACACCGGGGCTCCTTTTGTCGCTCCAATTATAGAGGAGGAGCGCAAAGTAATACATCACAGCAATCCTCCACCTACAAGAGTAACACACAATCCACATACAACAAAAACACAAACAGGGGTGGATACAGAGGAAATAACACCAAAGGAAGGGTGCGTGGAGGCAATGCAAATAGATCCTCCACTAACACCAAACAGTGACTTCTTAGCACTACCCCCAGACCATATTACACCGGTCGGGGGAAGACTACAACAATTTCTGCCAGTCTGGTTAAATATCACTACAGACAAGTGGGTCAGGCAAATTATCCGACATGGCTATTGCCTCGAACTCACCTCCACACCACCCAACATACCACCCGTGCACCGTCCAATGTCACAGGAACATATAACACTACTGCAACAAGAGGTCATCAGTATGCTGCAAAAGGGGGCCATAGAACCAGTCCCACTACAACATCAGGGAACAGGAGTATACTTCCTGATTCCAAAAAAGGACGGGTCTCTCAGACCAATATTGGACCTCAGGCCCCTCAACCTGTACATTTTGTCGGAGCATTTTCATATGCTCACTCTCCAGCAAGTCTTACCATTGCTTCGCCAGGGAGACTTCCTAGCAACTCTAGACCTCAAAGACGCATACTTTCATATACCAATACACCCTGCTCACAGAAAGTACCTAAGGTTCACCATTCAAGGACAGCACTACCAGTTCAAAGTCCTACCATTTGGTGTCACCACAGCTCCACGAGTGTTCACCAAATGTCTAGCTACAGTGGCAGCACATCTCAGGAGGCAACACATCCATGTGTACCCTTATCTGGACGATTGGCTAATACACGCGCCATCAGCCCAGCAATGTGCCGACCACATGTCAAAGACCATCCGTCTCCTGCACAGTTTAGGATTTTCACTAAACTACCCAAAATCACATCTGCAGCCCTCCCACGTCCAACAATACCTGGGAGCAACAATAGATACACTGGCAGCAAAAGCATATCCCAACGCAGCACGGATCAAGGGAATGCAAGCGTTAATCTAAACATTCAAACCCCAACACCCGTTACCAGCTTGAGTGATTATTCAACTAATAGGCATGATGGCCTCGTGCATATTCATAGTCCCTCATGCCAGGCTACATATGCGTCCGCTCCAAGAGTGCCTAGCAAGGCAGTGGAACCAGCCTCACGGGCAATTAAAGGACCTAGTGTTGGTGACCAGTCGAGCATACAACTCTGCATTGGTGAAATCCACAAAACCTTTGCAAGGGACAACTGTTCCAAGAGCCTGTCCCACAAATAGTGTTAACCGCGGACGCATCCCTAATAGGATGGGGAGCCCATGTCCTACACTACACAGTACAGGGTCTCTGGACTGTACAACAGAAGAAACTGCACATCAACCTCCTAGAGCTGATGGTGATCTTTCTAGCCCTAAAAGCTTTCAAAACACACTTGGCCAACAAAGCCGTGTTGATCCGGACGGACAACATGACAGCTATGTATTACATTCAAAAACAGGGAGGAAGACACTCACCACAGCTGTCGCACCTAGCTCAAGTGATGTGGAAATGGGCCATTCAGAGAAACATGTTTCTCATGGCGGAGCACCTCCAAGGCAAGGACAATCAAGTAGCCGACCTGCTCAGCAGACACAGCCAACAGATGCACAAATGGGAAATTCACCCCAAAGTGCTCCAACCATTCTTCCGGAGGTGGGGACACCCGGAGATAGATCTGTTTGCCACAAGCGAAAACGCAAAATGCCAGTACTTTGCTGCCAGATTCCCACATCCGCAGTCGCAAGGCAATGCGATATGGATGAACTGGTCAGGCAAATTTGCGTACGCTTTTCCCCCAGCTCCATTAATACCGCTGGTGGCACGCAAAATGCGGCAACATTCGCTAACACTGATCCCAGTTGCTCCCACATGGGCAAGGCAACCATGGTACACGACATTCCTAGAACTGTCAGTAGTGCCTCATCAAAGACTGCGACTCACACCCAATCTTCTAACTCAGAGCCATGGAGAAATCCAACACCCAGACCCGCAACAGCTGAACCTGGCGATCTGGCTCCTGAAGTCCTACAATTTGGATACGTAAACTTGCCCCCAGACTGCATCAATATTATCAAAGGGGCAAGAAAACCCACTACCAGAGTATGTTATGCAGCAAAGTGGAAGCGTTTCGTCATTTACTGTAGCAACAATGACAACCCACTTGCTGCCTCTACTCAAAACATCATTTGCTATCTCTTGCACCTACAACGTTGCAATGTAGCCTATTCCTCCATCAGGACACATCTAGCTGCGTAAGCAGCATATCTTCAAAACAGGCAACACCTTTCACTATTTAAGGTGCCAGCAATTAAAGCGTTTATGGAAGGACTTAAACGCGTAATTCCTCCAAGACATCCACCTTCACCAGTCTGGAATCTAAACGTTGTTTTAACCAGACTTATGGGACCACCTTTTGAACCACTACACTCATGCGAACTACAATTTCTTACTTGGAAGGTGGCTTTCCTTGTTGCTATTACTTCGCTTCGAAGAGTTAGCAAGCTGCAAGCCCTAACTATTCAAGAGCCATTCATTCAAGTACATGCAAATAGAGTAGTTCTCAGAACAAACCCTAAATTCGTGCCAAAGGTGGTATCCCATTTTCATATCAATCAAACCATAGAACTGCCAGTGTTCTTTCAAAATCCACAGACAGTAGCTGAAAGGGCCTTGCATACCCTAGATGTCAAGAGAGCTCTGCTATACTACATAGACAGAACTAAGGCATTTTGTAAAACAAAACAGTTGTTTGTTGCTTTCTCACCGCAACACAAAGGCAACCCTATTTCTAAATCCGGTATAGCCCGATGGATCGTTAAGTGCATCCAAATATGTTATTTAAAGGCAAAACGCACCTTAACAGTTCCCGCTAGGGCGCATTCCACACGCAAGCTAGGGGCATCCATGGCTTTCCTGGGTAATATTCCTTTACACGAAATTTGTAGAGCAGCCACATAGTCAACCATACATACATTTACCAAACACTATTGTGTAGGTGTACATTCAAAACAGCAACATACTTACCAGTATGCATCTGTTCTTGGCATGTAGGGCTGCTGACATTCATATCACCCACCCACCTCCCCGGTGCCTGTCGCAGCTGCAGCATTCACTCTTTGCATGGACATCTCTTTCTGTACTATACTCCATCTCTGCCACAATGGCGAAAAACAATCGGAGGATGGAGAGGATGCCCATGCGCACTGTAGTCCAGGGGAGGAGCCACCTATCTCGTGATACTTCGAAGACTCTTCCAGGACAACAATGTGCAATCATCCGGACCCAACACTAGGCGGCGATCTATGCACACATATGAATGTCAGCAGCCCTACATGCCAAGAACAGATGCATACTGGTAAGTAGCATATTCCATCTCCTTGCAGATCATCTCCCAGGAGTAAACAATCAGATTTCAGATCTGCTCAGTCGTCAAAGACAACAGATCCACTAATGGGAACTACATCCTCAACAACTCCTCCTATTCTTGCAGATGTGTGGCTACCCAGAAATAGATTTGTTCGCCACACACCTCAACGCAAAATTCCTAAACTTCGTGTCCAGGTATCCACGCCCATTGTCCAAAGGCAATGCGCTATGGATGACTTGGTCAGGGAAATTTGCGTACGCTTTTCCATTTCTCCCGATAATTCCATTAGTGGTTCAGAAGCTCAAGCGACATTCCCTTCCAATGATCCTAGTTGCTCCCACATGGGCTTGACAACCATGGCGATTCGTAAAGAAGCGCTCTACACGAATTTCCGTAAACTTCTAAAAACTTGGTTGTTTAATCAATAATTTCTCATTTCTTTGGTTCCTTCAGGTTTGCGCTGGGAAACCCTTTTTGGGTAGCTGTGCGCATTATAAAATTATTTTAACATAAAATGTTCACAACCCTGTTGGAACTATCAGTAGTTCCTCATCAAAAGTTACACCTCTCCCCCAAGCTTCTCACTCAGAACCATGGAGAGATAAGGCATCCAAATCCCAGTCAACTCAACCTTGCGATATGGCACCTGAAGTTGTTGAATTTGGCTACCTTAATCTCCCGCCAGACTACATGAACGTCATTAAAGAGGCTAGACGCCATACCATAAGAGCATGCTATGCAACAAAATGGAAACGATTTGTAATATATTGTACTTACAATCAAATCAATCCACTAGATGCTTTAACTCAAAACATAATGTTCGAGGCATATGAGCTGCAGATTACACACTGTGCATAGATGGCCACCTAGTGTTGGGCCCGATTGCAGTTTGTTTTGTTGTATAAAAGTCTTTGGAAGTCACGGGATAGGTGACTCCTCCTTTGGATGATACTGCGCATGGGCACTGGATCCATTCCCAGATTGTTTGTTTTTTTCGCCACCGGGCTCGGATGTGTTTCCAGCGCTCCGTGTTGGAACCAATTTCCTTCGGTGTGCAATCCTCACCAACTTACAGAAAATCAGTTTTGAACGCTTTCCCAGTCAACGCTACTCTTCAACACCGAAGATTTCGATTCCGGTCATCGTCGACGGCCTTTGGGCCTAACTAGGCCTCGACTCCAGCTCATGGAAAGGACGCCATTTAAAAAGTGTCCTCAATGTGGGTCGAAGTTTCCCCACACCGACCTTCATGAAGTGTGTAACCTTTGCCTCTCCCTAGAGCACGAGGCCAGAGACTGTTCCGCTTGTGCCTCTTTCCACTCCAAAAAGACTATCCGGGACCGAAGAGCTAGGAGAACAATGGCTCGATCTTCCGCTCCGATCCCGGACGACATCTTTGAAGAAGGCGTCGACGTCCCAGAACAACACGACGGCGACAGCAACTCCGAGGCAGAAGATTCAGAAGTCGAGGACATCACTCCAGCACAGCGGGTCGTAAGTAAGACCGTCGTCCCAAACCCTTTCTCAACACATCCAAAGAAGGCCCCGGTCACACCCTCGCCGTCGGGTGCACACCGACACACTGCTTCTACTGCCCCACCTTCGGGCCCGGCTAAGAAGCTAACTAAGCCTTCAGGCGACTAGGGCTCGAGTCGGCCTTGCCACGGTGCCGGCACACACCTACCGGCACTGAAAAAGACAACATCACCGGCCCCGCCGACATCCAAACCACCGGCGCCGAAGCCTACCGCTACTCTTTCGGCACCAAAACCCAGGTCGGAACCAAGCAAACTCGCCTCGGATTCCAGAACCGAAAAAAACCATCGGATCCCAAAAATATACCAGAGCCGAAAAAATCATCGGAGCGGAAAAAGACTCCTGCTTCTCCGATTAAGGACATTGACAAAAAAACAAAAGAACCCGCTTCGGTGCCGAAACCTCCCTCTGCCCCAAAAGATCGGCCTCCTGCAGAGGACTTATTTCATGCACAAAAGACTCTAGCTAAAGACCCAATCACTGGGCATCTAACTTTAGCTTTAAAAAAGCGACCACTGGATACACCAGGGCCAGCTTCTCATTCAAAGAGAAAGGACATGGCTACCTCGCCTTTAAGACTTCCTTCCCCTTCTCCTCCACATATACCATCGCCGCCTGCTCCCCTACCACAACATTCCCCTACATCCTCTATCATACCAGACTATGACAAAAGGGATGATAGCTCTGATGATATAGGGGCTAACATAGATGATCCATATATTCCTCCAGGCTCACCTGACCTGTGGGATGATTAGAACACCCCAGACATCCCAAATGTCCCTCAAGATGACATATACCCCTTAAGGCCTTCCCCACCAGAAGACACTATGGGCCAGATCCATCAAAGAGTTTGGGCCATTCTGTGTCTATTGGAAAATATGTTGATGCATATGGCCCTATGGGTTTAATCGGTTGATACACAGAGCCACGCAATATCATGGAGTAGATATGCATACAGACCCTGTAGATGAAGACTTTCTAATGGATACCTTTGATAATGCACAAAGGTCCTCATCCATTTTACCAATGCTTAAAGGAATGATTAAGCATGCTCCTGAAGTCTTCAAGGATCCAGTCAGAACTTTGGTCATTAACCCTCGAATAGAGGAAAAATATAAAGCTGGCCCTTCAGACCCAGCATATATTAAAGGTCCAGTACCACTAGACTCACTTGTAGTTTCCAACACACGCAAGAGAGCAAACTCACAAACATCAGATGAAGCTCCCCCACCAGATGAAGAGTCTAAGCTCCTTGACGCATCAGGGAAAAGAACTGCGTCTCAAGCAGCAAACATGTGGCCTATTGCCAATACACAAGCATTATTGGCCAGATATGACAGGGAACATTATGACGAATTAGAATCACTAATGCGGTACCTCCCTGATAAATACAAAGATAGAGCAAATGAGCTTATCCAAGAAGGGAAAAATCTTACAAACACCTCTATTCGGTGTGCACTTGATGCAGCGGACACTGGCTCCAGGGCAGTTAACACCAGTGTTTTATTACGTAGACATGCCTGGCTTTGCATATCAGGGTTCCAACCTGAAGTCCAAAGTGCAATACTTAATCAACCCTTCGATGAGCAACACTAATTCGGACCCAATGTAGATGTATCACTTGAAAAAATGAAAAAGGATACAGATACAGCCAAATCTATGGGAGCCCTGCAGTCGCAGGCTCCCAGACGTTCATTTCGCCGCTCATCTTATCGAGGCGCCACCAGGGGATAGTCTTCAGACACACCTTCTACCTCATACAAAGCACCTACACAATCCACCTATAGTAAGGGCTACCAAAGGGGAGGTTACAAGGGTAACAATAATAAAGGCAGAGGTAAAAACAACAACTGCCTCTACCACTGGCCAATGACTCCCCTTCCCCCGTCCCATTCCACTCCTGTCGGGGGAAGACTACAACAATACCTACCAGCCTGGGAAAACATCACATCAGACAGGTGGGTGCTTCAAATAATTCAATCAGGTTACTGTCTAGAACTAACATCCACCCCCCCAAACATACCACCCAAGCAGCGTCCAATGTCACAAGAACATTTAACACTGCTCAAACAGGAAGTAATATCCCTCCTACAGAAAAATGCAATAGAAATAGTCCCAAAGCATCAGCAAAACAAAGGAGTATACTCCCTATATTTTCTAATCCCAAAGGACGGATCTGTAAGACCTATCCTAGACCTCAGACCTCTAAACATTTACATAGTCTGATCATTTTCAAATGGTCACACTCCAACAAGTCCTTCCACTCCTGTTACAAAACGACTTCCTTGTCACTCTAGAGCTCAAGGACGCCTACTTCCACATTCCCATCCACACAGCTCACAGAAAATATCTCAGATTTGTACTAGACTGGCAGCACTACCAGTTCAAAGTGCTCCCATTCGGAGTCACAACAGCACCAAGGGTGTTTACCAAATGCCTAGCAGTAGTAGCAGCACACTTAAGAAGACAACATATTCATGTCTTCCCATATCTAGACGACTGGCTCATAAAAGCCAGCTCATACAGCCAGTGTGTACAACACACTCGCGCTACTATTCAACTGCTTCACGACTTGGGATTCACAGTAAATCACACCAAGTCACATCTGCAACCTTCACACATACAACAATATCTCGGCGCTACAATAAACACCCAACTAACACTAGCCTATCCCTCTCCAAACAAGATAACAAGTGTACACACTCTCCTAACAAAATTCAAACTGCAACACTCTCTTCCAGCTCGAGTGTTCATGCAGCTCATAGGAATGATTGCAAACACAACAGTGATGGACAGAATGTGGATCAATGTCACACATTCACCCCAGTCAAAAGATCTGGGCCCAAATCCATCGTTTTTCCACTCCACACCACCCTGGGTTAGACAATGGCGATATGCAAATCAGCGCTGACCCTTTGCTTAGACAATGGCGATATGCAAATCAGCGATGACCCTGTGCAGAATGATGGCATCTTGCATATTTATAGTACCTCACGCAAGACTGCAAATGCGTCCAATTCAAGAGTGCCTAGCACGCCAATGGAACCAGGCTCGTGGTCAATTAACAGACCTAGTGTTGGTAGACAGTCGGGCTCATCGCTCTCTGCAATGGTGGAGCACCAAAAACCTTTCAAAGGGCCGTCTGTTCCTAGAGCCAGTTCTCAGATAATCCTGACAGCGGACGCATCGCTCTCCGGCTGTGTAGCTCACCTACTGCATCGCACCATGCAAGGCAGGTGGACACCGCAACAAACGTTACTCCACCAACCATTTGGAGTTACTAGCTGTTTTTCTTGCCCTAAAAGCATTCCAAAAACAAGTATCAGGCAAAGCTGTCTTAGTCCGCACAGACAATATGACAGCCATGTACTACATAAACAAACAAGAGGGGACACACTCTCTGCAGCTCTCTGTTAGCACAGCAGATATGGAGATGGGCTATACCACTAAAAATCTTCCTCTTAGCCCAACACGTTCCAGGAGTACAAAACACCATGGCAGATCTGCTAAGTCGACAGACACAGCAGATCCACGAGTGGGAACTTCATCCACAAGTTCTTCAACCGTTCGCTCAAATGTGGGGACAACCTCATATAGACCTCTTCGCAACCCATGAAAAACGCAAAATGCCCAAACTTCGCCGCCAGATATCCACACCTGCTGTCCAAATGCAATGCGATATGGATGAACTAGTCCATAAAATTTCCGTATGCTTTTCCTCCTCTCCCATTACTTCCGTTAGTGATATGCAAGCTACAGCAACATTCCCTAACACTCACTCTAGTAGCTCCAACTTGGGCCAGACAACTGTGGTACACCACACTGCTGCAACTATCTGTGGCACCACACCAAAAACTAAGCCGATCTCCACGTCTCTTAACACAGAACCATGGAGACATTTGACACCCGGACCCAGCTCAACCTAGCAATCTGGATCCTGAAGTCATAGTTTGGTTACTTCAACCTTCCTCCAGAATGCATGAACATTATTAAAGAGGCCAGACGTCCCACTACTATAGCATGTTTGTGAGAAGTTGGCCTGATATGCAGTGCTCACTATTCTAGTGATCACTATGTATCAGTCCAAACAACCCTTATTGATGATTGGTTGTAAGTCAACCTTATAGACCAGCTATCCTAGTAGCATGGATACGAGCAGTCTAAGGCTAAGACTCTAGAGGGCGTGTTAAGCCAGCTGTTTTACCATCACATTACCCCTTGAACACCAAGTGAAAGGACACCACACAAGTTGTTATGAAAATAAACAGATATTTATTTATAACAAGACTACCCTGAACTCTTTATGAGTCAGGGAGCTAAGCACATAACAAAACTCTTACGAAAATACTTTGAGTCGCACAATTTACACAAATGCCCTAGGGGCACGAAAAACCATATACACAGTAAGTGGAATGCGAACTTGCTAGCAGGTAAGTAATACTTTTCTAGACTCAGGAATCGCTAGGCCTACACTTCTAAACACTGGGATTAGATGCAGGAGGCCTGTGGACGTCGTGTGCAGAGTGGGAACTCTCACGCGTAAGGCGGGAAAAAGTCTATGGAGGCTAGCAGTTGCAAAGTTACTGTTCTCGGGCGAACCCGACTAGGTGGGTCGAAAACGGGGGTGGATCCGAACACTTAGGGTGTTGGACTATGCTGAAGCACCGGAGTACTTGGTTTACCTAGCCCAGGGGCTGCGGCTGCATAGGGTTGAAGTTGCGTCGGAAACCCACGTTGAAGAGCCAGGAGCCTGAAGAAAAGAGTTGCTGGCAGGCGACCAGTGAAGAAGTTCGAGGTGATCCAAGCCTGGATCAGGGAAGAAGAAACCTGTAAGCAGAGAGGACCAAGTTCTGAATCACTAGCCAGTGATTTGAGTGGGCACCAGGATGGCACCGGACGAAGTCACCTCAGCCAGGTGAGTGGGCGCTGCTGGGCTCTGCAGTCTCTCGGACCAGGAGGCGTTGTCGGCGACCAGGATGGAGGTGCGAGCTGTCCCACGAAGGTTCTTGCTGTCGACGTCGCTGGACCCAGGATTGGGCAACAAGTCTTGGCAAATGCAAGGCCCACGCGGTGGACCTAAAATGGCGTCTTGAGTGGACCAGGAGGGTCCAGGGTGCTCCTCTTTTGGAGGGGAGCAAGGGCTAGTCTGGAGCAACCAGACCAGCAGTGGTTGTCGTCGTGAAGCGTCGTGAAGGGGCCACTAGCCAACGGGCAAGCGACCTGGACAACGCGGTGGGCAGCAAAGAGCAGAAGGGCCTCACGCAGATCTCGTGGATGCAGGGGGGCTGAACTTCGGTGCTGGAGCTGCTCAGGGTCGGGGCTTCTCTTACCCCAAAGCACTCAGTCGAGGGTCACTCGGGAGTCGTGCTGGACAAGCGTCGTGCAGTTCTGAAGATGGCCGGTCCCTCGAGGTCTCGTCGCACCCACGGATCACAGCTGGGCTGATGATGTAGGTTGAGGTGAGAGGTGCCAGGGAAGCCGGTTCTCGTCGTGCTGGAGCAGTCTTGATCCGAAGGAGAGACTGGCAACAAACCGCGATGCTTGGTTGGTGCCTGCTGCTGCAGGGTGACTACTACTTAGTCACAAGGGAGAATCTTGGGAAGAAGTCTTGAGTTCCTTTCGTGGAAAGTAGTTTCAGGATTCAAAGATGATCTACTTTGGAAGGGGGCCAGTTCCTACCTTTATCCTGCAAAAGGGGGCTGGCACGTGACTAAGTCCTGCCCTATGGGTGGGACTAGGAGGGGGGTGGTTACACCCCTCTCCTTTGGCGGGCTTTCCCCAGATCAGGGGCTGGAGTGCCCCTGGAACTGGTTCCAGCCGGCCTATGCACAGTGAGCACCGGGGTGCCACTTGCAGTCACCTTCCTCTAAAGCCCTGCCTACCTAGGATACACAAAATCCTGTCTGGGACGGTGCTGGCACCGCCCCTGGCAGGAAACCATTTGTCCTTGCCTCCTGGGCTGGGAGGACTCCCAGCAGCAGGAGGGCAGACTTGTGTCTCGGTGACAGCATCCATTTTGTGGAGCTAAGGCTATGTCTGACTTTAACCGGGGTTACAGGTTACATACAAGTCGTGTCCCTCTAGAAGGGTGGAATGCTAACCCCGTCGCCAGAATTGGCGAGGGGTTAGTATTCCAATTCGTATGACACCTTACTCGACATGTTTTGATAAAGCGATACCAGAGTTGGCATTTAACCGCGAGGATTATAATGCACTTAAGAGTATATGGTATGCGTTATCATGGAACAGCTATTAGGACTTGGTTCCGCAAGCTGCAAACGGGCTCAGCTCATGCCAGAGCACCATTTCACATTATTCCAAGCACTCTGCCTTCAGGATTGTTAAGGCCTGCCATAGGAGTGACTGATAGGAATATATGTGTCCATTTTAGGGTTAGATCTAGGAATACTATATCTAAAGCAAAGGGTGATTACACCACCTTGCCCCAGCTGTCGTGCAGCCAGTTGTGTCAGATTTGGATGGCCAGCCAGGGGTGGCATAATACATGCTGCAGCCCCTAGTAGGCCCTGGGCACACCTATGCCCTGGGTACCTAAGGTACACTGTACAGGGACTGATAAGGGGACTCAGTATCCAATTAGATATGTACCTAAGGTACATGGAATCCATTTTACAGAGAGAGCAGTAGGCCTGGGGTCCTGAATAGCAGGGCCCCAGGTCAACTAAGTCAGAAAACCAGCAAAACACCAGGCAAAAAGTTGGGGGCCACCATAGTCAGGGATCTACCTTCCTACATAACCCCCCCCCCCCCCCCCAAACGAAAGGAGATAAGGCTATCCTTGACAGGTAAGCCTATATTGCCTAAGTGGCCATATAAGGAAGTACCAGCACTGGCATGGTTACCCCCTATCTCATGGTCCACTAAGCAATCCCTCACCCTAAGGGTATCTGAGGGTCTCCACCATAGGGAATCTCTACCTGTGGTGTGTTTTGGCAAAGTAAAAGGCTGGTGCTGAAATGGAGTACTGAAGTGAGGCTCCACTAATTTTGGGCCCAGCTTCCTCCAATCATTATCCACCATAGAGGCCTTTCTTTCCAAGACTGAGTTGTTTTGGGCTCTCAGGGTCAACCTCTGGCTACCTACAGCTGGAGGTTGGGTCCCTCTGTTTGGCTTACTGGAGGGACAGGTCAGGTTTGGGGCCCTCAGGTCCCAGGTTTGGCTGTGCCCAACAGTGTCCATCTGTGGGAGGTCCCTAACTAAATTTAAGGGGGATCCCTCAGGAGTTGGTTTTATTTTCACTTGGCTAGGACTACTAGCTTCAGTGCCCTTAATCTGCTGATTGGGGAATTCTTTTGGACAGGGGGCCCTTTGGGGTCCAACACTGGCCTCCCTGACCTCTACAGCCCTGGGCTGGCTGAGGCAGGGTAGAGAGGGGCAGGTTACCTGCTCCAGACTGGGTCCCACCTTGGAAGGGTCCACTGACATCAGAGGCTCTGCCAGGCTAGGCCTGACTACCTCTGGGGCAGTTGTTTCACAAGGGGTCAGGTCAGTTCCCTGAGGAGGCTGATCCTTTCCTAAAGTCTGGTGGGAGGGAGATTTCTCTTCCTCCCCAATGCTCTCTGTCTGAGTGGAGTGATCCATAGTTTCAGGCTTCACAACACTATTATCTGTCTGAGTTTGAGCTGTGGCCATCGCAACTCTCCCAACCTTTTCAGGAGGGGGCTCAGTTTGGGTATGGGCTGTGACCATCACAGCCCTGCTAACCTTTTCTGGGAAGGAAGCTGTCTGAGATTGGGTTGTGACTGGCACAACCCTCCTGACCTGTTCAGGGAGGACATCTTGGACTGGGGCTGTGGCTATCACTGCCCCACTACCCTTACCATGGAGATTCACCATTTTAAAATGGGTTTCTTGCTCTACCTCAGCCCAGGCTGAGAGCTCTAAATCATTCCCCAGTAGGCAATCTACAGGCAAGTTTGGTGACACTGCCACTCTCTTGTGGCCAGTGACACCTCCCCAGCTGAGATTTACTACTGCCATGGGATGATTTCTCTGTACTCCATCAATATTGGTCACCTGGTATGTGGCACCAGGTAAAAGTTGCCTTGAGGGGACTAGACTCTGTCACCATGGTGATGCTAGCCCCTGTACCTCTATAGGCCTCAACTTTTATACCATTGATGAGGGGCTCCTGTCTATACTTGCTCAAAGTGTTGGGACAAGTAGTGAAGTTGGCAAACCCCATGCCATTCTCACAGACAAGAGTATCTAAGTCAGGGGACCTGGTTAGGCCAGAGTCCCCAGGAACTCCCAAAGTAAATGCACCCAAATTCTTGGGGGCACTCCCACCACCTGGGGGATTACTACTAGTAGTAACAGGAGGTTTGGGAATGTTACTTGGGGGTATGTTCTCCTTATTGTTGTTCTTTGGGCAACTGCTGTCAGTTTTCAAATGACCCACCTGTTTACAGGGATAACAATAAGGTTTCTTCTGGGCATTGGAAGGATTCTGGGACCCACCCCCCTCAGAGGATTTTTGGGGCCCTGATGTGGTTTGATCTGCAGATTTATTCCCACCCTTCTCTTGAGGCTTGGTTGATTCCTTTTTCTGGTCACCACCTTGGTTCTTAGGCCTAATCCTGGTTCTGACCCATTTGTCTGCCCTCTTACCCAATTCTTGTGGAGAGGTCAGATCAGAGTCTACCAGGTGCTGGTGTAATAACTGGTTCTGACAATTATTTAAGACTTGCTCTCTCATAATAAGATTATACAATCCTGTGAAGTCAGTAACCTTGCTACCCAGTAGCCAGCCTTCTAAAGCCTTAGTGGCACAATCAACAAAGTCAGCCCAATCCTGAGACTGAGTTTTCTGGGTATCCCTGAACAGCAACCTGTACTGCTCAGTGGTTAAGCCAAACCCATCAACCAGTGTATTTTTCAGGACTTGGTAATTATTAGCATCCTCAACTCTAGTAGTGAGGAGCTTATCTCTACCTTTGCCATCAAAGGAGAGCCACAGTATAGCTGCCCACTGACTTTGGGGGATGCACTGTACAGTGCAGGCCCTCTCCAAAGCAGCCATCCATTTCTGGATGTCATCCCCTTGTTTAAAGGGGGGCACTATCTTAGTCAGGTGTTTAGTATCTAAACTCCTTTCCTTATCTCTTGGGAGATTGCTGCCACCAGTGGGAACTGTCCCACTCATCTGCTGCTCTCTAGCAAAGGCAAGCTTCTCTTTGGCCAGGGCAAGTTCTTCCCTTTCAATCCTCAGTTTAGCTTGTCTCATCCTTGCTTCATGCTCTCTTCTCTGAGGGGAAGTCAATCTCCTCTGGGGAGAGTTCCTTCTCCTCTGAGAAGAGGAATTAGAGTGCAGAGATCTAATGGAGTCCCTAGAAAGAGATCTATCTCTCCTAACTCCAAGGTTAGGCCTCATCAGGGTCAGTACTGGGGGTCCCCCAGATCCTTCCCCAAGTAGGTCTAAGTTGGCCCTAGTGAGTCTGCTGACTAACTCAGGACCCTTGTTTGCCTCACCCTCAGAGTTCCTCAAGATCCTCCTCCTCAACTGCATTTACAGTGTTGTGGAGGTCTGGATCCTCAGTGGTACCCTCTAAGGCTGGCATATTCCCATCTAGCTGAGAAATCTTTCTCGCATCATATGTCTCTAAGAGACCTATCAGAAAGGGAATGGTGGGGTTAGACCCCTGTTTCAGTTTCCTGGAGGTACACACTTGTCTCATCTACTGGAAACTGAGAGCTGCATATCTTGATTTGACCTGTGGGGGGTCAAGATCCACAAGGGGAGTCTCAGTAGACTCTCCATGGGTAGACATGCTTTTCTAGTGAGGTGTAAGTGGTGCACTTACCTACACTATATGTTTACCTACTGATCCCTTGCTAGAGTTGTAGTTTAGGGTGTTCTAGGCCCTAGGAGCTACAACAGCTGGTTCAGTAGAACTCAGAGTATTCTAAGCTACGTTATATGTACCTTAGTACTTATGTGATCTTTCAAATGATATTCTTAGGATATGTGTGGTAAAACAACAGCAAGCTCAAATCCCAACCGCTGCTCACCAATGTGAGAAGTTGGCCTGATATGCAGTGCTCACTATTCTAGTGATCACTATGTATAAGTCCAAACAACCCTTATTGATGATTGGTTGTAAGTCAACCTTATAGACCAGCTATCCTAGTAGCATGGATGCGAGCAGTCTAAGGCTAAGACTCTAGAGGGCGTGTTAAGCCAGCTGTTTTACCATCACATTACCCCTTGAACACCAAGTGAAAGGACACCACACAAGTTGTTATGAAAATAAACAGATATTTATTTATAACAAGACTACCCTGAACTCTTTGAGTCAGGGAGCTAAGCACATAACAAAACTCTTACGAAAATACTTTAAGTCGCACAATTTACACAAATGCCCTAGGGGCACGAAAAACCATATACACAGTAAGTGGAATGCGAACTTGCTAGCAGGTAAGTAATACTTTTCTAGACTCAGGAATCGCTAGGCCTACAATTCTAAACACTGGGATTAGATGCAGGAGGCCTGTGGACGTCGTGTGCAGAGTGGGAACTCTCACGCGTAAGGCGGGAAAAAGTCTATGGAGGCTAGCAGTTGCAAAGTTACTGTTCTCGGGCGAACCCGACTAGGTGGGTCGAAAACGGGGGTGGATCCGAACACTTAGGGTGTTGGACTATGCTGAAGCACCGGAGTACTTGGTTTACCTAGCCCAGGGGCTGCGGCTGCATAGGGTTGAAGTTGCGTCGGAAACCCACGTTGAAGAGCCAGGAGCCTGAAGAAAAGAGTTGCTGGCAGGCGACCAGTGAAGAAGTTCGAGGTGATCCAAGCCTGGATCAGGGAAGAAGAAACCTGTAAGCAGAGGGGACCAAGTTCTGAATCACTAGCCAGTGATTTGAGTGGGCACCAGGATGGCACCGGACGAAGTCACCTCAGCCAGGTGAGTGGGCGCTGCTGGGCTCTGCAGTCTCTCGGACCAGGAGGCGTTGTCGGCGACCAGGATGGAGGTGCGAGCTGTCCCACGAAGGTTCTTGCTGTCGTCGCTGGACCCAGGATTGGGCAACAAGTCTTTGCAAATGCAAGGCCCACGCGGTGGACCTAAAATGGCGTCTTGAGTGGACCAGGAGGGTCCAGGGTGCTCCTCTTTTGAAGGGGAGCAAGGGCTAGTCTGGAGCAACCAGACCAGCAGTGGTTGTCGTCGTGAAGGGGCCACTAGCCAACGGGCAAGCGACCTGGACAACGCGGTGGGCAGCAAAGAGCAGAAGGGCCCCACGCAGATCTCGTGGATGCAGGGGGGCTGAACTTCGGTGCTGGAGCTGCTCAGGGTCGGGGCTTCTCTTACCCCAAAGCACTCAGTCGAGGGTCACTCGGGAGTCGTGCTGGACAAGCGTTGTGCAGTTCTGAAGATGGCCGGTCCCTCGAGGTCTTGTTGCACCCACTGATCACAGCTGGGCTGATGATGTAGGTTGAGGTCAGAGGTGCCAGGGAAGCCGGTTCTCTTCGTGCTGGAGCAGTCTTGATCCGAAGGAGAGACTGGCAACAAACCGCGATGCTTGGTTGGTGCCTGCTGCTGCAGGGTGACTACTCCTTAGTCACAAGGGAGAATCTTGGGAAGAAGTCTTGAGTTCCTTTCGTGGAAAGTAGTATCAGGATTCAAAGATGATCTACTTTGGAAGGGGGCCAGTTCCTACCTTTATCCTGCAAAAGGGGGCTGGCACGCGACTAAGTCCAGCCCTATGGGTGGGACTAGGAGGGGGGTGGTTACACCCCTCTCCTTTGGCGGGCTTTCCCCAGATCAGGGGCTGGAGTGCCCCTGGAACTGGTTCCAGCCGGCCTATGCACAGTGAGCACCGGGGTGCCACTTGCAGTCACCTTCCTCTAAAGCCCTGCCTACCTAGGATACACAAAATCCTGTCTGGGACGGTGCTGGCACCGCCCCTGGCAGGAAACCCTTTGTCCTTGCATCCTGGGCTGGGAGGACTCCCAGCAGCAGGAGGGCAGACTTGTGTCTCGGTGGCAGCATCCATTTTGTGGAGCTAAGGCTATGTCTGACTTTAACCGGGGTTACAGGTTACATACATGTCGTGTCTCTCTAGAAGGGTGGAATGCTAACCCCGTCGCCAGAATTGGCGAGGGGTTAGTATTCCAATTCGTATGACACCTTACTCGACATGTTTTGATAAAGCGATACCAGAGTTGGCATTTAACCGCGAGGATTATAATGCACTTAAGAGTATATGGTATGCGTTATCATGGAACAGCTATTAGGACTTGGTTTTGCAAGCTGCAAACGGGCTCAGCTCATGCCAGAGCACCATTTCACATTATTCCAAGCACTCTGCCTTCAGGATTGTTAAGGCCTGCCATAGGAGTGACTGATAGGAATATATTTGTCCATTTTAGGGTTAGATATAGGAATACTATATCTAAAGCAAAGGGTGATTACACCACCTTGCCCCAGCTGTCGTGCAGCTAGTTGTGTCAGATTTGGATGGCCAGCCAGGGGTGGCATAATACATGCTGCAGCCCCTGGTAGGCCCTGGGCACACCTATGCCCTGGGTACCTAAGGTACACTGTACAGGGACTGATAAGGTGACTCAGTATCCAATTAGATATGTACCTAAGGTACATGGAATCCATTTTACAGAGAGAGCAGTAGGCCTGGGGTCCTGAATAGCAGGGCCCCAGGTCAACTAAGTCAGAAAACCAGCAAAACACCAGGCAAAAAGTTGGGGGCAACCATAGTCAGGGATCTACCTTCCTACAGTTATGCTGCTAAATGGAAACGATTTGTAATATACTGCAAAACAACCACATAAATCCTTTAGATGTGTCTATTCAACACATCATAGGATACCTATTACACCTTCAAAAGTGTAATGTTCGAGGCATATGAGCTGCAGATACTACACTTAGCATTAGATCGCCACCTGGTGTTGGGCTCGGATGATTGCATGTTGTTGTCGTCTTGGAAGAAGTCTTTGTAGTTACGAGATAGGTGACTCCTCCCTTGGACGATAGTGCGCATGGGCATCGGCTCCATCCTTAGATTGTTTTTTTCCGCCATTGGGTTCGGATGAAAGTTTTCCACTCCGGCTAGAAATAGACTTTTCAGGCACTTTGAAGCGCAAAAAACGTACTAAAAACTTACCAAACTATTTTCGATATAGACTAACATCGTTTCGACTCAATCAGCTCGATTCCGGTCGTCGACGCAGGCCGTTGGGCCTATCCACGCCGTGAGGCCTACACCTCATGGAAAGGACGCCATTCAAGAGATGCCCCGGGTGTGGAGCAAAGTTTCAACACAGTGACCACCACGAGGTCTGCAACCTGTGCTTATCGCCAGAACACGACGAATCCAGCTGTACAGCCTGCGGGTCCTTTCGATCCAAGAAAACCATCCGAGATCGGAGTGCCCGTCGACACGACATGCAGAGACAAGCTCCGGAACCGGTGGATATCTTCGACGAGGAGGTTCCGCTCGTTCCCGAAGAAGATTCCGATGATCTCCAAATCGTATCAGAGGCAGACGACTCAGATGACTCCATACCATCTGGTCAGCGCTTGAGTATTACTGCCCCTGTACCACACACAGCACCCAGATCGAAGGCAAAGGTCAACACTGCGCCTCTGGGGCCCAGTCGCGACCGAAAGACCTCTTCGACAGCCCCTCCATCGAGAAGAAAGAAGAAGAAAGTTATTAAGCCTTCCGGTAGCTCGGTACCGAGCAAGCCGCACGTGCCAATCTCACAAATTCCCTCGGCACCAAAACCGAAAGAAGTCTCTGCTCCGAAACCGTCCACTTATAAAGACAAAGGTATGAAGCCAGTGTGAGAAGTTGGCCTGATGTGCAGTGCTCACTATTCTAGTGATCACTATATATCAGTCCAAACAACCCTTATTGATGATTGGTTGTAAGTCAACCTTATAGACCAGCTATCCTAGTAGCATGGATACGAGCAGTCTAAGGCTAAGACTCTAGAGGGCGTGTTAAGCCAGCTGTTTTACCGTCACATTACCCCTTGAACACCCAGTGAAAGGACACCACACAAGTGTTATGAAAATAAACAATGTATTTATTAGAATCACAACAACCCTGTACTCTTTATGAGGACAGGGTGCTAAGCACACAACAAAACTCTTATGAAAATACTTAAGTTAGCACGTTATACACAAATGCCCGAGGGGCACGAAAAACCATATACTCTAAAAGTGGAATGCGAAATTACTAGCAGGTAAGTACAGTACTAATAGGCTTTGGAATCGCTAGGACTTGACTATAGAATCGTTAGATTACTTCTAGGAGGCCTAGGGGACTCGGGTGCAGAGTGTGCACTCTCACGCGGGATGCGGGACAAAGTCTATGGAAGCTAGTAAAGACAAAGTTAGTGTTCACGGGCGAACCCGACCTGGTAGGGAGAAAACGACAGTGGATCCTGACCCTAGGATAGTGAGGCTATGCTGGGACACCGAAGTGCCGAAGTTACCTAGCCCAGGGGCTGCAGCTGCATAGGTCTGAAAAGACGTCGGGGATCTCGTTGCCGGACCAGGAGCCTGGAAGAAGGAAGTTGCTGGCAGGCGACCAGTGAAGGAAAGTTCGTTGGATCCAAGCCTGGATCGAGGAAGAAGAAACCTGAAAGCAGAGGGGACCAAGTTCTTGAATCACTAGCCAGTGATTAAGTGGGCACCAGGATGGCACCGGGCGAAGTCACCTCGACTAGGTGAGTGGGCGACGCTGGCTCGGCAGATCTCACGGACCAGGAGGCGTTGTCGGCGACCAGGATGGAGAGGCGAGCTGTCCCACGAAGGTTCTTGCTGTCGACGTCGCTGGACCCAGGATTGGGCAACAAGTCTTGGCAAATGCAAGGCCCACGCGGTGGACCTAAAATGGCGTCTTAGCCGGACCAGGAGGGTCCAGGGTACTTCTCCGATGGAGGGAAGCAAGGGCCAGTCTGGAGCAACCAGACCAGCAGCAGTGTTGTCGTCGGGCGTCGTCAGGAAGGCCACAAGCCAGCGGGCTAGTAGCCAAACAACGCGGTGAGCAGTAAAAAGCAGAAGGGCCCCACGCCGATCGTGGAGATGCTGGGGGGCTGCTCTTCGGTGCTGGAGCTGCTCAGGGTTGGGGCTTCTCGGACCCCAAAGCACTCACCAGGAAATTACTCGGTGGGCTTGCTGTGCAGAAGTCGTGCAGTCTTGGCGATGGCCGGTCCCTTGAGGTCTCGTCGCACCCACGGTTCTCAGCTGGGCTGTAGAGGTGGGTAGAGGTCAGAGGTGCCAGGGAAGCCGGGTCTCGTCGAGCTGGGCAGTCGGATTCCGGAGGAAGGACGTGCAGCAGACCGCAGTGTTCTTGGATGGTGCCTGCGGATGCAGGGTGACTACTCCTTAGCCACAAGGGAGAATCTTGAGGAAGAAATCGTGAAGTCCTTTCGTGGAAAGTGGTATCTTGATTCCAAAGATGATCTGATTTGGAAGGGGGCCAGTTCCTACCTTTATCCTGTAAAAAGGGGCTGGCATGCGACTAAGTCCTGCCCTAGGGGTGGGACCAGGAGGGGGGTGGTTACACCCACTTCCTTGGCGGGCTTTTCCCCAGCACAGGGTCTGGAGTGACCCTGGAACTGGTTCCAGCCAGCCTATGCACAGTGAGCACCGGGGTGCCACGTGCAGTCACCTTCCTCTAAAGCCCTGCCTACCTACAATACACAAAACCCTGTCTGGGACGGTGCTGGCACCGCCCCTGGCAGGAAACCCTTTGTCCTTATCTCCTGCTCTGGGAGGACTCCCAGCAGCAGGAGGGCAGACTTGTGTCTCGGTGGCAGCATCCATTTTGTGGAGCTGAGGCTCTGTTGGACTTTAACCGGGGTTAGGGGTTACATACATGTCGTGTCCCTCTAGAAGGGTGGAATGCTAACCCCGTCGCCAGAATTGGCGAGGGGTTAGTATTCCAATTCGTATGACACCTTACTCGACATGTTTTGATAAAGCGATACCAGAGTTGGCATATAACCGCGAGGATTATAATGCACTTAAGAGTATATGGTATGCTATATCATGGAAACGGCTAAGGGATGGATCCCGAAAGCCGCAGACAGGCTCAGCTCATGCCAGAGCACCATCTCACACGATTCCAAGCACTCTGCCTTCAGGATTGTTAAGGCCTGCCATAGGAGTGACTGATAGGAGATCTGTGTGTCCATTTTTAGGGTTAGATATAGGTATACTATATCTAAAGCAAAGGGTGATTACACCACCTTGCCCCAGCTGTCAAGCAGCCAGTTGTGTCAGATTTGCATGGCCAGCCAGGGGTGGCATAATACATGCTGCAGCCCCTGGTAGGCCCTGGGTACACCTATGCCCTGGGTACCTAAGGTACACTGTACAGGGACTGATAAGGTGACTCAGTATCCAATTTAGATATGTACCTAAGGTACATGGAATCCATTTTACAGAGAGAGCAGTAGGCCTGGGGCCCTGAATAGCAGGGTCCCAGGTCAACTAAGTCAGAAAACCAGCAAAACACCAGGCAAAAAGTTGGGGGCAACCATAGTCAGGGATCTACCTTCCTACAGCCAGCGTCCGACGCCTCGAAGCCGGCGAGACCAGCTTCCACTCTGAAACCATCGTCATCGGTGCCAAAACCGACGAGGCCGGATTCTGACACGTCCAAGCCCTCGAAACAGCCTACGACTCCGAAAACAACACCTTCGGTGCCGAAAACTACGCCAAAGGACATTGTAACATCTCCTAAGGCTAAAGACAGACAGCAACCCCGTCCGGAACCGAAAATATCAGCGCCGACAAAGGTTCCACAAGGAGAAGACCTTTTTCAACCAGATCCTCTGCAAAAGATCTACATTGACCCAAGACAGGTCATGTATCCACTACACCACACAAGAAGAGGAAGGCAGATGCAACATCCACACCTGTAGTTCCTGCCAAGAAGGACATCTCCTATGCACCCTTCTTCTCCTGTACTTCCATCTCCTTCATCCCCTGTTTCTCTTAACAATTCACCACAGAGATCTCCTCCACATTCTCCTCCTTTATCTTCGCACTCATACTAGAGTATAGTTTAGGGAGAGGGATAGACACAGATGAGCCTTTCCCATACCATAAAGATGATACTGACTGGGAGTATCCAAACCCACAGGATGTGCCAGATATTCCTGACCCACAATCATACCCATCAAAACCTTCTCCCCCAGAAGATAACATTGGTTTCGGTCACCTGTTGAACAGAGCTGCCATTTACCATGGGGTCACTATGCACTCTGAGGAGGCAGAGGAAGATTTTCTGTTAGACACATTCGAACAATTGCAAAGGTCTGTTCAAATTCTTCCCATGATTAAAGGGGTCACCCTGTACGTACTAGGATCCTAAACCCTAGAATTGAGAAAAAATATAGGCCTGCACCTGCAGATCCAGCCTACATTAAAAGACAACTACCATTTGATTCATTAGTTGTCAGATGCTAGGAAAAAGGCAAACTCACAAACTTCAGGTGAGGCACCCCCACCTGATAAAGAATCCAAGGTAATAGATGCTTCAGGCAAAAGAATAGCTGCGCAAGCTACCAACATATGGCGCATAGCTAACACACAAGCCCTCCTTTCACAATATGATAGGGCTCATTATGATCAGTTAGAGAAACTACTAGAACATCTACCTGACCAATATAAAACACAGGCACACGACCTTATACAAGAAGGCAAGCTAATTTCTAATGCCTCAATCAAGTGCGCACTAGATGTAGCTGACACTGCATCTAGAGTTGTAAATACTAGTGTCGTACTTAGGAGACATGCGTGGCTACGCATTTTAGGATTTAAACAGGAAGTGCAAACTACCATTTTCAATCAACCATTTAATCAAAACCAATTATCTGAAAGAGACACGTTCGTGATAGATTCCTTACCTTAGAATATCCCCAGGCGTCAGACTGGATCCGGAAATTTTTGCGTAGCAGTACCCTTGCGCGTCGGTAGGCGTCGTCTGCGGCTCCGCGTCCGTCGTGGGCGCCGTGATGACGTCGTCGGAGTACTTAGACGCCGCCTCCGCGTGCTGACGTCAGTTCTTCTTTTTTCCGCGCCAGCAGCGCAGATCCGGAAAAAGTGGTACCTTAGTCTTTTTAGACTAAACTTTTTGATCTCTTTTGATCGTTCTTTTTCGAGTCTTCGACTCCGAACGGTGCCGGTAGGGATGCCAGGTTTCAAGCACTGTGAGGATTGCGACCGACTGATGTCGGTCACGGACCCTCACCGTCGGTGTCTCCACTGTCTCGGCATCGACCACGACGATAAGACCTGTTCCGACTCCCCCCGCGCCGAGAGAGGTCCAGGTCCGCACGGAGGTCGAGGGACCGGTCGTGGGAGCGGAGCCGCCATAGCTCCGGGAGTCGACATCACTCCTCTGGGTCGAAGTCGTCAGGTAAGCACAAGAAGTCGAAGAGACGTCATCGCTCTTCCTACTCCCCCCGACGCTTGCACGACGCGGCCGGGGGTTCAGGTGACACCGCCCACGCGGCTCCGTCTGAATCGCAGGCGCCGCGTCCGGTCCCATACCCGCCGGTCCCTGGGCCGCGCGTGACGCAGGAGGAGATAGAGCGGTTCCTCATGGCCATGAGGTCCCTCACTTCCCCGACGGGCGCCGCGGCGCCTTCGGGCCCAGCGGACCCGTCTGGGGGGGCCCTAGCGGGTCGGGGGCTTCGGCCTCGACGCCGTCGGGTGCTTCAGCTCCGACGCCGCCGGCGCTGCAGGCCCCCGCTGGATCCGGATTCGGGTCGTCGCCGGTGGACTGAACAACCTCCCCGGCGCCGGTCCCTCAGGTGTCACCCCCGGCGCCGTCTTCGGGTGGCGCCATCGCCTATGCCTCCCTCGACCCGGTTCCGGCGCCGGAGAATTCATTTTCCATGAACCGGCCCCATCATTTACTAACCCTGAGTACCAGGAGATGGGTGATGAGTATTGGGAGGGGTCTGAGGACCCTCTGACACGTGAATGTCAGTCCCAGGAGGACTGGACAGGTGAACTTGGGGATGCCAGTGGTCTGGACACTTCGCCGGACACTGGCTTTAGCTCACCTCCTACCGTGGCTACAGAGGAGGGGGCAACCTACAGTGTGGTGTTGACGCGGGCGGCCAAGGCCTTGGGCCTTGAGCTCCCCGTCGCGGCCGTCAGGACTAACATCCTCACTGAGGCCCTTAAGCCGCAGTCATGCTCAGCCGAGCCTCTGCTGCCGTTTAACGAGCCCTTGACTGACGTTCTTTTGGGCACTTGGTCCAAGCCCGCTACAGGTTCGCCTGTAGATAGGAACGTGGCCAGGCGCCACCGCCCGGCCCCGGGCGACCCTTGTTTTCTGCCCACCCACCCCACCCCTGAGAGCCTGGTGATCCAGGCCTCAAATTCCCAGACCACATTCCAGTCGGCTCCGCCTGACAGGGAATCCAAGAGGTATGAGCAATACGGCAAGAAGGTATTCTCCTCCCTCAGTTTGGGACTGCGGTCTTCCAACACCGCATGCCTCCTGGGCCGCTACACCCACTCCTTGTGGGACAGGGTCGCGGACGTGCTGCCAGAATGCCCGTTGGAGGCACGGGCTAAACTTGGCCAATCCCTTGTGGAGGGCCGAGATGCGGCACGTTATTCAATTCGGTGTGGACTAGATACCACCCATTCACTGGGCAGAGCGATGGCAACGACGGTGGCGATTCGTCGCCACGCCTGGTTGAGATCCGCCAACTTCTCGGCTGATGTCCAGAATACACTGATGGACATGCCGTTTGATGGCCGTCGCCTTTTTGGCGACAAGGCAGACCATACGCTTGAGCGCTTTGAGGACTCCAGGGCTACGGCCAAGTCCTTGGGCCTCTCGGCCCCGCGCCAGCAATCGGCTGCCTTTCACTCCTTTTGTGGCCACGGAAGGGGTGTTCCCACACGTGCTGCCAGCCACGCGCCGCAAGGTAATACCCAACGCGGTGGCGGCCGTGGAAACCGCCGTGGCGGCGGTCGGGGTCAACTGCGAGGTCAGTCCACACCTTCCCCCGCGGCATCCGCCTTAAAACCCTCCTAGTCCGTGCTTTCAGGCCCATGTGTCGCCAGTGGGGGGGCAGGGTTCGCCATCACCTCCTCCACTGGCACACTGTCACTTCGGACAGGTGGGTGCTGCGAATCGTCCGAAGGGGCTACTCCCGCCCCTTCGAGACGACCCCTCCAGCCATGCCACCGCAATACCACCGAGTATCGGGGGATCATTTGCGACTTATGCAGGAGGAAGTTACCGCCCTCTTGGCCAAGGGGGCCATCGAGCGCGTTCCTGGGCCAGAAGTAGGGTGTGGTTGTTACTCCCACTACTTTCTGGTACCCAAGAAGGGCAAAGGGGGCCTACGCCCTGTCTTGATTCAGAAAAGGGGGTGGTGATGAACAGAGTGTCTGAATTAAGCAGACCTACGCCCTGTCTTGGACCTCCGGAACGTCAACGGCTTCCTCCGGAAGGAGAAGTTCAAGATGCTGACACTGGCTCAGGTCCTTGCTGTCCTGGACCCAGAAGACTGGATGGTAGCGTTGGACTTGCAGGATGCTTATTTCCACATCCCCGTCCTGCCGGCCCACCGGCGCTACCTGCGGTTCACGGTTGGCCACGACCACTTTCAGTTTACCGTGCTCCCCTTCGGCCTTACCAGCGCCTCACGGGTGTTCACAAAGGTGATGGCGGTGGTCGCAGCTCATTTGTGCAGGTTAGGGGTTTCAGTCTTCCCCTACCTCGACGACTGGTTGTTGAAGGCGGGCTCGCCCCAGACAGTCGTCAGCCACCTCCAGTCTACGGCAGACCTCCTGCACCAGCTGGGGTACTCCCTCAATGTAACGGTCGCACCTGTGCCCCTCTCAGAAGCTCCTTTTCATCGGAGCGGTTCTGGACTCAGCGCAGTTTCGGGTTTATCCTCCCGAACAGCGGGTCCGGGATATTCAGGCTCTGATTCCACTCTTTCAGCCTTTATCCCGGTTCTCGGTCAGGTTGACGCTGCGGCTTCTGGGGCTGATGGCCTCCTGCATCCTACTGGTGCATCACGCCAGGTGGCGGATGCGGGCTCTGCAGTGGGACCTGAAGTTTCAGTGGGCCCAGCATCAGGGCAATCTGTCCGACCACGTCCTGATCTCGGAGGGCACTGCGAGACAGCTGCAGTGGTGGCTCACGGACCGTGATTGGGTCAGCGGCAGATCCCTCTCCCTTCCCCAACCGGAGCACGTGGTTGTGACGGACGCGTCCCTCCAGGGCTGGAGAAGCCACAAGGGAGAGGCGGAAATCAGAGACCTCTGGTCTCCGGCGGAGGCCCGGCTCCATATCAACCTTTTGGAGTTGCGGGCGATTAGTCTAGCACTGAAGGCATTCCTCCCCTCTGTCCGGTGGAGTGTAGTGCAGGTGTTCACGGACAACACCACCGCCATGTGGTACTGCAACAAACAGGGCGGGGTGGGGGCGTGGACCCTTTGCCAGGAGGCTCTGCGCCTCTGGCAGTGGCTGGAACGCCAGGGCGTGACCCTGGTGGCTCAACACCTGGCAGGTTCTCTGAACGCCAGGGCGGACGAGCTCAGCCGTCTGTGCATGATGGATCACGAATGGTGTCTGAACTCTGACGTGGCGCAAGGCCTTTTTCAGCGATGGGGAGAGCCTTGGTTAGATCTATTCGCCACCGAAGAGAACGCGCAATGTCATCAGTTCTGCGCGTTGGAATTTCCAAGGCGGCACTCGCTCGGAGACGCTTTTCGTCGCGAGTGGAGTTGCGGTCTGTTGTACGCCTTTCCGCCTATACCACTCCTGCCCAGAGTGCTGAAGAAGATCAAGCGCGACCGGGCCCAAGTCATCCTTGTGGCTCCGGACTGGGCACGAAGGTACTGGTATCCAGAGCTACTTAGTATGTCAGTCGATCCCCCGGTTCGTCTGCCTCTTCGGGAGGACCTTCTGTCGCAGCAGCAGGGAACGGTCCTCCACCCGAACCTGTCCAGTCTCCACCTCCATACTTGGAGATTGAGCGGTGACAGTTGAGGCCATTTGACTTGCCTCCTGAAGTCTGTAATGTCATTCTGACAGCCAGGCGTCCCTACACAAAGTCGGTATACGCCTGCAGGTGGAACAGATTTGTGGCATGGTGCACAGCAAAGGCTGTGGATCCTCTTGCTGGCCCTCTCTCAGACGTTCTTCTCTTCCTTCTTTCTCTTGCCCAGCAGGGCTCTGCTCTGGGCACTATCAAGGGCTACCTTTCTGCCCTTTCAGCCTTTCTAAGGCTGCCTGATCAACCTTCTTTGTTCAAGTCCCCTATTGTAAATCGCTTTCTGAAGGGCATCACACACACGTTCCCGCCTGTTCCGTTTGTGCCTTAGTGGGACTTGAACCTGGTTCTTACATTTCTGATGTGCGCTCCCTTTGAGCCACTTCACAACTGTCCTCTTCACAACTGTCCTCTCCGCCTTCTTACTTTGAAGACTGCTTTCCTGGTTGCCTTCACCTCTGCCAGGAGAGTGAGTGAGCTCCAGACCCTTTCTTGTACTCTTCCTTTCCTTTCTGTCCATCCGGACAAGGTTGTGTTGCGTACTAAGCCATCTTTCCTGCCCAAGGTTGTCACGGCCTTCCACATCGGGCAGTCTATCACCTTGCCCACCTTCTTTCCGCCACCGCATCCCTCTAAAGAGGAAGAGCGGCTCCACCGTCTGGACCCAAAACGTGAGCTTTCATTCTACTTGGATCGCACACGCCAGTTCCGGGTGGATGACCAACTCTTTGTTGGTTACGTGGGCGCTAAGAAGGGGAAAGCGGTGCACAAGAGGACCATCTCTCGGTGGATCATCTTGTGTATCCAGGCATGTTATTTCTTGGCAAAAATGAGCCCCCTGTTGGATTGTGGGCTCATTCCACCCGAGCCACGGCAACTACGACTGTTCTGGGCCGAGGAGTGCCCTTGCAGGACATTTGCCAGGCGGCTACGTGGGCCTCGCTGCACACGTTTGCAAGACACTACTGCCTGGACAGTCAAGTCAGGAGGGGATGGCTTCTTAGGCCGTTCCGTCCTCCAGGATTTTCTGGTGTGATTATTGGTTCGCAGACCCACCAACAGGGTTGGTATTGCTGGGGTATCTATTCTAAGGTAAGGAATCTATCACTAACGTGTGTCTTTCCGATGCACAAGTTACTACTTGTGTAACGATATATCTGTAAGAGACATTAGTTAGTGATAGATTCCTTACCGACCCACCCATCCTCCCCGTTCTGCGAACCGATATCTAGGGTTAAGGTCATTCCCTTTCAGGGCCCTAGTTTCAATGGCACCAGTGTTGGTTTTTAACATGGCTCAGCGCTTCTGGCGCGGGAAAAGCTGTTTCTAAGAACTGACGTCAGCACGCGGAGGCGGCGTCTAAGTACTCCGACGACGTCTTCATGGCGCCGACGACGGACACGGAGCCGCAGACGACGCCTACCGACGTGCAAGGGTACTGCTACGCAAAAATTTCTGGATCCAGTCTGACGCCTGGGGATATTCTAAGGTAAGGAATCTATCACTAACTAATGTCTCTTACAGATATGTCGTTACACAAGTAGTAACTTGTGCGTTTGGACCAGAAGTAGAGACAGCACTTGAAAAGATGAAGAAGGATACAGACACTGCCAAATCCATGGGGGCTTTACAGTCCACACAGGCTAAAAGTTATTTTCGTCGCTCCTTCTACAGAGGAGGCTCCAAACAAACTGGTGCAGACAATACAACATCCTTCAAATCTAAAACACAAATATCCTCTAACAAGGGATATTTTAGAGGAGGATATAGAGGGAATAACAACAAAGGAAGAGGTCGGGGTAACAACAATAATTGAACCTCTTCCACCACAAAACAGTGACTTCCCTCTGCTCCCCCAACAGCATTCCACTCCTGTGGGGGGCAGATTAACGCAATTCCTACATGTCTGGAACTCCATCACAACAGACAAGTGGGTAAGACAGAGTTCGAGGCATGTGGGCTGCTAAATTCATATCTTTTGCATTAGATCGCCGCCTAGTGTTGGGTCCGGATGATCGCACATTGTTGTCCTGGAAGAGTCTTCGAAGTATCCTGAGATAGGTGGCTCCTCCCCTGGACTACAGTGCGCATGGGCATCGGCTCCATCCCCAGATTGTTTTTTTCCGCCATTGGGTTCGGATGCGGTCTCGACGTCTCTCTGTCGGAACCGAGAAAACTAGCTTCTTTAAGGCCAAAAGGCCTTCGTTTCATTACGTCGGTATTGTTTGCGTACGGTCTCGAGTTCTTCCGTCTCTTTGAGTCGGAATCTGCGGAGTCGTATCACTCTTCGGACATCGAGGCCTTCTCATCGCAACACGACCACGACTTTTCAACATGGAGAGGAGCCCGTTTAAATACTGTCCCGTCTGTGGGTCCAAATACCCACATATCGACGTGCACCCGGTCTGTAACAAATGCCTCTCGCCAGACCATAACGAGGACAGCTGCATGGCCTGCTCCAGATTCAGGTCGAAGAAGACGCTCAAGCTTCGGCGCGCGGTGCGCCTTGAGGCCAGACAAGCGGCCCCGGCTCCAGATAACATCTTCGGCGACCAGGAAGAAGAGGGCCTAAGCCATCATCTTGAAATCTCACCGCCCGCGACCGAGGTCGACGCAGATCCGGAAGACGACGACGGGGTCGTGGATCAAGGCCTTGAATACGTCGACGAGGTAGGGGACGTCGAAGAAGTTTATGGGGCCGCGGAAGATAGCTCAGGGGATGAGCTATGCCCCGAAACTTATGCGGATCAGGCTCGGGTCACGGGATCGCCACTCGGCCTTACCCAAGACCCTGTACCGCAAGCCACGGCCCCGCCTTCAGGCCCGGCCACGGACATACTTGCTACGCAGCACGCATCGAAACCGAAACTGAAACCATCGGTATCGACTGCTCCTAAAATGGCCGACCCGAAAACGAAACCGAAACTAACGGCTTCGAGTGCACCTAAGATGGCGGTTGTTCAACCAAAACCACCAAAGCCTGCTACCTCATCGACTCCGTCGGCCTCCGGTCCACAGAAGTCGAAGAAAACTGTCGAACCGACAGTGCCGAAGTCGTCCGCAGAGGAGGCCTTCTCTACGAAAGTCGTCCGGCACGGGTCGACCGAGACGACGCCGTCTAAGTCCGCCAAAGTCAGCGACAAGACTCCGGTACCGACTGGGACGTCGTTAGTCGGACGCGTAGTTGAGACGGAGTCTGCAAAATCACACGGATCGAAGGGCGGAGGCTCAACACATCGGTCCAAGGACTCTGTCTACAGCTGCAGCATCGACGTCTAAGGTTCCGAAGGGCCCACAAGACGTCGGAACCGAAGGCAAGGTGAGGTCCTCCTCGTCGGCGCCAAGTGCCGCTGTGAGTGACGCATCCCTCATCGCCACTTCACTTCAAAGAATACGGGATAAGGCTTCTGCGACGTCGGCTCCCGCGCCGTCGCACCAGAAGACGATGGACTTGCCGGTAAAGCCTACGGGCAAACTTCTCTTCATTCTGCCGCCAAAGGAGGCACCAAAGGCCTTTGCGCCAAAGACGGCGCCAAAGACATCGGACTCGTCCACGCCTGCTGGAGTATTGGGTCGACAACTCGACTCAGGAGACGACTCGGAACGCTTTATCGACGCGGACACGGGCAAGTTGACCCTTTACAAGAGAAAGATCACTTCCCAGCCAGTGGACTCCTATGTTATCCCACTTAAAAAGAAAAGGCTTGCACAGGACACTCCAGCCCTGATCGAACCTATCCAGCCTCCTCCTAGAAGGAGCCCAACACCTTCCCCTGACCACTCTGAGGGAGAGGAATATGGACAAGATGACCAGTACACTTTCCCCATCAATGAGCCCGATGCACAACAGGATTCCTATGACAACATAGGTGACCAGGGAATCCAAAATGTGGGACAAGACCCACAGCCTTTCAGTGTACGTGCATCCCCAACAGAAGACTCTGCAGGATTTCATGCACTCATTGAACGGGCAGCTGCTAATCATGATGTGGACATGCATGCTGACCCAGTAGAGGAAGATTTTCTGTTTGACACTTTTTCAGTCTCTGAAAGGACAGTCAAGACACTTCCTATGCTGAAAGGTGTCCTTAAGCATGCTGCGGAAATCTTCAAAGAGCCTACCAGGGCGAGGGTGGTCAATCCACGCATTGAGAAGAAATACAGACCAGCACCTGCAGACCCTGCATACATTCGGGGACAGTTGCCACTAGACTCTCTTGTGGTCGCAAATGCACGCAAACGGGCAAACTCCCAGACAACGGGTGAAGCTCCTCCCCCAGACAAGGAGTCTAAAGTGCTTGAGGCAGGGGGCAAAAGAGTAGCTGCGCAGGCTGCCAATTTCTGGCGTATTGCGAACACACAGGCGCTATTGGCTCGTTATGATAGGGCGCATTACGACACCCTAGAGCAACTTTTACAACACCTGCCTGCGCAGTTTCAAGAGGGTACCAAACTGCTTATTGAGGAGGGAAAACTCATCTCCAACGCAGCAATAAAGTGTGCACTTGATGCCGCAGACACAGCAGCTAGGGCTATTAACACTAGCGTCATGCTGAGACGACAGGCGTGGCTACGCATATCAGGGTTTAAACCAGACATTCAAACGACCATACTCAATCAGCCCGTCAATCCTGATAGACTGTTTGGTCCCGATGTTGACACCACCCTCGAAAAGATTAAGAAAGACAACGAAACAGCTAAGTCTATGGGGGCCCTTCAGTCACAGCAATTCCGGGGTGTAGGAGAGTAGGGTCTGCAATCCTATGATCACCCAGATTTTTGCTTTTTGCTGCACTGGTTTACGACTTTCCCTGGCGGTGGGCCTGCTAATCAGACCCACAGCCTAGCTGTTCTCTCTATCCAAATTGTACTCAGGTACTGAATTGGCCCTGGGCCCTCTCCAAGTCCCTGTACCCAGGGCTGAGGTGCACCCAGAAGTCTCCCAGGGGCTGAAGCATGTATTGTGCCACCCCTGGATTGACTAACTAAAACTGACACAACTGGCTGCACGACAGCTGGGGCAAGGTGGTGTACTCACCCTTTGCTTTAGATATAGTATACCTATATCTAACCCTAAAATGGACACACAGATCTCCTATCAGTCACTCCTATGGCAGGCCTTAACAATCCTGAAGGCAGAGTGCTTGGAATCGTGTGAGATGGTGCTCTGGCATGAGCTGAGCCTGTCTGCGGCTTTCGGGATCCATCCCTTAGCCGTTTCCATGATATCGCATACCATATACTCTTAAGTGCATTATAATCCTCGCGGTTATGTGCCAACTCTGGTATCGCTTTATCAAAACATGTCGAGTAAGGTGTCATACGAATTGGAATACTAACCCCTCGCCAATTCTGGCGACGGGGTTAGCATTCCACCCTTCTAGAGGGACACGACATGCATGTAACCTATAACCCGGTTAAAAGTCAGACAGAGCCTTAGCATCCACAAAATGGATGCTGCCACCGAGACACAAGTCTGCCCTCCTGCTGCTGGGAGTCCTCCCAGAGCAGGAGATAAGGACAAAGGGTTTCCTGCCAGGGGCGGTGCCAGCACCGTCCCAGACAGGGTTTTGTGTATTGTAGGTAGGCAGGGCTTTAGAGGAAGGTGACTGCACGTGGCACCCCGGTGCTCACTGTGCATAGGCTGGCTGGAACCAGTTCCAGGGGCACTCCAGCCCCTGGCCTGGGGAAAAGCCCGCCAAGGAAGTGGGTGTAACCACCCCCCTCCTGGTCCCACCCATAGGGCAGGACCTAGTCGCGTGCCAGCCCCCTTTTCCCAGATAAAGGTAGAGACTGGCCCCCTTCCAAATCAGATCATCTTTGAATCCTGAAACTACTTTCTGCGAAAGGAACTCAAGACTTCTTCCTAAGATTTCTCCCTTGTGACTAAGGAGTAGTCACCCTGCATCCGCAGGCACCATCTAAGAACACTGCGGTCTGCTGCAAGTCCTTCCTCCGGAATCCGACTGCCCAGCTCGACGAGAACCGGCTTCCCTGGCACCTCTGACCTCTACCCACCTCTACAGCCCAGCTGAGAACCGTGGGTGCGACGAGACCTCAAGGGACCGGCCATCTGCAAGACTGCACGACTTCTTTCCAGCAAGCCCGCCGAGTGAATTCCTGGTGAGTGCTTTGGGGTCCGAGAAGCCCCCACCCTGAGCAGCTCCAGCACCGAAGAGCAGCCCCCCAGCATCTCCACGATCTGCGTGGGGCCCTTCTGCTTTTTGCTGCTCACCGCGTTGTTTGGCTACTAGCCCGCTGGCTTGTGGCCTTCCTGACGACGCCCGACGACATTTCTGCTGCTGGTCTGGTTGCTCCAGACTGGCCCTTGCTTCCCTCCATCGGAGAAGTACCCTGGACCCTCCTGGTCCACTCAAAACGCCATTTTAGGTCCACCGCGTGGGCCTTGCATTTGCCAAGACTTGTTGCCCAATCCTGGGTCCAGCGACGTCGACAGCAAGAACCTTCGTGGGACAGCTCGCACCTCCATCCTGGTCGCCGACAACGCCTCCTGGTCCGAGAGACTGCAGAGCCCAGCAGCGCCCACTCACCTGACTGCGGTGACTTCGCCCGGTGCCATCCTGGTGCCCACTTAATCACTGGCTAGTGATTCAAGAACTTGGTCCCCTCTGCTTTCAGGTTTTCTTCTTCCTTGATCCAGGCTTGGATCCATCGAACTTTTCTTCACTGGTCGCCTGCCAGCAACTTCTTCCCTCCAGGCTCCTGGTCCGGCAACGAGATCCCCGACGTCTTTTCAGACCTATGCAGCTGCAGCCCCTGGGCTAGGTAACTTCGGCACTTCGGTGTCCCAGCATAGCCTCACTATCCTAGGGTCAGGATCCACTGTAGTTTTCTTCCTACCAGGTCGGGTTCGCCCGTGAACACTAACTTTGCCTTTACTAGCCTCCATAGACTTTGTCCCGCATCCCGCGTGAGAGTGCACACTCTGCACCCGAGTCCCCTGGGTCTCCTAGTAGTAATCTAACGATTCCCTAGTCCAGTCCTAGCGATTCCAAAGCCTATTAGAACTGTTACTTACCTGCTAGTAATTCGCATTCCACTTTTAAAGTATATGGTTTTTCGTGCCCCTCGGGCATTTGTGTATACCGTGCTAACTTAAGTATTTTCGTAAGAGTTTTGTTGTGTGCCTAGCACCCTGTCCTCATAAAGAGTACAGGGTTGTTGTGATTCTAATAAATACACTGTTTATTTTCATAACACTTGTGTGGTGTCCTTTCACTGGGTGTTCAAGGGGTAATGTGATGGTAAAACAGCTGGCTTAACACGCCCTCTAGAGTCTTAGCCTTAGACTGCTCGTATCCACGCTACTAGGATAGCTGGTCTATAAGGTTGACTTACAACCAATCATCAATAAGGGTTGTTTGGACTGATATATAGTGATCACTAGAATAGTGAGCACTGCACATCAGGCCAACTTCTCACACGGGGCAACACTTTTCGTCGCTCAGGTGCACGTGGAGTCACCCGAGGACAGATGGGTCAACAGTCACAGTTCACTAGAGGTGGAGCACAGTCCTTGTACCCCAAGCAGAATAAAGGGGGTTATCGAGGAAACAGCACCAGAGGACGTGGCAGAGGAAACAACAACTCCCGTTCCTCTGCCCCAAACAAACAGTGACTCTCTGTCACTGCCCCCCGACCATTTAACACCTGTCGGGGGGAGACTCCAGCAGTTCCTGCCAGTCTGGACAAACATCACCACAGACAGGTGGGTACGACAACTTGTCCAGTACGGTTATTGTCTAAAGTTAAAGTCCACTCCACCCAACATTCCACCAAGGCAACGGCCTATGTCCGCAGAGCACTTGCACTTATTGCAGCAAGAAGTAGTGGTGATGCTGCAAAAAGGCGCAATCGAGCTCGTGCCAGTGGAGGAGGAAGGCACAGGGGTCTATTCCCTTTACTTCCTTATTCCAAAGAAGGACGGATCTCTCAGACCCATTCTAGATCTGCGTCCCCTCAACCTGTATATACTATCAGAACATTTCCACATGCTTACACTGCAACAGATTCTTCCCTTGCTAAACCAAGGGGACTTCTTGGCAACCTTAGACCTCAAGGATGCTTATTTCCACATACCACTACACCCGTCCCACAGGAAGTATCTCAGGTTCACTATCCAAGGCAGGCATTATCAGTTCAAAGTCCTACCCTTCGGAGTGACCACCGCCCCAAGAGTGTTTACCAAGTGTCTGGCGACGGTAGCGGCGCACCTCAGGAGGCAGAACATCCATGTCTACCCCTACCTAGACGACTGGCTCGTTCAAGCCAAGTCGGAACAACAGTGCGCCGCGGACATGTCGACTACCATTCACCTCCTTCACAATCTGGGCTTCTCGCTGAACTACCCAAAGTCGCACCTTCAACCAGCACATGTGCGGCAGTTTCTGGGCGCGACGATAAATACCCTGACAGCCATGGCTCAGCCAAACAAGGTCAGGATAGACAGCATGCAGTCTCTAATCCAAAGGTTCAGACCACAACACTCGCTTCCAGCGAGAGTATTCATGCAGTTGATTGGCATGATGGCCTCCTGCATCTTCATAGTCCCTCACGCAAGGTTACATATGCGTCCGCTCCAGGAGTGCTTAGCAAATCAGTGGACACAGGCTCAGGGACAATTGACAGACCTAGTGTTGGTTACCAGTCGGGTGTACAACTCTCTGCATTGGTGGAATCCACACAACCTTTGCAAAGGCCGACTGTTCCAAGAGCCAGTGCCACAGATTATCCTGACAACGGACGCATCTCTCCAGGGATGAGGAGCTCATCTGCTCACTTACACAGTGCAGGGACTATGGACGACGCAGCAACAGAAGATGCACATCAACTATCTGGAACTGATGGCAATCTTCATGGCACTCAAGTCCTTCAATGTACATCTGTGCAACAAGGTGGTGTTAGTCCGGACGGACAACATGACAGCGATGTACTACATTCAAAAGCAGGGAGGCACCCACTCACCGCAGCTGTCTCATCTGGCTCAGAGCATGTGGAAGTGGGCCATTCAGAGGAACATTTTCCTCATGGCAGAACACCTCCCGGGCAAGGACAATCAGATGGCGGATCTGCTCAGCAGATACAGCCATCAAATGCACGAGTGGGAGTTACATCCATCAGTACTCCATCCGTACTTCCAGTGGTGGGGTCATCCGGAGATAGACCTGTTTGCCACAAACGAAAACGCAAAATGCCAACACTTTGCCGCCAGGTTCCCTCACCCACAGTCGCAGGGGAATGCGATATGGATGAACTGGTCAGGCAAATTTGCGTACGCTTTTCCACCAGCACCTCTGATACCGCTAGTGGCAAGAAAACTAAGGCAGCACTCCATGACACTCATCCTAGTTGCTCCAACGTGGGCACGCCAAGCATGGTACACCACGTTTCTGGAACTCTCGGTGGTGCCGCATCAAAGGCTGCGCCTAACGCCCAGGCTTTTGACGCAGAACCATGGAGACATTCAGCATCCAGATCCGCAACAGCTCAACCTGGCGATCTGGCTCCTGAAGTCCTAGAATTTGGCTACCTTCACCTACCTCCAGAATGCATGGACATCATCAAGGAGGCAAGGAAGCCGACTACCAGAGCATGCTATGCTGCAAAATGGAAGCGTTTCGTCCTTCACTGTACGGCCAATAACATAAACCCGCTTGATGCATCTATCCCTAACATCATTTGCTATCTGTTACATCTTTACAAGTGCAATCTAGCCTACACTTCCATTCGGATACATCTATCCGCCATAGCAGCTTATCTTCAGAACAGGCAACATCTCTCTGTCTTCAGAGTGCCTGCCATTAAGGCCTTCCTTGAAGGTCTGAAACGAGTCATTCCCCCAAGGACACCGCCAGCTCCGGTGTGGAACCTCAATGTGGTCCTCACCAGGCTGATGGGACCACCTTTTGAGCCACTGCACTCGTGTGAACTCCAGTTCCTAACATGGAAAGTGGCTTTCCTTATTGCTATCACTTCACTGAGACGTGTCAGTGAGCTGCAAGCGCTCACAATCCAAGAGCCATTCATCCAAATTCATCCAAATAGGGTGGTACTACGTACTAACCCCAAATTCCTTCCGAAGGTGGTGTCACAGTTTCATCTCAACAAAACTATTGACTTGCCTGCATTCTTCCAAAACCCTCAAACGGTGGCGGAAAGAATGCTCCATACTTTGGACGTTAGGAGGGCGTTGATGTACTATATTGACAGGACACAACATTTTAGGAAAACAAAACAACTTTTTGTTGCCTTCTCGCCACAGCACAAGGGCAACCCTATTTCCAAAGCAGGAATAGCCAGATGGATTGTTAAGTGCATCCAGATCTGCTATCAAAAGGCTAAACGCACCTTAACAATACCCCCAAGGGCGCACTCCACACGCAAATTGGGGGCATCCATGGCTTTCCTGGGGAACATTCCTTTAGAGGACATTTGTAGAGCAGCCACATGGGTTACACCACATACCTTTACAAAACACTACTGTGTTGATGTGCATTCCAAACAGCAAGCAGCTGTTGGGCAGGCTGTTCTCAAGACACTTTTTCAGGTTTCTGCAGCTGGCACGGGCAACCGCCGCTAATGGAGGGACTGCTATATATTCTATGCAAAAGATATGAATTTAGCAGCCCACATGCCTCGAACTGAATATGCTACTTACCAGTATGCATCTGTTCTTGGCATGTAGGGCTGCTAACATTCATATCGCCCACCCTCCTCCCCGGTGCCTGTCGCAGCTGCAGACATACTCTTGCATTCAATCATTAGCATGGACATCCTTTACACTTTACACTCCATCTCTGCCACAATGGCTAAAAACAATCTGGGGATGGAGCCGATGCCCATGCGCACTGTAGTCCAGGGGAGGAGCCACCTATCTCAGGATACTTCGAAGACTCTTCCAGGACAACAATGTGCGATCATCCGGACCCAACACTAGGCGGCGATCTAATGCAAAAGATATGAATGTTAGCAGCCCTACATGCCAAGAACAGATGCATACTGGTAAGTAGCATATTCATTATCCAGTATGGCTACTGCCTAGAACTTACAGCAACCCCTCCACACATACCACCTAGGCAGCGTCCAATGTCTACAGAACACCTTACTCTGCTCAAACAAGAAGTTCTGTCACTTCTACAAAAGGACACAATACAAATGGTTCCTTTACAAGAACAAGGAACAGGGGTTTACTCGCATTTTCTAATTCCCAAAAAGGACGGGACACTAAGACCAATTCTCGACCTCAGGCCCCTCAATCATTACATACAATCAGATCATTTTCATATGATCACCTTGCAGCAGTGGGAGCACTTGTTGTAACAAGGCGATTTCCTTACAACACTAGACCTAAAGGACGCCTAGTTCACCATTCCTATACATCCTGCTCACAGAAAGTGTCTAAGGTTTATACTAGAAGGACAACATTACCAGTTCAAAGTCCTTCCATTCAGAGTGACAACGGCACCACGGATACTCACAAAGTGCCTAGCAGTAGTAGCAGCACATCTCAGGAGACAACAAATACGTCTTTCCTTATCTAGACGATTGGCTCATAAAAGCCAAGTCATTCAATCAGTGTGTCCAACACACACATCAGACAATTCAAACATTGCACGACTTAGGGTTCACAATCAGTTACACCAAGTCGCACCTACAACCCTCTCATATACATCAGTATCTAGGGGCTACAATAAACATGTCTACAGCTTTAGCCTATCCCAGTCCATTAAGGATACAGAGCATTCAAGCCTTAGTCACAGCCTTTCAACATCAACAATCTCTGCAAGCCAGAGCGTTCATGAGACTAATAGGCATGATGGCATCTTGCATCTTTATTGTACCATATGCAAGACTGCAGATGCGTCCGTTACAGGAATGTCTAGCACAACAGTGGAACCAGGCTCAAGGTCAACTAACAGACCTGGTGTTGGTAGACAGCAGCACACATCGCTCTCTGCAGTGGTGGAACACCAAAAACTTGACAAAAGGGTGGCCGTTCCTCGAACCTGTTCCACAACTAGTGCTCACAGCAGACGCATCTCTCACAGGATGGGGAGCCCATCTCCTACATCATACAACTCAAGGACAATGGAACAGTCGACAAAAAGTGTTCCATATCAACCATCTAGAGCTGCTAGCAATATTCTTAGCACTCAAAACATTCCAAGTACAAGTACAAAGCAAAGCTGCCTTAATCCGGACGGACAACATGACAGCCATGTATTATATACAAAAACGGGTGGACACACTCTCTACAACTGTCCCAGCTCGCACAGAACATTTGGAAATTCCACAATACATATATCTGTTGGCAGAGTGCCTTCCAGGAGTTCACTATCAGATAGCAGATCTGCTGAGTCGGCAGACACAACAAATTCACGAATGGGAAGTACATCGCAAGTTCTTCAACCATTCTTCCATAAGTGGGGTCATCCAGACATAGATCTGTTCGCCACACACAAAAATGCAAAATGCCCAACCTTCGCCGCCAGGTTTCCACACCCGCTGTCCGAGGGCAATGCGATATGGATGAACTGGAAAGGCAGATTTGCGTACGCTTTTCCGCCAATACCACTAATACCATTAGTAGTATGCAAGCTCAGACAACAGTCTCTCAAATTAATCCTGGTAGCTCCCACGTGGGCACGCATACTGTTGTTCACCACGCTGCTAGAACTCTCTCTAGTTCCACACCAAAAGTTACGACTTACTCCATCCCTGCTAACGCAGAACCATGGAGACATCTGACATTCAGACCCGAATCAACTGAATTTGACGATCTGGCTCCTGAAGTCTTAGTTTGGTTATCTTAACCTACCACCAGACTGTGTGAACGTAATTAAAGAGGCCAGGAGACCTACTACCAGAGCTTGTTATGCTGCTAAATGGAAGAGATTTGCCATTCATTGCAACAATAACCAAATTGATCCCCTGGATGCTTCCATCCAGAATATCATTTGCTACCTTTTACATTTACAAAGCTGTAACTTGGCATATTCATCCATACGCCTGCACCTTGCAGCATATTTACAAAATGGACAACATCTGTCTTTTTTCCCCGAATACCTGCAATTAAAGCATTTATGGAAGGATTGAAAAGAATCATCCCACCCAGGTTGCCACCTTCTCCAGTGTGAAACCTAAACGTTGTTCTTACAAGACTCATGGGACCCCCTTTTGAGCCTTTACATAAATGTGAACTGCAATTCTTCACGTGGAAAACAGCTTTCCTTATTGCTATTACCTCTCTCAGAAGAGTAAGTGAGATACAAGCTTTCACAATACAAGAACCATTTCTACAACTACATCGTAACAAAGTGGTTTTAAGAACTAATCCAAAATTCCTTCCAAAAGTCATTACTCCTTTTCATTTAAACCAATCTGTAGAGTTACCTGTGTTTTTCCAAAACCCTGACTCTGTAGCAGAAAGAGCTCTACACACTAGACGTTAAAAGAGCTCTTCTCTATTATATAGATAGGACCAAATCTTTTCGTAAAACAAAGCAATTGTTTGTATCTTTCTTTCCACCACATAAAGGCAACCCCATCTCTAAAGCTGGAATTGCAAGGTGGATTGTAAAATGTATACAAATATGCTATCAAAAAGCAAAACGTACATTAACAGTTCCTCCTAGAGCGCACTCCACACACAAACTAGGAGCCTCTATGGCTTTCTTAGGGAACATCCATGGACATCCTTTTTCTTTACTTCTACTAACTCCATCATTTCCCATCATGGCGAAAAACAATCTAAGGATGGAGCTGATGCCCATGCGTACTATCGTCCAAGGGATGAGTCGCCTATCTCGTGACTACAAAGACTTCTTCCAAGACAACAACATGCAATCATCCGAGCCCAACACCAGGTGGCGATCTAATGTTAAGTATAGCAATCTGCAGCTCTACATGCCAAGAACAGATGCATACTGGTAAGTAGCATTTTCCTTAGCTTACACGTCTATCAGACTACACCTTGCTGCCATTGCAGCATATTTACAAAATAGACAACATCTATCTCTGTTTAGAGTACCTGCTATAAAAGCTTTCATAGAAGGACTCAAAAGAATAATCCCTCCCAGAACGCCACCTTCACCAGTGTGGAGCTTAAACATTATTCTTACACGGTTAATGGGACCTCCCTTTGAACCGTTACATAAATGTGAATTGCAATTCCTAACTTGGAAAGTAGCTTTCTTAGTAGCTATTACTTCTCTCAGAAGAGTCAGTGAACTACAAGCATTTACCATTCAAGAACCCTTTTTGCAAATGCATCATAACAAAGTGGTTCTACGCACTAATTATAAATTCCTTCCAAAAGTCATTTCACCATTTCATCTAAATCAATCTGTTGAGCTGCCCGTTTTTTTGCACAGCCACAAACAGTTGCAGAAAGAGCTCTACACACCTTAGACGTCAAAGGAGCATTACTGTGCAACATCGAAAGGACACAAACATTTCGTAAAACTAAACAACTTTTAGTGTCTTTTTCACCACCACATGAAGGCAACCCCATATCAAAATCAGGGATAGCTAGGTGGATTGTTAAATGCATACAAATATATTACCAGAAAGCCAAATGTACGTTAACAATTCCTCCAAAAGCCCATTCTACAAGGAAAATAGGGGCTTCAATGGCTTTCTTAGGGAAAAATTCCCTAGATGATGTATGCAAAGCAGCTACAAGATCTACACCGCATACATTCACAAAACATTATTGTGTAGATATGCAAACTAAACAACAAGCCACTGTGGGCCAGGCTGTACTAAAAACTCTGTTTCAAACTACTGCAACAGATGCTGGTGGTCGCCGCTAGGTGTGGGTACTGCTATACAATCTATGCACAGTGTGTAATCTGCAGCTCATATGCCTCAAACGGAAAATGCTACTTACCAGTATGCATCTGTTCTTGGCGTGTGGAGCTGCAGAGTTGCACACGCCCACCCGCCTCACCGGCTACCTGTATCTGTTCCAGTATTATCTTAATTGGATACAAATCACATGGACATGACTACTTCTTGTACAGCTCCATCACTTCCCCAATGGCGAAAAACAATCTGGGGACCGAGCCGATGCCCATGCGCAGTATCATCCAAAGGAGGAGTCACCTATCCAGTGGCTTCCAAAGACTTTTCTACAACAAAACAAATTGCAAACATCCGGGCCCAACACTAGGTGACCATCTATGCACAGTGTGTAACTCTGCAGCTCTACATGCCAAGAACCAGATGCATACTGGTAAGTAGCATTTTCCTTGCTATCTGTTACACCTACAACGTGCTAACGTAGCATATACATCTATACAATGCATCTTGCCGCAATAGCGGCTTACCTACAAAACAGACACCACTTGTCTTTGTTTTGTGTACCCGCTATCAAAGCCTTTATGGACGGACTCCAAAGAATCATTCCTCCTAGACTTCCACCTTCTCCCGTGTGGAATCTTAATATAGCCCTTACAAGACTCATGGGCCCACCAGTTGAGCCTTTGCACAAATGCAAACTACAGTTTCTGACTTGGGAGGTAGCCTTCCTTATAGCCACCACCTCTCTTAGAAGAGTTGGTGAGCTCCAGGCACTAACCATACAAGAACCATTTTTACAGATTCACCAAAATAAAGTGGTTCTTAGGACTAACCCAAACCTTTTACCCAAAGTCATTTCTGCTTTTCATCTCAGTCTGTTGAGTTTCTCGTGATTTTTCCTCAAACAGACTCCGTAGCAGAACATGCTCTTCACACATTAGACGTGAAAAGAACAATACTTTATTACATTGAAAGAACCAAATCTTTTAGGAAAACTAAACAACTCTTTGTTGCTTTTTCTCCACCACATAAAGGCAATCCCATTTCAAAAGCAGGTATTGCACGGTAGATAATTACGTGCATCCAAATATGCTACCTTAAAGCTAAACGCACCTTAACAATTCCCCATAGAACGCACTCTAGATGAAAACTAGGGGCTTCTATGGCATTCTTAGGGAACATACCCTTAGACATTTGCAAGGCTGCAACATGGTCTACACCACACACATTCACAACGCACTATTGTGTAGATGTGTTAGCGAAACAATAAGCTAGTGTGGGACAGGCAGTTTTAAGAACACTATTTCAGACCACTGCAACAGATACAGGTTAGCCACCGCTTGGGAGATAACGGCTGTATAGTCTATGCTAAAGCATGTGATCTTCAGCTCATATGCCTCGAAAGGAAAATGCTTCTTAGCCAGTATGCATCTGTCATTGGCATGTAGAGCTGTAGATTCATATGCACCCACTGCCTCCCCGGGTACCTTTTCCTGTTGCAGTATTAGCTTACTTAGATAAATTATACATGGACATCACTTTCTACTCTTGCTAATTCCATCATCACCCTTACGGCAAAACAATGCCCATGCGCACTATCACCGAAAGGAAGAGTCACCTACCTCGTGACTACAAAGACTTCTTCAAAGAAAAACAAAGTGCAAACATCCGGACCCAACACCAGAAGGCGATCTATGCTAAAGCATATGAATCTACAGCTCTACTGGCCAAGAACAGATGCATACTGGGTAAGTAGCATTTTCCTTCTAGAACCAAGACAAGCCTGGCCCATGTAAGTTAAATAAGTGCATTGCAATGTATTATTATGCAGTGTTTACAAGTGAATGCAAGTTCAAATGCAGTTGTTTGAGATACAGGTAAGTCATGGTATTGAAATTACTTTTTAGATGACTTTTTCTACTCAGTGTGATATACCTGGATGTCACACTGGGACATTTCGTAGAGAAAATGTAAGTAAAACTAGTTTTGCACTATTGTTATTTTTCAGGTTTCCATACACATCAACTCCACACTTAAACATTTTTCAGAGAAAACAGTCAGTAGGTTCCTATGGAGAGAAATGAAGTTAACGGTTGCCAGGTAAGTAATCAGTCTTTGAGGTTGAGCTTCTGGGGTAGAACAAGGGTTCCCCCAGGGTCAAGGATGCACTCTTGTTACACCCTCAGCGACACTAGGGCAGCTGGGTGCATATTGCTGAGGCCCAATGTTATCCAAAGGGGCATAGGGGGCCTCTGCTTCGCGGCTGCTTACGAGCAGGCCACTGAGTTGTGGGAGCAGAGTTTCTGTTAGTCTCAGGGTAAAGGGGTATCCTGTTTAGCACACAAAGGGCACCCGTAGGGGCGGCAGGGTACTGTTTTGGCGTTGGGTGCCCTGTTTGCATTGGGAATTTTTTTCGTTTTTTTTCAGTTGCAGGCTCGGTCCAGGAAGACTTCCGGCAGGAACCAATAGCTGGGCAGGTAAGTTGGAGGGCTTAGGAACGTAGGTGCACCTCTGGTTCTCTTCTTCAGGGCGCTGGGTGACTGGATGCAGGGGTGACTTTTGAGGTCGAATTTCGCCCTACCAGCCCATTCACGGTTGGGAGGGTCTCTGTGCAGCAGCTGCAGGCAACGTCGGAGAGTCCTGGAGGGGGTCAACCCATGGTGGACTCAGGCTCTGGAACGTTGGGGGACCTCGCTGGGACCGGTGGGCCACTCGAACTCTGGCTGTAGGCGACGTGTGCAGTGGTTGTTCCAGGCATCAGGTTTCTTTGTCCTCAGCAGGCCATCTGTCTGGGAGTTTTCGTTTGAACAGAGCTGTTTACAGGCGATCTGCTTGTTGAAGGCAGTCAGTCCACCCAGGGTTCTGAGGTTCGCTGGCAACAGGACAAGGCGACTTTTAGCATAGGATCTCTGGAAATTGCAGACGGGCTGGTAGGGCTGGGGCCAAGTCAGTTGTTTTCTGCAGTCTGCTCTGCTGGGCGTCTTCTTTGTCCTTTTTCTTCTTAGGTTGCAGTAATCTGCCTTCTTGTTTCAGGGCTGCCCCCTAAATGCTGTATTTAGGGGGCGTTTTAGGGGTTTCGGTCAGTAGCCAATGGGCTACTGACCTTGGGATGACTACACCCTTGGTGTGCTCACCCCACATGTGGGAGTGAGCACAATCCCTAATCCTTATTGGGGAGTGCCTGCCATCTGCAAGATGGCGGACACTGAAAAGTGTGTTTCACCTCGCCTCCCCCACCTGAGGGGTGGGGTTTGCAGAGGGGGATACACCTTCTAGGTTGGCTAAGGCTTGGGCCAAAGCCAGGCAGAGACCACCACTCTAGTCAGGGCAAGGGAGTTACACGCCAAAGATAACCCCTGCTCACCCCCTTGGTAGCTTGGCACGAGCAGTCAGGCTTATCCCGGAGGCAATGTGTAAAGCGTTTGCGCAACACACACTCACAGCAGCAACACACTAGGCACACCACAAAAGGAACTCCACACAAGGTTATATATAAAAATAGCCTTTGTATTGTTATCACATTAGATCATAATCACACAATGTACACTGTGCCAACGGGCACAAGACAGTATTTACAGGGGATTATTTACACATGAAAGGGCCAATTGGGCCACTGTCAAAACCAGCACAAATCACAAATGGTAAATGTAGCACAAATAGTAAACAAACCAGTTACTACTGGTAAAGATCTGACCTCAAAATTATCCTCACATTAGACCTAGAACATAGTAGGCAATAATTTCATAAGCCTAACCACCTTAGGCAACAATTAGCATGAACACAGAGTGCCCCAATCGGAAACACAACACACGGAAACTGGCCCCGGGTCAACTGGCCTCTCTCAGGGGCTCAAATGCCCTATGTCCCGCAAAAGTCAGGACTGGCTGCACATGCAGGAAGTAAGAGTGCGCATTTTCACAACTTAAACGTGCAAGTGCCCTACTACTTGCTGGGCAGCTGTAAAAATGAGCATTGGCACCAGCGTGCCTCTTGAGCCTCTCTCTGGGTTTTTTGAAAACAATATCCTGCCCCACGTTGCAGTTGCCCGCTCCTGCAGTGCAACTGTGGCCAAGGGGAGCCCCACTCGGGGGCTACACAGGAAAGAAGTAATTGTGCCCAAAAGAAGAATGTTGCAGCGGCCACCAACTGCGGTGCCGCTGTGTAGCAACATGAGTCACTGGCTTCTCACTGCTGCGGTCCGGGAGAACACAACCAAAGAAGGAAAATGAGAGGCTCAGCCCCACTCACCGTGTTCCCTGGGGACTTCGTCATGGGTAGCGAGGCCAGCGCTGGCAGCGGTACTCAGTCATTTGCGGCTAGGGTAGGCACCGACAATGTGCCTTGGGCCGCCCTCCGCCTCTTCTGCCAAAAATGGCACAGGACGCGGGGCTCTCCCTCACGCAGGGGAGCTCCGCTCTCAATACCGGCTGCAGCCTTCTTCAGCGTGCGGGGCTCTCCTGACTGCACCGAAGCGCGGGCGGGGTGGGCTCCTGCCGGGCCCAGGCTCCACTCGCCAGTACACGCAGGGCTCTCCACGAGCACAGGTGCTCCGCTGGTCCACCCGCCCACTTCCGGCTGGCTTCTGGGCCTCGCCCGGAGTCAGGCGGACTTTGCCTGGCTTTTGGGTCGGGCCGGCAGCAATTTTCTCGGTGGTGGCAGTACGGGGTAGGCTCCAGTCTCCACGAGGACATCTGCAAGGTGGGCACCCGTCTTCCTGAGCGCAAAAGGCGGCATGGGTACCCGCAGCCAATCCCAAACACAGGGTGGGCACCCGTCCTCCAGGTGCCGATGCGGGGTGGGCTCCCGCTAGTTTTTTAGCATAAATTAGCGGGGTGGGCCCCCTCTAAGTTTCTAAAAGGGGCATAATAACGTGGCTTAGGCTCCTGCTGAAACCGGCAAAACGCGGGGTGGGCTCCCGCTTTCCCCATGCCAAGGAGGGGTAGTCCCACCCAAGTCAGCTTTGCCCTGCAGGCCCCCAGCAGTCCTCCTGGGCAGAAATATAGCGCTCACAAGGACAAAAGTCCAGCGCTCTGTCAAAAATAAGTAAAGGGTTGCTCGGGGATAAAAAGTCCAGAGTAGGCCCTGTGGGATGAAAGGGGGCGGGGGCAAAGGGCTGGGCCCAGGTAGGCCAGCTCACAGGGCCCTCTAGCTGGGAGGCAGTCGCCAGTGGCGGTTCCTCCTGGAGCCCAGCAGCAGGCCCCCTCAAGTCAGGAACAGCACAACAGAACACCATTTCATGGGGTCACTGCCCCAATATTTATATTAGCAAATCCCTTTGTCACTGCACAGGGCTTTGGGATACCAGTTAGGACTGGTTTAGAGGGGCTTTGGAGCACTTTGTTTTGCCCAGTTCCTCTCTCCTTTGTCAGGTGGGGGCTCAGTGATCAGACGCACCACAGGGGGCGGCTCCAGCATTGTGGAGGGAAGGCGCAGTCCTTTTCAGGTCCCAGGTGTAACTCCTCCCTCCCATCTGCGTGCAGATCTCTCTATTCCACCACTGGGCTGACTCCCCCTGGCTCCTGGAGCCACCCACACCTCTTGGCTCCTGTCAATCACAAGCTAGACATGCAATTCACAATAGGCAGGCAGACACACAGTACACAGAAATGCCAACTTCTAAAAGTGGCATTTCTCCACCAGTCACCATAAATCTGTGCACACCATTGCGCAGCATTTATCCTCACGATTTTTTACATACTAAACTCGTCCGTGCACTCCTCATACCAGGAAATACCATAGACACACATATCCCCCATGCATTCCCATGGGAGGGCAGACCAATCTCACCACACGCAATCAGTGCGCGCACGCACTCTACACTGGGCCACAGTGTTAAAGTGCCTAGAGGCCTAAAACCACTACCATCATGTAAGAGCTTAAAGCAAAAAGTTCAGGGGTAAACCTACCAAGAGGGCCAAGTCCAACAGGGGCGTTTTAGGGGTCTTGGTCAGTAGCCAATGGGCTTCTGACCTTAGGGTGACTGCACCCTTGGTGTGCTCACCCCACTTGGGGGAGTGAGCACAATCCCTATCCTGATTGGGGAGGTCCTGCCATCTGCAAGATGGCGGGCACTGATGAGTGGTCTTCACCTCGTCTCACCCACCTATGGGGTGGGGTTTGCATAGGCGGGTACACCTTCTGGGCTGGCAAATTTTTCCTGCCTGTCTTCCCGTCGAAAAGGAGGGGAGACCTAGGGGGCCTGCTCCTGATAACATGAGAGGGGCAGAGGAGGAGGGGGTTCGGTCAGCACACCGCCGCCACCACACAACGAAGGAACCAAGGCTGGGGCGTCTCACTCTGAGACAAAGGAACCTCATGGGAATTTGCTGACTGTCCGCCGTGGGTCTCCCCACTTATCTGGGGTTGCTTCCCTAGTCCAGCCGATCATCTCAAAGGGGAGGCTCACTTTCTTTAGGTAACCATTCTCTTCTGGGATTTTGAGGATGATCAGTCACTGGCCCACTGCCGGAACAGACCAGCTTGCCTTGATAGCTCTTGTGAGTGCCCTCAGAACTGGGAGGCCGATCCCCTTGCTGCTAGCTGTGCAGCCTGGCCTACTGCGAGCCAGGTATGCGCCATCTTAAGGTCAGGCAGACCACGTTCTTCGCTCCGCGTGACTTCCCAAGGGGCCAGGCGGTCTGGGGGTTCCGAACGTCATTCTGCATGCATCTACTGCCGTTACCTACCCACCTTATTCCTGCCACTGTCGACTGGCCGCTTGTCCCCGCTGCTCACCTGTTTCCTTTGTCGCAGACTGGAGCTGAAGACGCTTGCCTTGGTGTTCGAGGCATGTGGGCTGCTAAATTCATATCTTAGCATTAGATCGCCGCCTAGTGTTGGGTCCGGATGATCGCACATTGTTGTCCTGGAAGAGTCTTCGAAGTATCCTGAGATAGGTGGCTCCTCCCCTGGACTACAGTGCGCATGGGCATCGGCTCCATCCCCAGATTGTTTTTTTCCGCCATTGGGTTCGGATGCGGTCTCGACGTCTCTCTGTCGGAACCGAGAAAAACTAACTTTTTACGGCCAAAAGGCCTTGTATTCTTTGCGTCGGTATTGTTTGCGCACGGTCTTGAGTTCTTCCGTCTCTTGGAGTCGGAATCAACGGAGTGCTTGCACTCTTCGGACATCGAGGCCTTCTCATCGCGACACGACGCAACTTTCCAGCATGGAGCGGAGTCCGTTTAAGTACTGTCCGCTCTGTGGGTCCAAATACCCACATATCGACGTGCACCCGGTCTGTAACAAATGCCTTTCACCAGACCATAACGAAGACAACTGCAGGGCCTGCGCAAAATTCAGGTCAAAAAAGACACTCAAGCTTCGGCGCGCGGTGCGCCTTGAGGCCAGACAAGCGGCCCCGGCTCCAGAAAACATCTTCGGCGACCGAGAAGAGGAGGACCAGAGCCATCATCTTCAAATCTCCCCGCCCGAGACGGAGGTCGAGGCAGATCCGGAAGACGACGACGGAGTCGTGGATCAAGGCCTTGAATACGTCGACGAGGTAGGGGACGTCGAAGAGATTTATGGGGCCGCGGAAGATAGCTCAGGGGACGAGCTATGCCCCGAAGGTTACGAAGATCAAGATCGGGTCACGGGATCGCCTGTCGGCCTTACCCAAGACCCCGTACCGCAAGCCTCGGCCCCGCCTTCAGGCCCGGCCACGGACATACTTGCTGCGCAGCCCGTATCGAAACCGAAACTGAAACCTTCGGTATCGACTACACCTAAAATGGCCGACCCGAAAACGAAACCGAAACTTATCGATTCGAACGACCCTAAGATGGCGGCCGTACCACCAAAAACGACGACACCCGCTGCTTCATCGACTCCGTCGACCTCCGGTCCACAAAAGTCGAAGAAATCTGTCGATTCCACTGGGTCGAAATCGGCGCCAGAGGAGGGATCCTCTAAGAAGGGTGGTCGGCACGGGTCAACCGCTGCGACGCCGTCAAAGCCCGCCAAAGCCAGCGACACGGCTCCGGTTCCGACTGGGACTCCGTTAGTCGGACGTGTGGTGGTGATGGAGCCGACAAAATCACACGGATCGAAGGCTGGCACATCTGCGCATCGGTCCAAGGACTCTGGGTCGGCGGCTGCGGCATCGTCGTCCAAGACTCAGAAGGGCCAACAGGACGTCGGATCCGAGGGCAAGGTCAAGACCTCCTCGTCGGCGCCAAGGGCCGCTGTAAGTGACGCGTCCCTCGTCGCCGCTTCACTACAGAGAATCAGGGAGAAGGCCTCTGCTACGCCGGCTCCGATGCCATCGCCACAGAAGCCGATGGACATTCCGGTGAAGCCTGCGGGTAAACTTCTCTTCCTTCTGCCGCCAAAAGAGACGCCGAAGGCCTTTTCAACAAAATCGACGCCAAAGAAGTCGGATTCTTCGACGGCAGGGGCACTTTCAAGTCGGGTACTCGACTCTGAAGAGGATTCGGAGCGTTTTATCGACGCAGACACGGGCAAATTGACCCTTTACAAGAGGAGGATCACTTCACAGCCAGTGGACTCCTATGTCGTCCCCCTAAAGAAAAAAAGGCTTCCTGAAGACGCTTCAGGCCTCATGGAACCTATCCAGCCTCCTCCAAGAAGGAGCCCAACTCCTTCCCCAGAACACTCTGAGGGTGAAGGATATGTTGAAGATGACCAATACACTTTCCCCATCAATGAACCAGATGCACAACCGGATTCATATGATGACATTGGTGACCAAGGCACCCAAGATGTGGGGCAAGACCCACAGCCTTTCACTGCACGTGCATCCCCAACAGAAGATTCTGCAGGTTTTCATGCACTCATTGAACGGGCAGCTGCTAATCATGATGTGGACATGCATGCTGACCCAGTAGAAGAAGACTTTCTATTTGACACTTTTTCAGTCTCTGAACGGACAGTAAAGACACTGCCTATGCTCAAAGGGGTCCTCAAACATGCTGCGGACATCTTTAAGGAACCTACCAGGGCGAGAGTGGTCAATCCACGTATCGAAAAAAAGTACAGACCAGCACCTGCAGACCCTGCATACATTCGGGGACAGTTGCCGCTTGACTCCCTGGTGGTCGCAAATGCCCGCAAAAGGGCCAACTCCCAAACAACGGGTGAAGCTCCTCCCCCGGATAAGGAGTCCAAAGTGCTAGAGGCAGGAGGCAAAAGGGTCGCTGCACAGGCTGCCAATTTTTGGCGTATTGCAAATACACAAGCACTCTTGGCACGTTATGATAGGGCGCATTACGACACCCTAGAGCGGGTTTTAGAACACCTGCCTTCGCAGTTTCAAGAGGGCACCAAACTGCTTATAGAAGAGGGAAAACTGATCTCCAACGCAGCCATAAAGTGTGCACTTGATGCCGCAGACACAGCAGCTAGGGCCATTAACACTAGCGTCATGCTCAGACGACAGGCGTGGCTCCGCATATCGGGGTTTAAACCTGACATTCAGACAACCATTCTTAATCAGCCAGTCAATCCTGATAGACTGTTTGGTCCAGATGTGGACACCACACTAGAAAAAATTAAGAAAGACACCGAAACTGCTAAGTCTATGGGGGCCCTACAATCACAACAGTTTCGTGGCAACAATTTTCGTCGCTCAGGTGCACGTGGAGTCACCAGAGGACAGATGGGTCAACAGTCACACTTCTCCAGAGGTGGAGCACAATCCTCGTACCCCAAGCAAAACAAAGGGGGTTACCGAGGAAACAGTACCAGAGGACGTGGAAAAGGAAACAACAACTCCCGATCCTCTGCCCCAAACAAACAGTGACTCTCTGTCACTGCCCCCCGACCACCTAACACCTGTCGGGGGGAGACTACAGCAGTTCCTGCCCGTCTGGAGAAACATCACCACAGACAGGTGGGTGCGACAACTTGTCCAGTACGGTTATTGTCTAGAGTTAAAGTCCACTCCACCCAACATTCCACCAAGGCAACGGCCTATGTCCGCAGAGCATTTGCACTTATTGCAGCAGGAAGTAGTGGTGATGCTGCAAAAAGGCGCTATCGAGCTCGTGCCGGTGGAGGAGGAGGGCACAGGGGTATATTCCCTGTACTTCCTTATTCCAAAGAAGGACGGATCTCTCAGACCCATTCTAGATCTGCGTCCCCTCAACCTGTATATACTATCAGAACATTTCCATATGCTTACACTGCAACAGATTCTTCCCTTGCTAAAACAAGGGGACTTCTTAGCAACCTTAGACCTCAAGGATGCTTATTTCCACATTCCACTACACCCGTCCCACAGAAAATACCTCAGATTCACTATCCAAGGCAAACATTATCAGTTCAAGGTCCTACCCTTCGGAGTGACCACAGCCCCAAGAGTGTTTACCAAGTGTCTGGCGACAGTGGCGGCGCACCTCAGGAGGCAGAACATCCATGTCTACCCCTACCTAGACGACTGGCTCGTTCAAGCCAAGTCGGAACAACAGTGCGCCGCGGACATGTCGACTACCATTCACCTCCTTCACGATCTGGGCTTCTCGTTGAACTACCCAAAGTCGCATCTTCAGCCGGCGCATGTCCGGCAGTTTCTAGGTGCGACAATCAATACCCTGACGGCCATGGCCCAGCCAAACCAAGTCAGGATAGACAGCATGCAGTCGCTAATCCAAAAGTTCAGACCACAACACTCGCTTCCAGCGAGAGTGTTCATGCAGTTGATTGGCATGATGGCCTCCTGCATCTTCATAGTCCCTCACGCACGTCTACATATGCGTCCGCTCCAGGAGTGCTTAGCAAATCAGTGGACACAGGCTCAGGGACAATTGACAGACCTAGTGTTGGTTACCAGTCGGGCATACGACTCTCTGCATTGGTGGACTCCACACAACCTTTGCAAGGGCCGACTGTTCCAGGAGCCAGTGCCACAGATTATCCTGACAACGGACGCATCTCTCCAGGGATGGGGAGCTCATCTGCTCACTTACACGGTGCAGGGACTATGGACGACGCAGCAACAGAAGATGCACATCAACTATCTGGAACTGATGGCAATCTTCATGGCACTCAAGTCCTTCATTGTACATCTGTGCAACAAGGTAGTGTTAGTCCGGACGGACAACATGACCGCGATGTACTACATTCAAAAGCAGGGGGGCACCCACTCGCCACAGCTGTCTCATCTGGCTCAGGGCATGTGGAAGTGGGCCATTCAGAGGAACATTTTCCTCATGGCAGAACACCTCCCGGGCAAGGACAATCAGATGGCGGATCTGCTCAGCAGATACAGCCATCAAATGCACGAGTGGGAGTTACACCCATCTGTACTCCGCCCGTACTTCCAGCAGTGGGGTCATCCGGAGATAGACCTGTTTGCCACAAACGAAAACGCAAAATGGCAACACTTTGCCGCCAGGTTCCCACACCCACAGTCACAAGGGAATGCGATATGGATGAACTGGTCAGGCAGATTTGCGTACGCTTTTCCGCCAGCCCCTCTGATACCGCTGGTGGCAAAAAAGCTAAGGCAGCACTCGATGACTCTCATCCTGGTTGCTCCAACGTGGGCGCGCCAAGCATGGTACACCACGTTCCTCGAACTCTCGGTGGTGCCGCATCAAAGGCTGCGCCTCACGCCCAGACTTTTGACGCAGAACCATGGAGACATTCAGCATCCAGATCCGCAACAGCTCAACCTGGCGATCTGGCTCCTGAAGTCCTAGAGTTTGGATACCTCCACCTACCTCCAGAATGCATGGACATCATCAAGGAGGCAAGAAAACCGACTACCAGAGCATGCTATGCTGCAAAATGGAAGCGTTTTGTCATTTACTGTACAGCCAATGACATCAACCCGCTAGATGCATCTATCCCTAACATTATTTGCTATCTGCTACATCTTTACAAGTGCAATCTAGCGTTCACTTCTATTCGGATACATCTATCCGCCATCGCAGCTTATCTTCAGAATAGGCAGCATCTCTCTGTCTTCAGGGTGCCTGCCATTAAAGCTTTCCTTGAATGTCTGAAACGAGTCATTCCCCCAAGAACACCGCCAGCTCCGGTGTGGAACCTCAATGTGGTCCTCACCAGACTGATGGGACCACCCTTTGAGCCACTGCACTCATGTGAACTCCAGTTCCTAACATGGAAAGTAGCTTTCCTCATTGCTATTACGTCACTGAGGCGCGTTAGTGAGCTACAAGCGCTCACAATCCAAGAGCCATTCATTCAGATTCATCCAAATAGGGTAGTGCTACGTACTAACCCCAAATTCCTTCCGAAGGTGGTGTCACAGTTTCATCTCAACCAAACTATTGACTTACCGGCATTCTTCCAAAACCCACAAACGGTAGCGGAAAGAATGCTCCATACGTTAGACGTACGGAGGGCGTTGATGTACTACATAGACAGAACACAACACTTTAGGAAAACAAAACAACTTTTTGTTGCCTTCTCACCACAGCACAAAGGCAACCCTATTTCCAAAGCAGGAATAGCCAGGTGGATTGTTAAGTGCATCCAAATCTGTTATCAAAAGGCCAAGCGCACTTTAACGATACCCCCAAGGGCGCACTCCACACGCAAATTGGGGGCATCCATGGCTTTCCTGGGGAACATTCCTTTAGAAGACATTTGCAGAGCAGCCACGTGGGTTACCCCACATACCTTTACAAAACACTACTGTGTTGATGTGCATTCCAAGCAGCAAGCTGCTGTAGGACAGGCTGTTCTCAAGACACTTTTTCAGGTTTCTGCAGCTGGCACAGGCAACCGCCGCTAATGGAGGGACTGCTATGTATTCTATGCTAAGATATGAATTTAGCAGCCCACATGCCTCGAACTGAATATGCTACTTACCAGTATGCATCTGTTCTTGGCATGTAGGGCTGCTAACATTCATATCGCCCACCCTCCTTCCCGGTGCCTGTCGCAGCTGCAGATATACTATTGTATTCAATCATTAGCATGGACATCCTTTACACTTTTCACTCCATCTTCTGCCACAAAGGCGAAAAACAATCTGGGGATGGAGCCGATGCCCATGCGCACTGTAGTCCAGGGGAGGAGCCACCTATCTCAGGATACTTCGAAGACTCTTCCAGGACAACAATGTGCGATCATCCGGACCCAACACTAGGCGGCGATCTAATGCTAAGATATGAATGTTAGCAGCCCTACATGCCAAGAACAGATGCATACTGGTAAGTAGCATATTCATTCCCTCATTTACTGCTGCCCACTGTAAGAAAGTGACTGTATATACTGGACCAAAGTACGGTACAGTGTGTACAGAGACCACAGTCCCCAGAGGTTTTGCTGAGGCTAAAGTTAGATATAACATTACTCTCTAAAGTGGTAGCTTGGTCGAGCAGTAAGGCAGTACCAGAGGACAGTGTAAAGCATGTGTTGTACACACTCAGTCAGCAAATGATCTCACACACTCAAGAACTAAACTCTAGACCAATTGTTTTGTATCAAAAGATATAGTTTAATTTTCGAACCAACAAGGTATCAAAATATACTTTCTCAGAATGGATTCTGTGAGAAAGTGGCTCTATAGATACTGGACCAGAATAAGGTACAGTGTGTATAGAGTCCACAAACCCACAGAGGTATAACAGAGGTTAAAGCCAGGTGTGACCTTACTCTAAAGTGGTAGCTTGGTCGAGCAGTAAGGCAGTATTAGAGGACAGTGTAAAGCATTTCTTGTACACACTCAGTCACCAAAAGGTTTCACCCACTCAAAGACTGAACTCAAGGCCAATTGTTTTTATATCAAATTATATAGTTGTTTTATTTCTAGAACCAACGGGCATCAAAAATATACTGCTCTCAATATGAGAGGTCTCAGATGAGTACTTTGCAGAAAGGCAATACACTTTGTGAAGACAATAGGTACAGGGGTTGCAGTAGGCAACACAATTCTACACACAATTTAGCATTGAGCACAATGGATTTCCTTATATAAACACAGGTGATTACTTTGTAGATTACTTTGGTAATTCCAGGACTGGCTCCTAGGTTCAGTCCTGGGGTCTACGCTGAAAACAGTTTTGCAAAAACGTTTTAAGTAGTGTAGTGATTTTTCAGGAATAAAAAGCTATTTTAAAAGTTCACACTTTGAAACTGTTCAACAGAAATCTGGCAATGTTATCCAATGGGAGAAAATTCAGGTTGCAGGTAAAGTACGATTTTGTTACTTTTGTAATCCAGTACTGGGCTCCTGAGGCCAGCACTGGGGTCTCAACTCAAAACGGGTAAGTAATTACGTTTCAGTATGTCGTATGATTTTTAAAGAATATTACTAGTTTTCAAAAGTAGACACTTAGAAGAAATTTCATAGAAAAGCAGACAATGGTTACTAGTAAACCCGCTAGGGATTACTTTTGCGTTTCAGCACTGGGCTACAAGGTACAGTACTGGCTCCTCTCCTGATCACAGGTGAGTATTTCGGAATTCAGAATTCAGATTATTTTATATGAATATTTCAAGTTTTCAAAAGTAGACAGAAGATTTTTCGAGTCAAACCAGTCATTGTTATTCAATGGCAGGTAAGTGAGTTACCGGTTTCCTGGTGAGTACTCGACTGGTGAAGTTGTGGTTCTGGGCATAGACTCAGGGGTCCCCCAGGATCAGGTAGGTACAGTTGGTTCACCATCAGCGGCGCAGGGGCGGCCGGGTGCAGAGGTAGTTAGGCCCAATGTTATCCAATGGGGGACGGGGGGCCTCCGGTTGGTGGCTGCTGGATAACAGGCCACACGGCTGTGGGAGCTGGGCTCCTGGCCACTTGCTCAGGGCAAAGAGGGAAGCCAGATAGGACAAAGGTGGCACAGCCAGCGGTACTCGGGCGGCTGGGTGCAGGGTGCTTTTGAGCAGTCGGGCGCTCAATGTTATCCAGTGGAAAAGGTCAAAAGGGAACAAAGGCTCCAGGCTCTAGCGAAGACTCTCCAGGGGCGACCAGCATGTCAAAAGGTAAGTTGAGATCTTGGAGCACTGGTAGGTACCCCAAAGGGAGGCACAGGGGGCTGTAGGGCGCCGGGTACAGGGGTGTCTTTAGGTGTTGGAAAAGCTTACCCTCAGCTGGTCGCGGTTGGGGGTTCCCTGGTTCTGAGTCTGCAGGCGTCGTCTGGTTCGTCGAGGAGGGTCTTTGGGTACTGGACTTCGGGTCCCAGTCGCTGGGGGGAAGTTCTCGTGGTCTTTGATCACTCGGTCACGGGCCGGGCTCGACGGGTGCCGAGTGGGCTGGTCCGGAGCTTCCTGGATGGCACCAGGGGGGTTGTTGCAGGAGAGCCTCTGCTGATGGGAGTCCCAGTCTTTAAGAGGGTCAAGGCAGGCAGGTCCTCTGGATGTCCCACGGTTGCTGTCCGCAGGAGTCGCCGGGATTTAGGCAGGAGCAGGTTCCAGGATCGATAGGCCGGTTGGGCTGGGGCCAAGTCAGTTGTTGTTGTCCTGTTGTTAACAGCTGCGTGGCGGGTAGTCTTCTTCTTCATCTTCTTTCTTCTTTTGGTATCTGGATGTGAGGAAGGAAGGTTCAGGGAGCCCCTAAATACTGAATTTAGGGGCGTTACAGGTAGGGTAAGGGAAGGGACCAATAGGTCCCTGTCCTGGGGTGGGTACACCCCCTAGCCTGCTCCTCTCCTGTGGGTGGGGGGGCAGAAGCCTAGCTGGGATTGGGCAGTGCTCCCCATCTTCAAGATGGCCGGAGCCCGGGGTCGTGCTTCACCTAGTCTCCCCCACCTTAGGGGTGGTGTTGGCACAGGCTGGCACACCCCCCTTCCTGACGTAGTTTTTCCCGCCAGTCTTCCCGCCAGAGTGGGGGTCAGAACTGGTGGGAGCCAGTTGCTGGGTACAGCAGATGGTCTGGGGAAGCTCACAGAGGCGGCATGCCTTTGAAGCTTCCCCCTGCCCATCCTGGGGGAGGAGACCTAGCACCTCGCCCAGGATGTGCATTGTTGCAGGCCCAGGATAGCGGGGGCCTCTCCACCCAGAGGTCCGGCAGCATGTCTGCTGTGTTGCAGCCTCTGCCACCACTCAGCCCAGACGTGGATTGTAGGTTAGGTTTTCAGAGGGCATCTCGAAGATGCCATCTGGTGCATTTTACATTAAATCCCACACTGGCATCAGTGCGTGTTTAATGTGCTGTGGGAAGTTTGGTACCAAGCTTGTCAGTCTTCAGTGTAGCAAATATGGTTTTGTAGAGTTCGTAATAACAACCTTCCAGCACCATATATTCTTAAATGGCATCACTGCACTTACAGTGCCCAGGAATGGCCCTGGGTACTGTAGGGTGCATGAGCCCTGTGCCCTCACCTCTGACATAGGGCACCCAGCTAGAGGGGTGACTGAAGTATGCCAGGGCAGTGGGTTCTGTGGGCATGGCACACAGGGATGTGTGCCATGTCGAATCTTGTTTTAGTTCTGTACTTAGGCACTCAGCCTGCAAAGGCAGTGTGTGGGTGCCAGGGTACAGGACCCCTGAGGGTGGCACAATAAGTGCTGCAGCCCTCAGCGGTCTTCTCTGGTCACCATGCCCTGGGTACCTAAGGTACCATTTACTAGGGGCTGACAGGGGGCCAGAGACTTAAGTTATGATCTTGGAGGATAGGTGGACACCCAGGAGTTGGGCACAGGGTGCCGTGGGGCGCCGGGTGCAGTGGTGTCTTTTGACATTGGGAAAGCTTGCCCTCAGCTGGTGCTGAGAAGTTTAGTACCAAACTTGTCAGTCTTTAGTGTAGCCATTATGGTGCTGCGGAGTTCGTAATGACAACCTCCCAGCACCATATACTCTTAGTGGCATCACTGCACTTACAGTGCCCAGGAATGGCCCTGGGTACTGTAGGGGCACAGGGCTCATGCACCTGTGCCCACACTTCTGGCATAGGGCACCCAGAGTGGTGACTGAAGTATGCTAGGGCAGTGGGTTCTGTGGGCATGGCACACAGGGTTGTGTGCAATGTCGACTCTTGGTTTAGCTCTGTCCCTAGATACTCAACCTGCAAAGGCAGTGTGTGGGTGAGTACAGGGCCCCTGAGGGTGGCACAATAAGTGCTGCAGTCCTCAGGGATCTTCTCTGGTCACCATGCCCTGGGTACCTAGGGTACCATTTACTAGGGGCTGACAGGGGGCCAGAGAGTTAAGTTATGATCTTGGAGGATAGGTGGACACCCAGGAGTTGGGCACAGGGTGCCGTGGGGCGCCGGGTGCAGTGGTGTCTTTTGACATTGGGAAAGCCTGCCCTCAGCTGGTGCTGAGAAGTTTAGTACCAAACTTGTCAGTCTTTAGTGTAGCCATTATGGTGCTGCGGAGTTCGTAATGACAACCTCCCAGCACCATATACTCTTAGTGGCATCACTGCACTTACAGTGCCCAGGAATGGCCCTGGGTACTGTAGGGGCACAGGGCTCATGCACCTGTGCCCACACTTCTGGCATAGGGCACCCAGAGTGGTGACTGAAGTATGCTAGGGCAGTGGGTTCTGTGGGCATGGCACACAGGGTTGTGTGCAATGTCGACTCTTGGTTTAGCTCTGTCCCTAGATACTCAACCTGCAAAGGCAGTGTGTGGGTGAGTACAGGGCCCCTGAGGGTGGCACAATAAGTGCTGCAGTCCTCAGGGATCTTCTCTGGTCACCATGCCCTGGGTACCTAGGGTACCATTTACTAGGAGCTGACAGGTGGCCAGAGATGCCAATTGGGTTTTAATTTCAACACAGTTTTTAGGGAAGGAACACAGGCCCTGGGTACCTGGTTGGCAGGGGCCCAGGGCACACTCAGTCAAAGCACATCAGCAGTTCAGAAAAAAGTGGGGGCATACCAGTGCAAGAAAGATGGCACTTTCTAACATGTTCCTATAGTTCATGAGTCTCCAACCGGTCGATAGCGAGCTACCGGTAGCTCGCCGAGACCCTGTGAGTAGCTCGCCGAGTGCTGCTCAATTTAGTAGCCCATTAGTTTTATTTTGGGCTATTTAGGCTTATTTCCGTGTCTGTTGCCCGCCCTCACCCAACGCAGCTGCTCCAATTGGCTTGCGCTTAGATGGGGTGGGGCGGGCCGAAGAGGATGACGTTCCTTTGCTGCAGTCTCTCGAGAGGGAGGATCAGTGGAATGGTGATGAGGGCCGGGTGCACCGAGGGATACTGAGTGGTGTGGCTGTTGGAAATATGCTTGGGCCCGGTAAGGCAGAAACAATGGACAGGGGAGGGTCAGTGCTGCGAGAGGGTCGATCAGCGGAGGTCATTGAGGAGGGTCAGCTGAAGCGGAGGAGAGGACTTTGCAGCCGGTGCAAGAGTTTTGCACCCCTTCCCCCCACACACACCCTCCTCCCCCTTTGCACAGGCCGGGCTCAGGCACTATCAGCTCTGCGACCACAGCAATGGCGGGACAGAGCCAGAGAGAGGCGGGGGAACCAGAGCGAGGCTTGAGCAAAGTAGGTCTTTGCTCTCAGTTCTTGCCATCTGGGTGGTGACCTGATAATCTCTGGTTTTGTGACTACGACATTGAAGGAGGTGTTAAGAGAGGGGCTGGAAAGAAAGAGAGAGAGGGGATGGGGTGAAAGAGAGGGGGGGGGGCTGGAGAGGGACAGAGGAGCCGGAGAGAGACAGAGAGGGGCCGCTGGAGAGACACGGTGAGGGGCAGGACAGACAGGGGCAGGAGGAGACAGTGGTGCTAGGGAGAGACTGGGGTGCTGGAAAGAGAGTGAGCGAGAGAGGGGCCGCTGTACTGAAAGAGACCGCGAGGAGCAAGAGAGAGAGGGGCTGGGGAGAGACAGTTGGGGCAGAGAGAGACAGTGAGGGGCAGACAATAGAGGGGCTCGGGAGAGACAGTGGAGGTAGGAGGAGAGAGAGGGGATGGGGAGAGACATTGGGGATGGAGAGAGACAGAGGGTTCGACGAGTCGATTGTCGAGATGTCACAGACTTATGGCGTAGACCGGGAGAGAGGGGGGCAAGGAAAGAGTGAGGGAGAGCCAGAGACGGTGAACAGGGCTCAGGACAGGAGCACGGGCAGGATAATGGCAGTGTAGGGTTAGAGAAGGGGCAGGGAGCATGGGCAAGGTGCAGTAACAGAAAGCGTGTTCGGGAGCCAGGACAGGGATTGGGACAGGGAGCAGAGGCAGAAAGGCAGACATGTTGGGCAGAACAAGGGACAGGGGGGAGTGCAACGATAGAGGACAGTGGTGAGCAGGGCAGGGACAGGTGCCCGGACCTTAGCCATGGATATGCAGTGAGTAGGGAGTGGGACAGAGGCAGGGTCCTGTGGCACAGAACCAGGGTCCTGTGGCACAGAACCGGACAGACGGGGGGTACCGGAAGCACGGAGTGAGAGCAGGGGAGGACAGAGAGCAGAAACAGGGTGCAGGGGGCGATAGCATGGGCATGGAGCCGGGCAGGGAGAAGGCACCGGAAGCACTTCTCAAGCTGGTCCATTCTGAGCCTGTGCTGACTGAACCAGAGGTGGGCTGGACCACAATGTGCCTTTTCACTGGCCTCTGTGTGCTCTTCAGGGACACAGGTAGCTCTGGCTTCCCAGCTCTGGGCCTCTCCACAGTGATGCCTTGACTGTTTCATGGTGTCGTGTGGCCACTCGGGATGTTATGTATGGTTGTTTTGTGGTCTGTTTGTGTGACAGTTTTATTGGTTGGTAGTCTGTGCCAATGCTTGTCTGTGGGTTTTTGGCTATTTGTGTGCCGATTTTATTGGCTGGTGGGCTGCTTTTTATTGTAAATTTTTCTGATAGTACCAAACATTGCCTGCTGCAAGCACAAATATCCAAGTAGTCTTCCATACCTTGAAAAACACCGTCCTACAACATGTCTAAGTTTTACTTATTTTGCAAGTATGGGCCACTTTTTTTTAGCTATTTCATTTGCCTGCCCTATATTTAATAACATAACAGGTCTAGTTGCAAAGCGCACAATTACCCAAAGGTGTCCTGAAGCTGAATAACAGATGTTTATTGTTACCCAACTCAAGGCTATTCATTATATCGACCTCAAATGGATGAAAGGATGAGTGGACCTGCTGGGATTTAAACCTGTGACCATGAGGTCAAGCACAGGCCCCTGCAGTGGCTGCTTTAGTTCAGTGAGCCATCAGACACGACTTATGGAGCTGCTTTTAATTTGGTGCCAGAGCCTCTTTTCTGTCCCATTCTGAAAAGCATCAGCCTCCGCTTGCACGGCTTGTGCTTTTGTTGTGTCACTGTTGTGGCTTGTGCTTTAGCTTTTTGTCTCACTGTGCTGCAGAAGGCAGTGCACATGTAAAAAGGGGAAAAAAGTTGTTTCTTTCAGTGTTATTGTGTTGAAGCCACAGTATGGTGCCCATGAGCTCTGAAGAAATAGGCTTAACGTCAGTAAAACTGGGTGGGGGAGGTCGCTCGAAAAATGCGCAAGTTGCTTGGGGTTTAGTAGCTCACTACGATTTTCACTGACCAGAAGTAGCTCACTCTACACAAAAGGTTGGAGACCCCTGCTATAGTTAAATACTTTTCAAATAGGCAATAGACTCTTTTAATACGATAGTCACAGTTAGCTGCAATAGGCAACACAATTTCAATCACAATGCAACATTGAGCTCAATGGGAATTTCTAGTTAAATGCAATTAGTTACTTTGTAAATTACTTTTCTAACCTCACGAATGGATCCTAGATTAAGTCCCGGGACATGTCCTGTAAACAGTTAAGTAAAAGCGTTTTGGTTACAGTAGTGATTTTTAAGGAATATTATTGTATTTGAAAAGTTGACACTTAGAAACTTTTCCAGTTGAAATTACCAATGTTATCCTATGGAAGGAAATTCAGTTTGCAGGTAAAGTATGTTTACGTTACATTTGTAATCCAGTGTTGGACTCCTAGGTTCAGCACTGGGACATCTGTAATTACGTTTTTATCATTGGCACCATTTTTAAAGAATGTTTGTAAGTTTAAAAAATCAACACTTGAAAACTTTTTCAGAAAAAAGCAGGCAATGCTATCCTAAGGAAGGAAATTCAAGTTACTGGTAAGTACGGTTTGAATTACTTTTCAGGGTCAGTACTGCGCTCAAAGATGCAGCACTGAGGTCTCTCCTGATAACAGGTGAGTAAATCGGAATTTGTTGTTAGGCTGATTTTAGATGAATATTTTAAAGTTCACACTTGGAAGAATTTCCAAGCAAAACCAGTCAATGTTAGCCTATGGAAGAAAAGTGAGTTTTCGGCTTTTAGGTAAGTACTCGACTGGTAGAGTTAAGGTTCTGGGCATAGACTCAGGGGTCTCCCAGGGTCAGGTAGGTACAGTTGGTACACCCTCAGCGGCACAGGGGCACCCAGGTGCAGAGGTAGTTAGGCCCAATGTTATCCAATGAGAGACAGGGGGCCTTCTGTTGGTGGCTGCTGGTTAGCAGGCCATGCGGCTGTGGGAGCTGGGCTCCTGGTCACTTTCTCAGGGCAAATGGGGGAGTAGGATAGGACAAAGGTTGCACTGCCAGGGGCACTCTAGCGGCTGGGTGCAGGGTACTTTTGTGCTGTCGGGCGTTCAATGTTATTCAATGGAGATCTTGAAAAAGGAACAAAGACTGCAGGCTCTTGGATGGAGGATCCTCTAGAGTGACCAACACTTCGAGGGGTAAGTTGGGATCTTGGAGGGTAGGTAGGCACCCCGGAGTTGGGCACAGGAGGCCGGGGGTGCCGGATGCAGGGGTATCTCATGGCGTTGGGAAATCTTACCCTCTGCTGGTCGCGGTTGGGGGGGGTGCCTGGTTCTGAGGCTGCAGGCGTCTGGGTCGTCGAGGAGGATCCTTGGGCACTGAATTCCAAGTCTGAATCGCCGGGGGGACGTCCTCAGGGTCTTTGTCCACTCGGGCACAGGCTGGGCTCTGCAGGTGCAGAGTGGGTTGGATTCGTGGTTCCTGGCTGGCACCATGGGTATTGCTGTTTGAGCATTACCACTGCTCATGGGTGTCCCAGTCTCTAAGAGGGTCAAGGCAGGCAGGTCCTCCATGGTTCTCAAGGTTGCTGTCGGCAGGAGACGCCGGGATTTAGCAGGAGCAGGTTCAAGGATCAACAGGCCTGTAGGGCTGGGGCCAAGTCAGTTGGTGGCGTCCTCTTGTTAGCAGCTGCATGGCAGGTCTTCTTCTTGGTAGTCTTTCTTGTTTCGAAATCGGGATCTCGGGAAGGAAGGTTCAGGGTGCCCCTAAATACTAAATTTAGGGGGTGTTACAGATAGGGGAGGGCAGGGACCAATAGGTCCCTGCCCTGGGGTGGGTACCCACCCTAACCTGCTCCTCTCCTGCGGGAGCGGGCAGGAGCCTAGCTGTGAGTGGGTAGGGCTCCCCATCCTTAAGATGGCTGTAGCCCAGAGTCGTGCTTCACCTCGCCTCTCCCACCTGAGGGGTGGAGTTGGCACAGGCTGGCACACCCCCTTTCCTGACGTAGGGTTTCCCGCCAAAGTGGGGGTCAAAACTGTTGGCCAGTTGCTGAGTACAGCAAGTGGCATGAAGAAGCTCACAAAGGCAGCATGCCTTTGAAGCTTCCCCCTGCCCATCCTTGGGGAGGAGACCTATCACCTCGCACAGGATGTGCTTTGTTGCAGGCCCAGGAGAGCGGGGGGCTCTCCACCCAGGGGTCCAGCAACATGTCTGCTGTGTGGCAGCCTCTCAGACAAGACGTGGATTGTAGGTTAGGTTTCAGGGGGCATCTCTGCGATGCCATCTGTAGTGCATTTTACATTAAATCCCACACTGGCATCAATGTTGGTTTAATGTGCTGAGAAGTTTGATATCAAACTTGTCAGTCTTCAGTGTAGCCATTATGGTGCTGTGGAGTTCGTAATGACAACCTCCCAGCACCATATACTCTTAATGGCATCACTGCACTTACAGTGACCAGGAATGGTGCTGGGTACTGTAGGGGCACAGTGCTCATGCACCTGTGCCCACACTACTGACATCGGGCACCCAGCTAGAGGGGTGACTGATGTATGCCATTTGCAGTGTGTTTGTGGGCCTGACACACAGGGATGCGTGCCAGGTCGACTTTTTTTGGTTCTGCACCAGGACACTCAGCCTGCAATGGCAGTGTGTGTGTGTGTGTGTGTGTGTGTGTCAGAGTGCAGGGCCCCTCAGGGTGGCACAATAAGTGCTGCAGCCCTTAGGGGTCTTCTCTGGTCACAATACCCTGGGTACCTATGGTACCATTTACCAGGGGCTGACATGTGGCCAGAGATGCCAATTGGGTTTTAGCTTCAATACAGTTTTAGAGAAGGAACACAGTCCCTGGGCACCTGATTGGCAGGAGCCCAGGGCACACTCAGTCAAAGCACATCAGCAATTCAGCAAAAAGGAGGGCATACCATGCAAGAAAGATGGCACTTTTTCACAGTCGCGCAATCTGATAGACATCTAGCCGCAGATTCCTTAACTTAGAATATCCGTCAGACTGGATCCAGAAAACTTTCCGCAGCAGCACCTCTGCACGTCAAGGGCGGCGCAGCACGACTTCCCCCCGACGTCATCCACAGACGTGGCGTCAGCGGAGCCATATAAGCCCCTCCTGGCGCACTGACGTCAGTTTTCTTCTTTTCCGCGTCCCAACGCGGATCCAGAAAAAACAGCGATTCCTTGGCCTGTTTTTCGGGCCTTCTTGTCCTCTTCGGCGTCACAGAACAGTGTGCGATGCCTTCGCGCTTTAAGGCATGTGAGACCTGTCTGTCACGGATCCGCACCTGATATGTATTGTGGTGCCTGGGAGTGCACCATGACTCCGAAGAGTGCAACGCCTGTCGGCAGATGAAACCAAAGTCCCTAAGCGAGCGTCGTAGGAAGCTGTTGGCCGCTCGGATGTCCGGTCCTGCACCTTCATGCCACCGATCTCCCTCTTGGGATCGGGCCCGTTCGTGGCGTCATTCCTGCGGACGTCGTTCGGAGGCAGGTAAGTACAAGCATAAGTCACGGAGGTCATCCTCCCATAAACATGACGCTGGGGCCGGATGCTCTCGGTCTTTGCCAGGCACAGGTGCCCAGTAGTCTTCTCCCCCCATACCCACCCTTCCTGGGTTTCAGAGCGACAAGAACCCAGACGGAGGACTATTCCAAGGCTCCCCAGTCTTTCTTCGGGTCACCCCCTCTCCTTGGTGCACCTTAGGGTCCCACAGAGGAGGAAGGCACTCATGTCTGGTCTTCACCGGCGGATTCGTCCTCGGCTGTTTGCATCAACTCCGGTTCCGACGTTGCTACTACGTCTGGACACGGCACGGAGTGCCATCCCAGTCGTCCGTCCAGCCCACCCATCCAGTTGCTGCATAGCCCAGTGCGGCTCCCTGCGCTGACGTCGGCTGCGGCACAGAGTTTGACGCTCTTTCGACCTCTTTCTTCCCTGCAGCTGGAGGTCGAGTCGCCGTTGGTCCGCCCCCAGATCAAGTCTCCTCTCGGGTCTTGGCTTTGGTCAGTTCCGGCGCCTACGGCTCCTCTGGTATTTATTTATATAGCGCCTGAATCACCCCCAGAGGGTTATCTCTGCGCTTATGGACAGACATGAAGGTGCTGATACTGTGTGAGGAATCTAGAACAAAAATGTTTTCAGGGACTTCCTAGAGTGAAGATGGTCTGAGCACTGCCTCAGTGTAATCTGGAGTGAATTCCAGTTCCCAGGGGCAAGATACGAGAAGGCTTTTCCCCCCGTCCTAGACTTATTGATATGGGGAACTTTGAGAACGGATTTGGAGCTAGATCGAAGGTCTCTAAGAGGAATATATTGGCGAAGTTTCTTCGCGAGATATGTTGGACCTTTGTCAAACACTGCCTTGTGTATGATGCAGCAAACCTTGAATTTTATTCGTTTACGCACCAGAAACCAATGAGGCTGCTGTAGCAGCGGACTCGAGGATGATCTGTGAGGGGCGTTCATTACGAACAGTGCGGCTGTATTTTGAACTACCTGTAAGCGATCTAACGAAACCTTGTTAGCCGAAATCAATAGTCCATTACAGTAATCGAAACGACTCGGCACTAACGTCTGGATAAGAGTCTTCCGTATATGGTCTGGGAGGAACGGAAATACTCATCTCAACAGACTCAGCACATTAAAACATGAGCTCACCTTATGGGTCACCTGCTCCTTCATGTTCAGATTCTGCTCAATGCGAACCCCCAGATTTTTTACTGATGCCTTAGGGGCAGGAGAGACACCCAGCTCCCCTGGCCACCACTCTTGTGTCCACAACAATATGGCCTCTCCGAAGAGCATAATCTGTCTTCCTGGTATTTAATGGGAGAAAGTTGGTACACATCCACTGAGATATTGCTAGCATGCCGGAGGAGAAGGTGGTCTGGACCGTTGTGGAGGATTTGTCAAAAGAGAAGATGAGCTGGGTATCATCCGCGTATGATATTGGCACGGACCCATATGTCCTCATAAGTTCGGCTAAGGGAGCAACATAGATATTTAATAGCGTAGGGTTTAAACAAGATCCTTGCGGTACTCCCTTAGTCAGCTTCTTGGTCTTAGACCTGTAGGGTCCCTGGGTAACTGTCTGGGAGCAGTCAGAAAGGAAGCTAGTGATTACAGGAGGATGAAATCCCTCTGGGCTCACCGTGGCCAGGGTCGTTTCGGTGCCCCTTGGTGCAGGTGCCTAGCGTTCCATGGCTTTTGGATCAACCTCAGGCTCCTCCACCTCTACTGTCTAGTGGACGAGTTAGCCTCTAACCGTCCCCGACCGATGGTTTGTTGTCGCCCCCCAGAACGGTGACAGAGGCTAGTGTGGCTTTCGCCAGGGCTGTGGATGTTCTTCACTTGCAGCCCCCTGTGGTTTCCCTGCCCCTCTGATCCTTTACTGGATCTCCTCCACATGGAGCCTGTGGACATGGAGCCTTTGCTGCCACATGGTGGGTCTTTGTTTGACATCCTGCTTGGTACCTGGGCACGGCACTCCTCTGATGACCCTGTTGATCGGGCCATTGCTCGCAGGCATCTCCCGGCCCCAGACGATCCTGTCTGCTTGTCCCTTCACCCTAGAGCTCAGGGTCTGGTTGTTCAGGCGGCTTTTTCCTTGCAGCCTTCTTCCGCTCTGCCGTTGCTACCTCCCACTAGGGAGTCTCGGTGGCTGGAGACATGTGGTCGCCACATTTTTGCCTCCGCCAGTGCAGGCATCCATGCTTTGAACACGTCTTGCGTGTTTGCATGTACTTCCTTTGCCCTTGGGACTTGGTTGAGCTCCTTCTTCATTCTCTCCAAGAAGGGCCCCGGGCTGACTTGCATCGCCTTATTTTTGTCGGTTGCTTTGTGCCGCCATGCATGGCTGCGCGATAGTCGATTTCCTGACAATGTCAGGGATGCTCTTCGGGATTCAATGGCGTGGATCTTTTTGACTATCACGCTGGTTCAGCGGTCTCCTGCCTCATGTCTGGTCTCCTGTGATTTTTTGGCCCTTGCGGCCTGGCATTCTCGTCCTTGCGGCTTATCTGTTTCATACGTTGTATGACTTTGTGTTGCTTTTCTTGTGCATAGGCAGCATTGCCTTATTTGTTTTGGACCCTGGGTTCATGACATACCCAGATGGTCTAGGCGACTACTCCGCCATGTTGGTCTTTGTTCAGTACAGCTGGTTCTGCCTTCCTTTCAGTCCTCTGGCGGTAAACTTGTCTCAAGAGGAGCCCCCTTGCTGGGGTTAAGACTTACTCTATGTGGGGTATTTGCTGGCTATTATGTAGCTGCCTTCCTACAAGGAAGACTTGGTACGCTCCTGTGGAGCCTTCCTCACAGAGGTTCTTCTGTGGATCAGTCTCTTCCTGCTGTTATGCGACCCACAGGTTGGCGTCGCTCTATTGCACTTTCAGTTAGGGTTGGGGCCTATGGTTGTCCGTACTACTTGGACGCATCGGTAGAGGTTCCCTACCGTGAAGCTTCTGCCTCGCTTGCATTTCCCAGGGGCGTTTTTCAGCTTCACTGTGCTCCTCTTTGTCCATGTTGGCTGCTCTTCTTTTCGCCAGCCACTGTCCCTTGGGACCCCTTGTTCTGCTTCGGCACAGTTCTTTTGTGGCTGACGCCCTGCCATCGTATAGCGCCAGGGCAGAGCCGCTGCGCGGCACACTTCTTCAGTGATTGTGCGTAGTGTGGGTGCACCCTGGTATGTTCACTATCATGGGGTGCCTGCTTTCTTTCTTCCACTTCTGCGGTGACTGGTTCTACCCTCCACTCTCCTTGATGGGTAATGCTTTCTCGTACTTCAGCCCTGTCTGGGCTTGTATATAGGCAGTGGCGTCTTCGCCTTGTACCCTCATTTTCTGGGCTTTTCCCAAACAGTAGGTTCGAGGCATATGAGCTGCAGATTGTACACTTAGCAATAGATCGCCACCTGGTGTTGGGCTCAGATGATTGCAGGTTGTCTTCTTGGAAGAAGTCTTTGTAATCACGAGATAGGTGACTCCTTCCTTGGACAATACTGCGCATGGTCATCGACTCCATCCTCAGATTGTTTTTTTCCGCCACTGGGTTCGGATGAAAGTTTTCCGCTCCGGCTAGAAAACACTCTTTTCGGCATTTTCGAAGCGTGAAACTTTAGATAAACACTTTTCGACATCGAATAAACTTTTCGACATCACCAGCTACATCCCGGTGCGTCGACGCAGGCCGTTGGGCCTATCGGCGCCGTACGGCCTATGCCTCATGGACAGAACTCCATTCAAGAGATGCCCGGTATGTCGAGCAAAATTCCCTCATAGCGACCATCACGAGGTTTGCAACCTCTGTCTCTCGCCAGAACACGACGAGTCGACCTGCACAGCCTGTGCCTCCTTCCGATCGATGAAGACCATTCGGGGATCGGAGGGCCCGTCGACACGAGATGAGGAGATCAGCGCCAGCACCGGAGGCCATCTTTGAGGAGGAGATCGTCGAAGAAGACGTCTCCGAAGAAGACAACCCACTCGAAGATATCTCAGAGGACGAGGCTCCACTCATCGCCGAGGAAAACTCGCCTGATCTCCAGATCATATCGGGAGCAGAGGACTCGGACGATTCGATTCCATCTCGACAACCCGTGAGTACCTCTGCCCCTGCACAACAGTCACTGCCCAAACCAAAGGCAACGGTCAGCACTCCGCCCATGGGGCCCAGTTGAGACAGAAATTTACCCTCCGACGCCCCGCCATCAGGCTCGGCTCCGAGGAAAAAGACTACGCCTTCTGGTGCCTCGGCACCGAAAAAACCACATGTGCCAATTCCACCTCCTCCATTGGCACCGAAACATCCTTCGACACCGAAGGACTCTTCGGCACCGAAGCCAAAACGCCCTTCGGTGCCCAAAAACCCTTCGGCACCCCAACCAAAAGACACATCGGTGCCGAAGCCAGGAACCGTAATGGACCCGAAAGCTTCGACTCCCAAACCATCCGGTTCCAAAAATAAAGGGAAGCTACATTCTGGCGCTGCAGGCCCAACAAAACCTGTCTCCACGCCAAAATCTTCAATAGCGGTACCAAAGACTCCAAGGCCTGATACAGACAAGCCTAAACCACTTTCGGCACCGAAGAAATTGCCTCAGGACTCAATCACTCCTCCTAAGGCAAAAAACACTAAGCAACCCCTATCGGCACCGACAAAATCGACGCCAAAGAAGATTATAGAAGAGGAAGATCTGTTTAGACCAGATCCTAAACAGAAAAACGTCTATATTAATCCAAAAACTGGACATGTGGAAGCAATTCCTCATAAAAAAAGACCAGCAGACACACCACTTCCAACTGTGGTTCCTGCCAAAAAGGATTGTGCAACTTCTCCAATGCACCCTTCCTCTCCTTCACCTTCTTCCTCTCCTATCACTCCATATATTGAACCTATAACTTCTCCTGCTCAATCTCCAGCATCATCACACCACACTGACGAAGAGTATGACTTAGGTGGGGGGATGATGTACCAGAGCCACATACATACCCTTTAGATGAGGATGAAGATGTCAATCCAGAATATCCCAAAGATGACGATGCATATAATTTCCCACCAAATAATGCACCAGACATCCCTGATCCTCAGTAATACCCAACAAAACCTTCCCCTCCAAAGGATAGTATTGGGTTTAATCATCTATTAAACAGAGCTGCACTTTACCACGGAGTTCCAATGCACTCTGATGCCATTGAGGAGGATTTCTTATTAGACACTTTTGAGCAGTCACAAAGGTCTACTCAAATATTACCTATGATCAAAAGGGGTCCTTAAATATGCTCCAGAGATTTTTAAAGATCCAGTACGGTGTAGGGTGCTAAATCCCAGAATAGAGAGAAAGTATAGACCAGCACAAGCTGATCCAGTCTACATTAAGGGACATCTGCCATTAGACTCTTTGGTCGTGTCAAATGCACGTAAAAGAGCCAATTCCCAAACTTCTGGTGACACACCCCCGCCTGACAAAGAATCAAAAATTATTGATGCGTCAGGGAAACGGATTGCCGCGCAAGCAACAAACATATGGCGCATAGCAAACACACAAGCCTTACTCTCACGCTACAACAGGGCTCACTACGACCAACTAGAAAAATTAATGGAACACCTACCAGATCAATACAAAGATCAGGCAGCAGAGCTCTTACAAGAAGGCAAATTAATATCTAATGCCTCAATTAAATGCGCACTAGATGTAGCTGACACAGCATCCAGAGCAGTTAACACTAGTGTTATCCTCAGACATCATGCATGGTTACGCATCTCAGGTTTCGAACCAGAAGTACAAACTACCATCCTGAACCAGCCCTTCAATCAGAACCAGTTGTTCGGGCCGGAAGTAGATAACACACTAGAAAAGATGAAGAAGGACACAGACACTGCTAAGTCTATGGGTGCATTACAATCCACCCAAACTAGAAGTTCTTTTTGCCGCTCCTCTTATAGAGGAGGCTCCAAGCAGACCGGCGCAGATAACACATCTTTTAAGACACACACACAAACCTCCTCTAATAAAGGCTACTTTAGAGGAGGATACAGAGGCAACAACAATAAGGGAAGAGGTAGAGGTAATAACAACAACCGCTCATCTTCCACTCCCAAAACAGTAACATCCCTCTGCCTCCCCTACAGCATTCCACTCCTGTGGGGGGCAGACTATCACAGTTCCTACCTGTCTGGAATTCCATCAAAACAGACAGGTGGGTAAGACAAATTATCCAACATGGCTACTGCCTAGAACTCACAGCAACCCCCCCAAACATACCACCCAGGCAGCGTCCAATGTCCACAGAACACATAACTCTGCTTCAACAGGAAGTTCTAGTACTTCTAGAAAAACATGCTATTCAAGTGGTCCCTTTATAGGAACAAGGAACAGGAGTCTACTCCCTGTACTTCCTAATACCCAAGAAGGACGGGACATTAAGACCAATTCTCGACCTCCGGCCCCTCAACCACTACATACAATCAGATCATTTTCACATGATCACTTTACAACAAGTACTCCCATTACTAGAACAGGGAGATTTTCTTTCAACACTAGACCTAAAGGACTCCTATTTTCATGTTCCTATACATCCTGCGCACAGGAAGTATCTAAGATTTGTCATACAAGGACAACACTATCAGTTCAAAGTTCTTCCATTCGGGGTCACAACAGCACCACGAGTGTTTACAAAGTGCTTAGCAGTAGTAGCAGCACATCTCAGAAGACAACAGATACATGTCTTCCCTTACCTCGACGACTGGCTCATAAAAGCGAGATCGTTCAACCAGTGTGTACAACACACAAAACAAACGATTCAAACATTACACCACTTAGGGTTTAAAATAAACTACACCAAGTCGCACCTAGAGCCTTCGCACGTTCACCAATATCTAGGAGCTACCATAGACACATCGGCAGCTCTAGAGTATCCCAGTCAAGCCAGGATTCATAGCATTCAGAACTTAGTCTTCCTTTTTCAATGCCAACACTCTCTTCAAGCAAGAGTGTTCATGAAACTAATAGGCATGATGGCGTCTTGCATCTTCATAGTTCCTCACGCAAGACTGCAAATGCGCCCACTACAAGATTGTCTAGCACAACAGTGGAATCAGGCTCAAGGTCAGCTCACAGACCTGGTGTTGGTGGACAGCCGTACATATCGCTCTCTGCAATGGTGGAACACCAAAAACTTGTCCTAGACCCTGTTCCACAAATAGTGCTCACGACAGATGCATCCCTCACAGGATGGGGAGCCCATCTCTTGCATTATACCACACAAGGCCAATGGAACAGCCAACAAAAACTGTTCCACATCAATCATTTAGAGTTGCTAGCGATTTTCCTTGCACTCAAGACTTTTCAAGTACAAGTACAAAACAAAGCTGTTCTAATCCGGACGGACAATATGACAGCTATGAATTATATACAAAAACAGGGGGGGCACACTCTCTGCAACTGTCCCAGCTTGCACAGAACATTTGGAGATGGGCCATCCCTCAAAACATACACCTGACTGTAGAACACCTTTCAGGAATTCACAATCAGATAGCAGATCTGTTGAGTCGTCAGTCACAACAGATTCACGAATGGGAGTTGCATCCACAAGTTCTCCAACCATTCTTCCAAAAGTGGGTGCATCCACAAATAGATCTGTCTGCCACCCACGAAAACGCAAAATGCCCAACCTTCACCGCCAGGTTTCCACACCCACGATCGGAGGGAAATGCGATATGGATGAACTGGTCAGGCCGATTTACGTACGCTTTTCCGCCTCTCCCACTAGTAGTACGCAAGCTCAGACAAGAGTCTCTCAAACTAATACTAGTGGCCCCCACATGGGCACATCAGCCGTGGTTCACCACGCTACTAGATCTCTCACTGGTTCCACATCAGAAATTACGGCTCATGCCATCCCTGTTAACACAGAACCATGGAGAAATAAGGCACCCAGAACCAAACCAACTGAATTTGGCGATCTGGCTCCTGAGGTCTTAGAGTTTGGCTACTTAAACTTACCACCAGACTGTATGAACATAATTAAAGAAGCTAGAAGACCCACCACTAGAGCATGTTATGCTGCTAAGTGTAAAAGATTTGCAATATACTGTAACAACAATCACATTGATCCATTGGATGTTTCCATCCAAAATATTATTTGCTACCTTCTACACCTACAAAGGTCCAACTTGGCTTATTCTTCCATACGCCTGCATCTAGCAGCAATTGCAGCCTATTTACAAAATAGACAGCATCTATCTCTCTTTAGAGTACCTGCAATAAAAGCATTTATGGAAGGATTAAAATGAATAATCCCACCTAGGTTGCCCCGTGCACCAGTATGGAACCTAAACGTGGTCCTTACAAGACTTATGGGTCCCCCTTTTGAGCCTTTACACAAGTGTGAACTGCAATTCCTAACATGGAAAACTGCCTTCCTTGTTGCCATCACCTCTCTCAGACGAGTTAGTGAAATACAAGCATTCACAATAGAAGAACCATTTTTCAGATACACCCTAACAAAGTGGTTCTTAGACCCAATCCTAAATTCCTGCCAAAAGTGATTACTCCTTTTCACCTTAACCAATCAGTAGACTTACCAGTGTTTTTTTCAAAAACCAGACTCTGTTGCAGAAAGGGCTTTACACACCTTAGATGTTAGAAGAGCTCTTTTATACTACACAGACAGGACTAAATCCTTCAGAAAGACAAAACAACTATTTTTATCTTTCTCTTCCCCACACAAAGGCAATCCCATCTCTAAAGGAGGAATTGCCTGATGGATTGTAAAGTGTATTCAAATAGGCTATCAAAAAGCTAAACGTACACTAACAGTTCCTCCTAGAGCGCACTCCACTCGCAAACTAGGAGCCTCTATGGCTTTCTTAGGAAATATACCACTAGAGGACATATGCAAGGCAGCAACATGGTCTACCATACACACCTTCACTAAACACTATTGTGTTGATGCGCAAGCCAAGCAGCAAGCTGCAGTAGGCCAAGCTGTCCTTAAAACACTATTTCAGTATGCTGCAACGGATACAAGCGACTACCGCTAGGGGAGACACTGCTGCACAATCGTTGCTAAGTGTACAATCTGCAGCTCATATGCCTCGAACGGAATATGCTACTTACCAGTATTCATCTGTTCTTGGCATGTAGAGCTGCAGAGTTGTACACG